>NC_042624.1:120523293-120823293 GCF_901001135.1 Rhinatrema bivittatum
GGTATCTGAAGGCTGTATCGTATCTCCCCTGCATCTCCTCTCCTCCAGGGTATACATGTTCAGGTCCTTCAGCCTCTCCTCATAGTCTTCCAATGCCGACCCCACCCTCTTCTTTGGACCCCCCTCTGTCCTCTCCTTATCCTTTTTGAGATCGGGTTCCGGAACTGAACAGAGTATTCCAGGTGAAGCCTCACTAAGGACCTGTACAAGGGCATCAGCACCACTTCCTTTTTTCTGGTTTTCCCTCTCTCTATGCAGCTCAGAATTCTTCTGAATTTAGCTATCACCTTGTCGCATTGCCTTGCTGCCTTTAGATTGCCAGAAACTATTACCCCAAGATCCCTCTCCAAGTCCGTGCACATCCACCATGCACCCACCATCACATACAGCTCTTTTGGATTACCGCATCCCACATGCATGACTGTGCATTTCTTGGCATTGAATCCCAGCTGTCAAATCTTCGATCAGTCTTCAAGCTTTCTTAAATCAATTTTTATTCTTTCTACTCCTTCAGGTGTATCCACTCTGTTGCAGCTCTCAGTATCATCCGCAAATTCACAACTTTTCAATGGGCGAAGGAACTATTATCAGCATCTAATCATCTGGCTTTATGGAGACAAAATAAAGCAATATCTGGGCGAGTTACAATGGACCTTCCAACAAGGGTGGCCAACTCAAGTCCTTGAAAGCCACAAACAGACCACGTTTTCTGAATATTCACAGTGAAATATGCATGAGATAGACCTGAATACAATGGTGACAGTGCATGCAAATCTATATGTTATATTTATTGTGGATATCCTGAAAACCTGGCCTGTTTGTGACCTTGAGGACTGGAGATGGCAACTCCTATCCTAAGGTTTAGGATTCCTAGCCCTTCCCAGCTTATCTATAAGCCTGCTACCCTATTACTAGAACCACTTATCACTTCTATAAGCCTTTTGATGTACATAGTGCTATATAAATACACATTAGATAGTACCTGCTTACAATCTAATTAAGACAAACATACAGGGCAAGAGAGATGTTGGGAATTTTATTTATTAAGAAATGGTTAAAATCAATATGACTATAAGTAGAAGAATCAGGGGTTAAGATTTAAAAGCAGCCTCAGAAAGGAAAAATTGGCTTCTTACCTGCTAATTTTCTTTCTTTCCATGAGTCCTACAGGACTAATCCAGACAAATGGATATATCTCCCCTATCAGCAGATGGAGCAAAGAACAAAAGATTTACTATAACCATCTTCTTGATGCATTGTGCCACCTGCAGTCAGTCAGTATTTGCATATCAAATCTTAACTCCCATACAAGAAGGATTAACAAATATTTAGGTGAACTGAAAGCAGGCCTGTTCACTTCAACTGGGAAGGCCAGAAAATAGAATCTCAACTACTATAACCACTCTTCAAACTGAATAGAGAATACACTATGTAAGAGCAGACCACAGAATTACCAGGCAGGACTCTGGACTGGTCTCGTGTGACTCAAGGAAAGAAAATTTGCAAATAGAAACTAATTTTTCCTTCCTTATCATCCACCAGACCAGTCCAGATGGATGTACCTAAGTCACGCTTAACCTGGGAGGGATCTTGGTCTTAAATCACAAAAAAGTGCAACACCTCCCTAAATGAAACAAAATACAAAAAAAGAAAGGGAATTATAAATTATTCACAGAAAAAATCTATATATAAACTACTCAGGACTTTTAAACTAAATAGAGGAGGTTGTATCAGAAAAGCCGGTGTATAAGATGTAATCCATTGTCTCTCGCTCGCAATGGGCCTCAGGCAGTATCAGTGTTGCATACACCAAAGATTTAAATCATGTACGGTCATACCTCCAATGGCTATACCTAAAAAGGTTTTTATTTATCACTCTAACTTTCACCTGTTATTTGAACTTTCGCCATCATGAAAATATCCACAAGACTATATTCTAAGAAATCAATATTTTATTTATTTATTTAAGGTTTTTTTATACCGGCATTCATGAACTCGTTCACATCATGTCGGTTTACAGAAAACAGGGGTGCGGATAATACAACCAAAAAACATAAATAACGTGATGAAGAGAAGCAGTTACAATTAACAAGGGCTAATGAACTGGGAATGTAAGAAATAGAAAGAGATAGAGGAGAATAATTATTACAAAAGTTCAATATAAATATGGTGTCTCATATGTACAGTCTCTGTACATATATGCAATAAATATATGCAATAAAATATGCAATAAAAATCTCATACTGACATCATCTTTAACTGAATATCAATCATATGATTTCTCAAACAATAGGTCTAGTAGAGTTGGAATTATAATTAAGCTAATTATTCAGTGGGCTATTGTTTGAGAAATCATATGATTGATATTCAGTTAAAGATGATGTCAGTATGAGATTTTTATTGCATATTGATTTCTTAGAATATAGTCTTGTGGGTATTTTCATGATGGCGAAAGTTCAAATAACAGGTGAAAGTTAGAGTGATAAATAAAAACCTTTTTAGGTATAGCCATTGGAGGTATGACCGTACATGATTTAAATCTTTGGTCTATGCAACACTGATACTGCCTGAGGCCCACTGCCAGCGATTACATCTTATACACTGGCTTTTTTGATAACGCCTCCTCCATTTAATTGAAAAATCCTGAGGGATCTTGCTCTTAACACTTCTGCCACAATAACAGCCATGTCTGCGGCTCGGACATGCGATCTGTAAAGACTGGCAAACATATGGAAAGGGGACCATGCGCCCTCTACAAATGTCCTGCAGGGACACTCAGCCCAAAAGGCCAGCACTCCTCTAGCAGAATGAGCCCGAAGACCTTCTGGCACCATCAGGACTTTACAAATCGTTACAGAAGACTTAGAAGCCTTTACACCTCCCCTGCCCCCACTGAACAGCACACAAGATCTGGGAAGACCCAGCACGCGCAGCTCCGGGCCCAGAGCCCGGAATGCGGCTCGCTAAAGGACGGTAGTTCAAGCCCAGTCTTTTATGCATTTCAGGTTTACTTCATTTTTAACTCAAGATGCATCTGAGGAAAGGGAGGAGTCGAGGACCAAGAGCGCCCTCGGTTCCCGCTTCGTAGGGCCGCTCCTCGTCTGCTGGCGCATCTCCGTGCCCCCGCCGCCGTTTCCATGGAAACCGCGCCAGAAACGCTGTCCAGCGCTAAGAAAGGTCCGACCGGAAACAAGACCCGGCGTCCCCTGTACCGGAAGTGTTTTCGACTGGACGGAAGGTGGCGCTGTACCAGCGGTGAGACGGATTCTCTTGTGCTCGCAGCGGCAGAGACGGTAAGAAATATTTGTATTATATCGCAACCGCGCTCTACCCTGACTCTTCTCCCTCTCTACACCGCACAGAGGCCGTGCTTTACCCGGACTCTTCTCCCCTTTTGTACTGCATAGGGACCATGCTTTATCCTGAGCCCCTCTCCCTTTATACTGGAGGTGTATAACTGGATGGGGACAGTGCTTTATCCTGACTCTTCTCTCTCTCTACACCGCTCAGAGATTGTGCTTTATCCTGACTCTTCTCCCCTTTTGTACTGCATACGGACCATGCTTTATTCTGAGCCCCTCTCCACTTCTACTGGAGTGTATAACTGGATGGGGACAGTGCTTTACCACCCGGACTCTTCTCCCCTTTTACTGCATAGGGACCATGCTTTATCCTGAGCCCCTCTCCCTTTATACTGGAGGTGTATAACTGGATAGGGACAGTGCTTTATCCTGAGCCCCTCTCCCTTTATACTGGAGGTGTATAACTGGATGGGACAGTGCTTTATCCTGACTCTTCTCCCTCTCTACACCGCTCAGAGATTGTGCTTTATCCTGACTCTTCTCCCCTTTTATACTGCATAGGGACCTTGCTTTATCCTGAGCCCCTCTCCCTTTATACTCGGGTATATAACTGGTTAGAGACCTGGCCAAGCCACACACACACTTTTTTTTTATACTCTGTATGTAGGACTGGATAGGAGCTACCCTCTGTCTTGGTTCTCTCCCCTGCCAGCCTTCATATAGTCCTTCAGTACAACAGCCCCAATGAGCAATCCTGGGCTGGAAAGCCAACTCAAGTCCTCCTCTGAGCTGGCTGGCTGATATTTTTTTTAAAAAAGCAATATTTAGTATAACCTAAAAAACCCTGAGTTTTCCTCCTGCTTGCTTCTAATGGCCCTGGATATGAGCAATCTTTTATGTACTTATTTTATTTAAAATATATTTAAAATTATTTTTATACCGCAAACTCACAAAGTTGCTTTGGTTTATAAGCATAAAGGAAAATAAATTACATATGTTATTAGGCATAACGACAACACAAAGTCACATTAAATAAAACCTGCCAATTATTCCTTCCTCATACTGATTCTTTTTACCATCTAGTCCTGTAATTTGGTTTTAGTCATGTGTTGCATAAGAGATGTGAGTATCTCAACCATTGTAATTTGCCCCGCATGTAGTGGTTGGAGATGTGCAACTTACTATCTAGCATTGCCCTCAACCCCCACAGTGGGCCTGATGTAAGATAGGAGTTAAAAATGTGTATTGAACTTTAGTGCATATTTTCTTTGCTTGTATGCTAAAAAAGTTAACTCCTGATGCGGAAAGCTAATATAATGCATATGCATCTGGAGTTAAAAATCATGTAAACCTAAAAAATGCATGCAAAAAAAATAAATAGCATCCCTAAATTACATTTAACGTGCACACAGCATGAGTTAATGCTATACACCTCTGCACTGGGAAGTAATAGCTAATGCCTTGATTAACATGGGATTTGAATAAAGGAGTACTAATTGGTATATTAAACTCTTTGTTAAATCAGGAGCCTAGCTGTATGCAGAAAAATGTGCACACAACAGCATGCTAATGTGAGCATAGACCAGCACATCCTATTACATCAGGGCTAATGTGTGGGTCAGCAGTCCAGCCTACTGGAGCTTGTCACACCTAAAGTGTGCTGACCATTCCTTTCCTTTGAAAATTGACTAGGCTAAAATGGTCCCTCCCAACTCAGATGTATAATGTTAAACTCTCCTGCTTCAGAGGATCAACAATTTATATAAAAAAAAAAGATTTTGCAGTGTGTGGTTTTTCATTTTCACTGTGATGCTTTAAGGCTTTTGATGGTGCTGCACTAATTACATCATGGGCTTTGTTATGTTCTGGCTATGAAGAAAGAGTGTTTTCCTTTATAGACCCCAGCCTGCAAATTACAGCACAAATGTTTCAGTAGGAAATGGCTTATTTGCTGCTGTGATATATGCATTATGCTCATGCTCCTGGGTAACATCTCCCTTCAGCATAACCACTTCTGGGGAGAAGGGTCAAGGTGACTCAAATCTCTAATGCTTTAGGATTTGCCACCAAAAGAACCTCATGTTGTACATTCCCTACCAGAGCAGAGGTCTCAGCAGCTGATATTGGGCCTTGAAGTGGATGTTAGCCTGCGAGGAGGTGAACAGAAATCCGGTGGATAAGTGGTGGCACAGAGCGGGAAATTCCCCGGGATTTGGTAGCAGAGCCAGGGCTGCCTCACCAAAATCCTGATTTGGAATCCCCTATTCTTGCAAACCTACACTTTAATTTTTAAAAGCAATAGAATGGATTCATGTTTTCACGTGTTTACAGAATCAAATAAGAACCAAATATACTGAGAATGTGACACATTTGTACGTGTGTGCCCCTGTCCCATCTGCAATCCACTGCTCTTACAGACACTAGTTTATGGTAAGCGCACGTAAGGGTGCTCAGGGGTCTCCCATGCCTGGAGATGGAACTGCATTTGTACACCATTGCTAAAGCTCAGCTCTTCTTACCGACTGAGTGATAAAGGCAAGAGCTGGGTGCTAGTGCTTCATCTGGTAATAGTAGGGACACGTAGAGCTTTGTATTCCAATTCCACGGAGCAGTAACTGAGTCTGCAAAAAGGGGATTTTAGCCAGTAAGTGGACTGAACACATATGAGAGGCCCACATGGTCTCATTATTCCCCAGAAACAATTCTCAGTGGAAGGACATGTCCGTGTTGATAAAGGAGGCAGATTTGTGACACAAGTTTTACTGTTTATCCCGGTTTCTTGCCAGAAGGCAACATGGCAACAGGTGCGGATGTTCGGGATATCCTGGAGCTGGGAGGTGGGGACTGTGAAAACACGGGTATCATCAGCAAGAAGGACATCATCAACTCGGATAAGGTAAGTGGCGCCCAGCCCCTGGGAGGCAGTGTGAAGGGAAGGGAGATGGTGAGACTGGGCAAGCAATAAGAGAAGGTTAGATTTCTTGCTGTCTGGCTGCACAAGTTATCCAGCTAATTGGTTCATGACCAGGCTGCTGAATGTACTCTGCTGTCTTATAGTTAGCTGGAAAAGTTTATCCAGCTGACTTTAGGACATCCAAACAGCAATCCTACACTTATCTGGCTAACACTGAATATCAGGGTTTATCCATCTAACTTGGCCAGACAAGTGGCTCCGCTCCAGGACGCCCCTGTCCTGCCCTTTACGTAACTTTTTAGACCAATAAAAACGTGGTGCCACGTGACTGGCCCTGCCTGACTAGTATGGCACCAGTTAGCCAGCTAAGGCCAAACTTAACTCGCTAAGTGGCACTGAGTATCGGACCCATAGTGTTAGATCTCTGCTTTTAAACCTCTGCCGGCAGGAAGGAAGGTCTTTCATGGGAAATGCAGGGTGTGGGAAGGAAAGATTGGATAATGTATTTCTCTTGTAGGTGGTGCCCACAGCTTCCTGCAATAACATGATTAGGGCTGCAAAATCCAATTAATTGTTGTAATGTAAATTGCAGTGGGAGAGGGGGGTCAGGCAGAAATGGTGGCAGCCCATGCATCTTTCCAGAGCTTCATTTGTAGAGAGAACAGAAATTAAAACGTAAAGTGGATGGTGGGGGCCGTTTTCCAGATGTGTGCACACACTCTCTCTCGCACACCCATACGTGAATGCGCTCTATTCCTCCTCCTCCCCCAGCCCCTGCTGCTTATGCCCACCAAAGGATGACTGGGTTAAGGAGGAGGGCAGAGAGAATGGGGGCCTTTCTCTCTACTGTCGTCCTCCTCCTGCTGGTGATTCTTGTCCTCCATCCCTAGCCCCCCCCCCCCACCATGATTCCCTCAATGGTCCTCATTCCCATCTGCAGTGGATCGAGAGCCCCCAATCCCTTCTCCACTATACTCATTGCCTTCCCCAGCAACTCTCCTCCTCTCCCTCCTTGGCCAGTAAGGCACAGGCTGCCTCCTCGGGCTGGGATGCGGCACTGCCAGATCTCTTCAGCCTCCTTGGACGTGGGCGGAAAGCTGGAATTCAGAGGTGCAGTTTGCTCTTTGTGTCTTTGGCTGGATGGTGGAGGAGGGAAAAGAGCAGGAGAGCATGCTCTCCTCGTTCATTCTTTCCTCTCTCCCTCCTTTCATTCACTCTTTCCCTGCCTCACTCCGGTTGCCTCACTTACACTCCACAGCACCTTTGATCCCCTGACTCACTCCCTTGTTTCTTGACAACTCACTCTCCTCCTCTTTCTGATCCCTTCACTCACTCTTCCCACCTCTTCCCTTCCCCAATATCCCCTTGTAGCGTATTTGGGCCGGCTGCAGCCATAGGAACCGTTTCAGGAATACCACAGGACTTGACTAACTTGGTTTGGGTGCAATTATTTATTTACAGTGCATAAATCAAAATAATAGCTCACCTTGCATCAGGCACACGCATATTAGGTAGACATTCGGCATTTGGATATCTCGTAAGGTCCTACCAGCTCCTCTGAGGCCTCCTCAAGCTCTCTAGGCCTGGGCTCTTATGGCAGGGTGAAGGGAACCGACCTTCACCCAGAATCCCTTGCAGCCTTCTGCCTTAAAGAGATCTGGGGTTCTTAAGGTAGAATGAGGGAGGAGTTGCTATACTCCGTCACTCCCCCTTCCTGTTCCCCAAGTGTGGTCATCAGAGGCAGAAAGGACTGGGAATCCAGAGCAATAAGCAGCATTGGGGCCAGGAAGCCAGCAGCCTCAGTAAATGGCAGAAGCAGTGGAGCTGACAGCTGGTCACTCCTTGACTCTTCGGCCTTGCTAATTCTCCCTCACAGCCTCCTTAACTGTGCCAGAGAATCATGCAAAAATCAAAACCACGCGGCTGCTTCCTTCTCAGCATAAGCAGCTCCAGCACATCCTTCTGGGGCTGGGATGTCAGAGATGATCTGTGCACGCCAGCGACTCTTCTCTGTTTCTGTATGGGAGCTAGAACCTATTAACGCTTCAATCTTTTTTATTGAGTTTCACTATTATATACACATTACATGTATACTGTCCCTAAGGTGATGTGTGTTTTCTGCACCCCCACCCCCGGTATCCCAGAGATAAAGAGGAACCCATCTATTCTTCAGTAACATCTCCAAAACTAACCCCTAGTTCCTTCCCTCCCCAGCATCCATCGCATTGTTCCAGAGAAACGAGAAGGTCCACCCAGTTTTCAGGACCCAAGCTCTAATGTATAATCTATGAAAAATTGTTCAGGATAGAACTACGCGCTCTATATGGCAAGCTCCAGATCTTCAGGAAGACATATTTCTTCAACGTTACGTCTACTATAATCTCAATATATTTTTCATTTCTCTACTGTGTCACATTCGGAGGCTCCGGAAGCAACCAGTTCTTTAAGATAGAGATTTTCTCCCCCCAAACTTTAGTGCATGAATCTGGAAATGGTGTCCCCCCACCAAATCATCAAAAAGAAAAAACCAGGCCTCCAAAGGTAATGGTCCCATTGTAACCTGATAAATATATGCCTGCATTGCCTTCCAAATGGTTTGCAGCACTGGACATGTCCAGAATTGATGTCCCAGAGCACCCTCCATCTGCTGGCACTCTGTGGACAACATTGACTGCGTCAGCCTCATACGACAGGCACGTTTTTGAGAGTAAAAACCTTGCATAAGAAATCTATTCTGAGTTTTTCGTAAAGAGGGCTTTGTAGTGAGAGAACGAATCCTCGAGAAACAGGGACCATGGATAAGCCCAATTCCACCTGCTACCCCTCTAAGATTCTGGTAAAATCTAGAGGCTTCTCCTTTTCTTCATAAATTTACAGAAGTAGGAAATGCTTTGTTTAGAGGGATCCTTGCAATCGGAGAATTCCAGCAAGAGCTCTCGGTTTTCATTTTGCAATTTTCTCTTGTCTAAGGATAGAATGTAAAGCTTCAGCTGTAAATAGGCCAAAAAATGCTTTTGTGGAATCGCAAACCGTATCTCACTAAAAGACAATGGGACTGCTCCTGCTCCCGACATTTCTGAAATAGTTTGAACCCCTTTAGCCGCTCACATTGGGGAAAAAAAGAGATCATAATCCCAGAGGAAAATCCCCATTCCCCGCTACTGGCAAAATATGTGAGATTTTGCTGCTAAGATGCAACTTGGTGCCCAGCCGTTTCCAGGCCTGTATGATTTGGTGCCAATCACCAATGTTCTGTAGCGAGAGCCCTCTACAATCAGGGACCTACCCTCTCCATCATCTGTCACCTTAGTGGCTTGAAATGTTCCTGCTACGCCCACTCTCCTGTTGGAGGTTTGGGCCAAGAAAACTCCCCCCTCGCATGCTCTGAGTCCCCTGCAGCATTGCATACCGCACCTCTGCAGAGCCTGTGCAGTCTTCTAGCTCGTGATTGGTGCATCTTAATGTAGACTTAGCCCTTACCAGCCCAAGTGACAAGAGGATCTCTGACATCGATACAAGGGATCGGGACTCCCAGCCTAAACCCCAACCCAAGGGACCTTCCTAATTTGCTTCCTCATACTTGCTTCTGAAGAACCTATTTCCATCCCTTCTCCAAAACCCATGATGGTCTCCTCCCCCGCCCATGAGAAGCCCCCAAACCTTCTACGTTTGAAAATATAACATCACCTCTCCAAAGGCACAATGGTCACGAAGATGTGCAGGTTCCCCCTTCTCCCAACCCACCGAATGGAGGTAAACCAAGTCTGTAATAATCACCTAAGTTCACTCAAGTCCGTGAGTCTCTTTGATGCTGACGATCTGACATATCTCTGATGAGATGAGTTGTAAATCAGCCGTGAACAAAGACAGCTGGAAGGCACAATGACCACGGCTTACACATATGGACAGGTGCCATTAACCAACTCCTCCATCTGAATAGGGCAGTCAGTCCAACCTCCAGTGCAAACCAATTTTGAATTCTGTGGGTAGGTCGAATGCGTTTGTTCTGCGCAACAACCAGAATGAGTCCTTGGCTCAATGGATAAACAACGGTAGCAAACGCAACGTTTCAACTAGCCAGCTTTACCCTGCGTCTCTAAGGGCCATGAGATCCCCTGGTACCTGGCTCAGCATTAGATTGCACAAATCCCTGGGCTTTCTCTGCTGACTCAGATATAGCAGGCTTGATCGTGTGAGAAATGTCGAGCCATGCTGGATACAATACAGCAAACGGGGTGTGCCTGCTCAATTAAACGGGTGCACATGGATAAAAATGCTTTTCTTTATGCTACTACCACCACCGAGACGTCCTGAAAAAGTAAGATGGCCTCCCCATCAAATTTCAGATTTCTAACCCAGCGGTATGCTTGGAGGACCTATTCCCTGTACGTACCTCCCAACTTTGTCACCATGTGTAGAATGCACCGCAAGCACACGTGGCATCCATTGCCAGTTTCCTCTGCTAGCTCGCAGTCTGAGATGTTTTCTAGAATGGCGATAAATGGAGATTATTCCTCCTTGATCCATTTCCAGATCCTCCAGCTTAGCTTTGTGTGCATCTCGAGCAAATGTAAAGCAGAAACTTCAGCTTCTAAACGTACTCTGAGCCAGACACCCAGGCTTCTACCTCCTGCAGTACATCAGGAAGCAGCATATGGAGCTCATCAAACTTCCTGTAAAGGTTTTCAAACTTAGCTTCTAAGATCACTGCTTCTGCATTTGCAGTCTCACTCACTGCCGGTTCTCTGGCCTCGGGGGGTTGCTTGCGAATCATGCCGCTCTCTGTCCTTTCACACAACACTCTGGAAGACACCTACAAAAAAACAGCCACTTACCTCACCAAAATAAAACTACTAACCAACATGGAACTCATCCTAAACTTCGATAAGACAGAAATAATCATACTGGACAGAAAGAACAATGCTCCTCAACTACCACCTCTCAAACTAATGAACCAAAAAGCTGCTATCTCACCTATCACCCATGCCCACCCATGCCCACAACCTAGGAATCATAATTGACAATGAGCTATCCTTCAAGAACCACATCACCTCTAAAATCAAAGACGGATATCACAGACTCCTAACCCTACGATGTCTAAAACCTTTCCTATTTCCCAACGACTTCAGAACAGTCCTTCAGCTACTCATCTTCTCCAATCTGGACTACTGCAACTCCCTGCTATTCAACTTACCTCTCACCATCATCCGACCACTCCAAATCCTCTAAAATAGAGCCATCAGAATACTCACTGGAACTAAAAAAACACGATCACATTACTCCTACGCTTATTTCACTACACTGGCTCCCAATAAAATTCAGGATAGAATACAAAATACTATCCATAATACACAAAATAATATACGAAAAACAAACAAACTGGTTAAGTACATCTATAAAACTTCACTCCTCAAACAGAAACCTCTGCTCAGCCAACAAAGGTCTATTAAAGATTCCACCTACTCGTTCCAAACAACTTACCTCAACTCGGAAGAGAGCCATTTCCCTAGGAAGTCCCAAACTCTGGAACACCCTCCCAACCGAACTTAGAACAAAATTTAAAAACCTTCAAAAAAGAACTAAAAACCTGGATGTTCACCAAAGCACCTAGTGACTCTCAGATATTACTTCCCTCCTACTGACCCTATGCAAACCATGTTGAACCATGCAAGCACATAATACAAACCTAACTGAAAACCATATAGTTTGAAATACGATCTACGTGTATAAAGCCTGCAATATTTATCTTGACAATCACATGAATCTTTGGAAAATAGGCTAAGCGATTACTCTACCATTCCCAAGAAATCTATTCACCGTTAAGCACTTTATTACCAACAAACCCTCCCAAGCTGAATACCTAGCATCATACCCAGTTGAGCCTATTACATCCAATTGCTGTTACTCAATAGTAAATTATACTCAACACGAGACATCGCCGTGCTGTGAAACCACTAATAGTAGATGTCATAAATACCATGACAATACCCTGCTGTATTAACATACATAGTATGATGGTTCATATATTCTCTTGTTTTAGCCCCTCCCACAGTTACCTTGTAATCCGCAGGCCCGTTCTTATAAACCTATGTTTTGTAATTGTTAAGAACATAAGAACATAAGAAATTGCCATGCTGGGTCAGACCAAGGGTCCATCAAGCCCAGCATCCTGTTTCCAACAGTGGCCAAACCAGGCCACAAGAACCTGGCAAGTACCCAAATACTAAGAAGATCCCATGCTACTGATGCAATTAATAGCAGTGGCTATTCCCTAAGTAAACTTGATTAATAGCCATTAATGGACTTCTCCTCAAGAACTTATCCAAACCTTTTTTGAACCCAGCTACACTAACTGCACTAACCACATCCTCTGGCAAACAAATTCCAGAGCTTTATTGTGCGTTGAGTGAAAAAGAATTTTCTCCGATTAGGCTTAAATGTGTTACTTGCTAACTTCATGGAGTGCCCCCTAGTCCTTCTATTATTCGAAAGTGAAAATAACCGAGTCACATCTACTCGTTCAAGACCTCTCATGATCTTAAAGACCTCTATCATATCCCCCCTCAGCCGTCTCTTCTCCAATCTGAACAGCCCTAATCTCTTCAGCCTTTCCTCATAGGAAAGCTGTTCCATCCCCTTTATCATTTTGGTAGCCCTTCTCTGTACCTTCTCCATTGCAACTATATCTTTTTTGAGATGCGGCGACCAGAATTGTACACAGTATTCAAGGTGTGGTCTCACCATGGAGCGATATAGAGGCATTATGACATTTTACGTTCTATTAATCATTCCCTTCCTAATAATTCCTAACATTTTATTTGCTTTTTTGACTGCTGCAGCACACTGAGACGATTTTAAGTATTATCCACTATGATGCCTAGATCTTTTTCCTGGGTGGTAGCTCCTATATATGGAACCTAACATCGTGTAACTACAGCAAGGGTTATTTTTCCCTATATGCATCACCTTGCACTTATCCACATTAAATTTCATCTGCCATTTGGATGCCCAGTCTTCCAGTGTCCTTCTTGCAATGTATCACAGTCTGCTTGTGATTTAACTACTCTAAATAATTTGTATCTGCAAATTGATAACCTCACTCGTCGTATTCCTTTCCAGATCATTTATATATATATATATGTTGAAAAGCACCGGTCCAAGTACAGATCCCTGAGGCACTCCACTGTTTACCCTTTTCCACTGAGAAAATTGACCATTTAAACCTACTCTCTGTTTTCCTGTCTTTTAACCAGCTTGTAATCCACGAAAGGACATCGCCTCCTATCCCATGACTTTTTTTGTTTACGTAGAAGCCTCTCATGAGGGACTTTGTCAAATGCCTTCTGAAAAGCCAAATACACTACATCTACTGGTTCACCTTTATCCACATGTTTATTAACCCCTTCAAAAAAATGAAGCAGATTTGTTAGGCAAGACTTCCCTTGGGTAAATCCATGTGACTGTGTTCCATTAAATCATGTCTTTCTATATGCTTTACAATTTTGTTCTTGAGAATAGTTTCCACTATTTTTCCCGGCACTGAAGTCAGGCTCATTGGTCTGTAGTTTCCCGGATCGCCCCTGAGGCCTTTTTTAAATATTGGGTTACATTGGCCAATCTCCAGTCTTCAGGTACAATGGATGATTTTAATGATAGGTTACAAATTGTAACTAATAGATCAGAAATTTCATTTTTGAGTGCCTTCAGTACCCTAGGATGCATACCATCCGGTCCAGGTGATTTGCTACTCTTTAGTTTGTCAATCTGGCCTACTACATGTTAGACCCACCCCTTCTTTTTGCTCAGGCACGCATGTAATTTGTGGATTTAAAATACGCATTGCTCATGCACAAGCTTCATACTCATGTGTATGGGTCTTTTGGTGTGAGCAATGCTTTTAAATTGGCCCCTGAGCATGTAGGGCCGCTGCTCTTACAGCTAAGGCAAACTCAAGGTCCAAATTGCTATATATTTTGGGCGGGATTTTTGATAGTTGTTTGCAAATAAAACTTCTGTGAGCCAGCAATAGATAAAACTCTTGTCATTCTGATCTCTTACAAAAATACTTAGCTCTGGTTAGTAAGGACAATCTATCAAGGGGGTCATTCCCAGCTATTTATTTCTGTAACACTGTAAGGATGTACTGAATATTCAGTGTCAGCTTTCATTTCATATAATTATTTGGAAGATACTTGATAAGAAATGTATCCTTGGTCTTAAGCTCATCCTGGAAGGCATTTAATGGAGAAGCTTTCTGCCTTTATTATTGAGTTTTATATACTGTCATTCGGTAGAGCCATCATAACGCTTTACAAAGTATGTATTTTTCTTAGCAGTTGTGCAACAGTAAAACAATGTGAACATTTTCAGAAATAAACCTATCAAGTCCAGAAAGCATTAATAGGTTGGATGGGGAGGGGAAGGAGGTTCAGGGTGGAGAGCAGGTGCGAGATCAGTTGAGAGTTGGGATGATCAGACGTCTGAGGGTCAGTGTAGAATTTGCAGAACATTAGTGTTTTTAGGTCTTTTTTGAATGTTTTTAGGTCGTGCTGGGTTCTCAGGGCTTTAGGTAGGGGGTTCCACAGTTTAGGGGAGGCAATTGAAAAGGCTCTTTCTCTTGTGGTTGCCCACAATAAGTCTGAGACGTTTGAACACACTCGGCCTTCGTTTATTTATTTATCCAGCAGATGAATCCAGAAGGATTAATTTTCTAAGCTGGTTACATTTAGAGACCTGAATGACATCATGGCAGTGCTAATTCTCTCTGTACCACTAACAGTACGGGTATTTCTCTGGTTAGAATTTGCTCATGCATGATAAGAGTTGCTTGGGTGCTGTTATTTGTTCTCTAGCTGGGTGGATGGTTCTTAAACTGGGTGGAATATCATCTCTCTCACAAATATGAAACTATTGGAAGAGCAGGAACGTAGACGCTCACGTAGTCTGGTCCATCTAGGAGGCCGGATGTTTGCTGGTTATTTAGGTTATTATAGAGGCTTGTGATTAGTCATGGGAAAGGTGGGTGCTGTGCTACTATGAAAATATGCTAATATTCCAAACCAAATGAAGGGAGAAAACTATTCAATATGTCTCAGCCAGGACCATATCTAAAAATATTTATATGTGGAGCATGAAACTCATGCAGATACAGCCTGCTATTGTCAGTCCTCACTGTAATCATTGGTCTGCAATCCTTTTTGTATTTGCAGTGCTTTCTTAGTACAATTGAAAAAATAACGTCGTTGACTTGTACAACGTCTGTAGGCTATGCAAAATTCATCATCTTCCCTTAGGTTTCCATGCTTTGAGTGGCTCTCTGCATCGGGACGCACTATATTCTGATCATCCCGATGTTGCCCCGCCACAGTGAGGGGAGAGAATTTATATTCGCCCATGGACCAGACCACTCCCGTTATTCAACAGAGGGCATTCATCGTGGATATCCAAAACTGCTCTCGCTTACTGAACTGCCTGTCCCTGTCACCTGCCTCCCGACTCGTAACTGGGATTTGTTCAGCGCTTGTCCTTTTCATTTGCTGAAACGTATGATTACCCTTCAGACAATGCTGCGCTCTGACCTGCCTGTATTTTTTCAGTCTTGAGGCAACTCTTGTGGTGTTCGGTTAATCTACTTCATCCAGTTCTTTTTGCACGCCCAGAATAAATCATCGGGGAAGAACATTGCCAAACATAACCAGAGAATTAGTGCGATTGCTAAATTTTGTTGTATATTGAGCCGTGGGATGAATCCAAGAATTGCCAGTCATGACTTGCAGGGGTAACTCGCATCGCTCACATGTGCAGTAGAAATGCAAAAACGATGACAGCCTGATGGGGACTGCCAGTAGCAGGCCGCGTCCGCATGAGCATCAGGTTCCATGTAGGAAGCTCATTTTAGAAATATTATTGGATATGGTCCTGCTTTAGACACATAAGTAAGGCTGGATCGTTTTAAACATTAGTATGACAAATATAGCAGGAAATCTGGAGCCCTTTGGAGTGTTCTGTGTCCCGGGTGCTGTAATTGCAACGTATTTGCCCTGAGCACTTTGTAAGTGGTGTGGCAGTTTTAAATGCAATTTGATGATGGTATCGTATTAGATAAATTATGCTTTACAGCAGGGACTGGCATCTGCAGTCCTGGTGGTCCCACAAGCCAGTCGGGTTTTCAAGCTATCCACGCTGAATATTCATGAGATGCATTTGTAAATACATCTGTGGCCCCTCTTATTCCATATGATGGTAGAGTTCTTCCAGAGGGATTAGTTGTGTTCACAGCATGGGAATAGTATTCGATAAAAAATATATGGATACATGCAGCAGTTCTGTTTGTCAGTGACTTGTAGCAAACCGATTCTTTCATTACAGAAAAAATCCAAGAAGTCTGCAGAAACTCTGACCTTCAAGAGGCCGGAAGGGATGCATCGAGAAGTCTATGCATTGTTGTATTCGGACAAAAAGTAAGTGAGAGACCCTGCCGCCGGGACCAGCCCATGCTCCTCCCAGCTGCTGCCCAAGGGTGTGTCGAGCTGGGCTTTCCCTTCCCCCGTTTCTGCTGACTTCTCACTAGGAGATAAGAGTGCAGATCCCCTGCAAGAACGAGACCTGTGAGCCCATGCACTTCATCTTATTATTATTCTTTAATTATATGTTGGTTACTTTGAACTTATTCTAACAAATTCCAGTGTGTAAAGTTACAGTACAGTGGTTTCGGCCCGCAGACTTTTGTGGTTACGGAATTGGTCGGTGGATGTCTCCTCACAGTTGGGAGCTTTTCCTTTTAGGGAAAAATTTCTTTTTGGGGATGATTTGGAGCAGCTCATTAAGTCCTTGGGGGATAATAAGGTGTATAAGCTTCCTGAGGATAAGCTGAAGGCCTCCAGGGGTTTCGGTCCTTCCCGTTCTCATTTTAGAGCTCAACGCTGTTTTTGCCAGTCCAAGCCAGTCGCCTTTGGCCAAAGGCAGCCTTCTAGGAAGTCTCAGTCTTGGTCTCATTCCTTTCGAGGCTGGAGGCCTCCCCGAGACAGCGGTGCTTCAGGTGCAGCAGGCCCTAAATCATCCCAATGAAATAGCGTCGACCCACCCCTCTGTTCCGATGGTCGGGAGACGGCTGTCCTTGTTTTATGAGGAGTGGGTCAAGATCACGTTGGACCACTGGGTTCTAAGCATTATAGAACATGGTTACGCCTTAGAATTTGCTCACCCGTTGCACGATCTGTTTATGGTGTCTCCCTGTGGGTCCTTAGGGAAATGGCGCCAGGTAGAACAAACACTTCGTCGGTTGATAGACCTCGGAGCGGTGATCCTGGTTCTTTCGGACGAGCAAAGAACCGGCAGATATTCAATTTATTTTGTGGTTCCCAAGAAGGATGGGTCCTTCCGTCCGATTTTGGATCTGAAGGTCAACAGAATTCTTAGAGTGCCCTGTTTTCGTATGGAAACTCTGCGGTCCGTAATTGCCTCAGTCAGGGGAGGAGAGTTTTAGCTTCCCTCGATCTGATGGAGGCGTATCTACTCATAGCGATTCGGAAGGACCATCAGTGGTATCTCTGGTTCATGATCCTTCGCAAACATTACCAGTTTCAGGCCCTTCCCTTCGGTCTGGCTAACGCTCCCCACACCTTTACCAAAAAGATGGTGATGGTGGCAGTGGCCCTCCGATGGGAGGGGATCCTGTGTCATCCTTATTTGGGCGATTGGCTCATTCGAGCATAGTCAGAGGAACTATGCAAGTCTGAGGTGGCCAAGGAGGTGCAGACCCTTCACTCTCTGGGCTGGATCATCAACCCGACTAAGAGCCAGTTGTGTCCCACCCAGGTCCTGGATTTCTTGGGGGCGCGGTTCAACACTCGGATCGAAAGGTCTTCCTTATGCAGGAACGGCGGATAGCAAGCTGATGTCTCAAGTTCGTCGTCCCTTGGCTCTGACGCTTCCCAAGGTGTGGGACTACTTGCAGGTGCTTGGTTCTATGGCATCTATACTGGAGTTGGTTCCTTGGGCTTTTGCTCATATGAGGCCGTTGTAGAGGGCATTGCTCTCACATTGGGATCCCAAATCTGAGGAGTTCCAGATTCCCTTGCCACTCCAGGAGCCCACCAGGTCCAGTCTCGCTTGGTGGTTGATACCTGAACATTTGTCTCGGGGTTTAGACCTGGAAGTCCCTCAGTGAATCATTGTGACGACTGACGCCAGTCTTTCCGGTTGGGGAGCAGTTTGCCAATCTCAAGCACCGCAAGACCAATGAACACAGCAGGAAGTGCAATGGTCCATCAATCATCTGGAGACACGAGCGATACGATTGACCTTGCTGAAGTTCCTTCCTCTCATCCGGCATCAGTCAGTGCGAGTGTTATCCAACAACGAGATGACTGTGGCCTACATCAACCGGCAAGGAGGAACAAAAAGCCATCCTGTAGCATTGGAGGCGGATGTTCTCATGTCCTGGGCGGAGAAAAATCTGACCAAGCTAGCGGCTTCTCACATTGCTGGGATGGACAATGTTCAGGCCGATTTTCTGAGCCATCAGCAACTGGATCCTGGAGATTGGGAGTTGTCCGACAAGGCGTTCAGGTTATTAACTCATCGGTGGGGGATTCCTCGCTTAGATTTAATGGCGACTCGGGTGAATGCCAAGGCGCCTCGCTTCTTCAGTTGTGGAAGGAGTGGATGCTCTTGTCCTTCAGTGGCCCCCGCAACATTCTGCTCTACGTCTTTCCTCCTTGGCCCCTGGTGGGCAAGGTTTTAAGAAGAATAGAGGCCCATCCGGGTCCAGTGGTTCTGGTGGATCCGGAATGGCCACGGAGGCCGTGGTTTGCGGATCTCATCAACCTCACGGTGGTCGGCCCCGGTCCATCTGGGTCATCTTCCAAATCTCCTGATGCATGGTCCAGTATTTTTCGACCAGGTGGATCGCTTTTGTCTAGTGGTTTGGCTTATGAGAGGCGGCAGTTGAGAAAGAAGGGCTATCCGAATGCGGTAATTTCCACTCTTTTGTGGGCTCGCAAAACCTCAACCTCTCTTACTTATGTCCGGGTCTGGAAAGTGTTTGATTCGTGGTGCAGTCGGTCGAAAGTTTCCCCTTAGCACGCCTCAATAGTCCACATCCTTGCCTTCTTACAAGAGGGTTTGGCAAAGGGGTTGGCTTTCAGTTCTCTTAAGAGTGCAAGTGGCAGCTTTAGGCTGTTTACGAGGGAAGGTGGAAGGAGTGTCCATATCGGCTCCTCCGGATGTGGTGTGCTTTCTTAGAGGTGCTAAGCACTTGAATCCTCCCTGACGGGCTGTTTGTCCATCTTGGAGTTTGGATGTTGTGTGAACCTCCTTTTGAGCTGCTTAAGCGTGTTACTTTAAAGGACCTTACGCTCAAAACGTTTTGGTAGCTATCTGCTCAGCTCGGAGAGTCTCGGAGATTCAGGCTCTATCTTATCGTGAGCCTTTCCTTAGGTTTTCAGATTCTGGTGTCTCTCTACGAACGGTGCCATCCTTCCTTCCTAAGGTCTTATCGGCTTTTCACATGATCCATTCAGTTGAGTTGCCAGCCTTTCCAGATTTGGATCCAAATTCTCTGCATGCACGCAAATTGAGGAGGTTGGATGTTCAGCGGGTCCTTCTGCGTTTTTCGTTTGTCTGACCATCTTTTTGTTTTGTGGCGCGGTCCTAAGAAACGGCATAAGGCTTCCAAGGCTATTGCTATTGCTTTGGCGTACATATGTCACGGGCGAGCGGTTCCGGAGGGTCTTAAGGCTCATTCACTTCGGTCTCAGGCGGCGTCCTGGGCAGAAAGTCAGTTGATTTCCCCCCAGGAGATCTGTAGAGCGGCGACTTGCAAATATTTGCATACTTTTGCTCGGCATTACCGTTTGGATGTTCAGGCTCCTGACTCCGAGAGTTTTGGAAGCGGTGTGCTTCGAGCGGGCTTTCTACGTCCCACCCGTGTAAGGCAGCTTGGGTACATCCCAGCAGTCTGGGCTGATCCGGGTACGTACAGGGAAAGGAAAATTGGTTCTTACCTGCTAATTTTCGTTCCTGTAGTACCATGGATCAGCCCAGAGTAGAGGTTCTTTCCACTCGAGATTTTTTCCATTTTCTGACAGACTATACCAGAACGAGGACTTCAGTGCTCTTAATCTATACTTAGTTTTGATTTAGCCACTAAATTTGACCGTTTTTGGATTACCTGTTAGAATTTAATTTCTGCTTTGGTACTGTTTATACTGAAGGGGACTGCAGGTGGTGCACCTTCAAGTTTTTCTCTGTCTCCATCTGCTGGAAGGGAGGCATAACCGAGCAGTCTGGGCTGATCCGTGGTATTACAGGAACGAAAATTAGCAGGTAAGAACCAATTTTCCTTATTTTTGTATCCGCATATTCCACAAATGTGCACATGCAATTGCTCCACCCAGCCACTTCTGAAACTGAATAACCGTTTTGGTTTTCCATCTGATCGACCCCAAATTTTCAGGATATGTCAGAGAGTGCATGAGGTTCATGACAGGGGTATATTCCACCGCTATGTGCATGTGACTCTCTGGTGTGTACTTAATGCGTGTCACGTTTTCAGGAGATGGGGGTGGGTGAGGGTCATGACAAGGCATTTCACGAATACCCACATGCAGTTCTGCCACCTGACACACCAAATTTTCAGGAGATGTCAGGGGGCCAGAAGGAGTCGGGCACAGGTAATTTGTCCATTACTTCTGTGTGCAGCCTCTAGTTACATTCATAGCCGTGTTAATTGCATGCATTGATTAATATGCAGAAACATCTCCTGCTGTTGCTGGCTAAGAAGAGGTAGGAGAGAGGGTGGGAAGGGAGCAGCAGACAGGTCCTATGCTAATCTTTCTGTTTGGGTGCAAGTTTAATGGATTTTCTCGGGGAAGCGATTCCATTTTGCTTTGTGCTGGCTGCGGGTAAGGCCCTATGTGTTCCTTCCCCCAGGGATGCTCCGCCCCTGCTGCCCAGCGACACCACGCAGGGTTACCGCACTGTGAAGGCCAAGCTGGGCTGCAAGAAGGTCCGGCCCTGGAAGTGGATGCCCTTCACGAACCCAGCCAGGAAAGATGGGGCCATGTTCTACCACTGGCGGCGAGCAGCCGAGGAGGGCAAGGACTACCCCTTCGCCAGGTTCAATAAAGTAAGGACAGCATCTCATGACGGACCAGCCTTATCCTACTGTAGCACCCATAGAAAGTACGGTACTCGGCTACATGTTTCTGCATTTGTTACGCTTTCTCCTTGCTTCGGAAAGCTCTTATCTAATTGTTAACCCCTTCTTTCTCAGCAGCAATGCCTCTGATCTGCTGTGCGAGATTTTATGTTTTAGGTTCCGGATTGCGGACGCTTCCTGAGGTGTTGGGCGTCTTCGTGGGCCATCCCTCAGGAGGAGCCGGGCCGCCTGGGGTGGGGGGGGGGGGGGTTGGATACCCCCTGACTGGGTTCGCCCGCAGTGTACCGGACGGTCCAATAGCCAGGGGTCATGGCTCCCTTTACCTTCCGAGGCACCTCTCGACCACCTTCCTCTGGACAGGGAGCTTCCCGCTTAATAAAGTTTCTTTTAAGTTCCTTGTTTTAAAAACAAAAAAAGTAGAGCTTAGCAGGAGCTTCGGCCTCAAAAGCGGGAGCTGTTGGCCAGGGCGGGGAGGTGCAGGAGTGAGCGGCGGTCGACTGGCTGTTAACCCGGGGATTCGCGGTGCCTCTTTCCTTGTACGGTCCCCTGGACTCTGCCCACGTTCCTGGGAACTCCCCAGTGGGGGTTGCAGTGGCTCGGCGAGCATCTCCGCACAGGAGACCTCATGGGGGGAGTGCTGCGGGGCACGATCGGGACCATGGCGCCAAAAACCTAACATGGCCGCCTGCCGCGCGTGTGGAGGGTGGCCAGTGTAACCCCAATATTTAAAAAGGGCTCCAGGGTTGATCCGGGAAACTGCAGACCAGTGAGCCTGATGCTGAAAGACTGAGTTACTGCCAAGATTTGCTGCTTAGTTCAGAATTTTTCTGCTTCATAAACAATTTTTCTCTCAGAGGACAATTATGGGATTCACTTCCATGTCTTGTTTGCTTCTTGATGAACAAGGTTTATGGTTCAGGGGTATCTAACCCTTAGTTTCCTATGTCTGTGTAAAACGTTTTTAAAGTATCTCAGCTTGGGTACAGGTCAGTACTGAGGGACTGCAGGTGGCACCCTAGGTTATGTAGCAGTGCCTCTGCCTCCATCTGCTGGTGGGAGTGCATAACCCACTGGTCTGGACTGATCTGTGGTATAACAGGAACAAAAATTAGCAGATAAGAACCAATTTTCCTGTCTTGGCCCAGGCCTAGTGAACATAAATGCTGCATAGCATGGTGAAAAAATAGGAACTCTCTGCTCAGGGTCAATCCTGGAACCCGGGTTAGGCTCTTATAGGGGTTATAATTAGTCCCTCACAAATTCAGATTCACAAAGCTTTTTTTGGCATGACTGTGTGTGCATGTGCTGCCAAAGTGATGTATAAATTGACTAAAGTCAAAGAAAAAGAGAAAAGATGACACAGTAACGACGGTAGCGATAAAATAAAATGCCTTGTATGGGATTCAGACCTTTCATTCCTGCAGTGTCGGGGCATGGAGAATGCCCAGGGTGTATCCCCGCGTGCCCTTCCAGCCTCAAAGCCCCAAGGGGTTGGTTTTGCTCACCTGTGACTGCAGCGTGTGACTGGGACTCGATTCTCTGTTCGTATAGCTGAGAAGCCTGAAACGAATGTGTTTTCATCTTCTTGTGCCAGAGCTGTTAGAGTGCTCCCGGAGGTTTCGAGCCATTTTTGCACATCTGGGCGAGGTAGGGGCACTGTGACGCAGGAATAAGATGAATATGCCTCCCTCCCTCTCTCTTCCCCTCCTGCATGTTAATGTCCCAGACAGTGCAGGTGCCTGTGTATTCGGAACAGGAGTACCAGATGTACCTGCATGATGATGGATGGACCAAGGCCGAAACAGATCATCTCTTCGACCTGTGCCGACGGTTTGACCTCCGCTTCATTGTCGTCCATGACCGCTATGACCACCAGCAGTTCAAGGTGAGTCGCCAAGCATGCTAAGGTCCCAAGATGAATTGTCCTGTGGTTGACAGCACAGTCCTTACTGATCTGGGGCCAATGAACTCCCCAGGATCTCTCTCTTCTCCTAGGGCAGTGGTTTGCTGTTGCCTTATCAGAGATCTTTGGGGAAACTAACGCAAGCAGAATTCATAGTTCACAACTAAATGTTACTTTAGCTTCCCTTTGCTGTTCTCTTGCCTAGAATGCACAAAGTGACTTTATTATTCAATAAAAGGCATCTCTCAGTATCAATTAATGCACAGCATTAGACAATATAGCCAGCCAGGCTGAGAGCTCCAGGGTTAGACTATGCCAGCCTGTAGGCGTACTCATTACGTGGCAGTGCCTTCCTGCTGTTTGCAGCGACAGAGGCCGCCCAACTTCTCTCAGGAGTGTATGATGTTCTCTCCTTCATCAGCAGGTGCCTCGCTGTTTGCCACTCTCGGAGCTACAGTATCTTTCTAAGGGAGTCATTTATCAAAGTGCTATATGGCGTTTTTCGCATGAAAAACCCACCATTAACGCATGCTAAAGCACCATAACGTTTGGTGCAATGCAAATGAGAAAAAGGGGAGGATATTGGGGTGGGAATTTTGGCCAAGTGGGCTGGGCTCACGGTTTTGCGAAGCCATATCGCACGGCTTTAACGCAAATTTTAACTACACCTTTTTCATTTGTGTAAAGCTGTGCGATAGGGCTTTATCGCGGTTTGCGATGTGTTTCGCACATGCTGTTTTCATCGGTTTTAAGCTCCTGGAGATCCAGCCTAGCTATCAGGGCCCTCTGGGGAGAGAGAGAGAGAGACCTGGGTAACATCAAGCTAGGTTGAGAGAACATTGCCCAAATCTCATCTTGGAGTGAGTGTCCTCACTCCGAAGGACATCAAATCTTCACAAGAGAGCACTGTTCTGTTCGTACGTCTCACTTTGAATGTCAAAGTGGCCCCTAACCCCTACACTAATACCTAAACCTCACCTCTCGTGATTAGGTGGGCCTCCCATAGGGATACAAATACCTATCTAGGGTGAGGGCATTGTGGCGAGGTGCTCTCTCGCGCTCTCTCTCTCCCTCTCTCCTTAAACCTACTAAACATGGTCCGTCTCTCCCCCCCCCCAGTGGTTGTATGTAGGAAATACATCAGTTCTGGCACTTAGTGCAAATTGTGATAAACTGCCTATTACCCTAAAACACGAACCCTTTTCCTTTTGCATGCGATATTTAGTGCGTTTTGATAAATCCAGGCCTAAGTGTTTCCCCTGCTGTTTGTTTTGTGATGCAATGTGTAGAAAAGATCCGCGGAAGACCTGAAAGAGCGCTATTACAGTATCTGCTCCAAGCTGGCCAGCATCCGGGCCACTCCGGGAACAGACCTGAAGATGCCAGTGTTTGATGCTGGGCATGAGCGGCGCAGGAAGGAGCAGCTGGAACGCCTGTACAACAGGACCCCGGAGCAGGTAGAGCCATGGACCTTAAAGCGGCTTCCGGCAGTGCTGAAATGGGTCCAGTTTCCCACTTCCATCACATAAGTGGGGGGGGGTGTTAAAGATGGGATAGGGGGTCAGGTGGATTTGTTCTGGGCTGCGAGGGGGGGGCGGGTTGAGAGGACAGAAGAAGGTGAAAATGGCAAACGTTTGATTGTTTTGCTGCTTTGCCTGTGGGGTGCATAAGAGTCACTGCAGGCTGAAGGTTTCTGTATTTGGTAACTTTGGTTAATAAAAGGTTTTACAGTAAAAGGGACACGCGCCATTGCCAGTTTCACCCCGGCTAGTCATAGGACTTCCAAGCCCCCCCCTAGTTTATGAATCCAGCTGTATGAATGGGGATTAGGCTGTCTGGCAGACACTGGGGCAGTGCGGTGCTATTGCTGTGATCTGACTCGGCCGCCATTCCTCCTCTCACCTGCAGGTGTCAGAAGAGGAGTATCTAATCCAAGAGCTGCGGAAAATTGAGAGCAGAAAGAAAGAGCGAGAGAAGAAAGCCCAAGACCTGCAGAAACTCATCACCGCCGCCGACACCACCACTGAGATGAGGCGGGCTGAACGCAAAGCCACCAAGAAGAAACTCCCACAGAAAAAGGAGACAGAGAAACCGGTAAGGATGCTTCCTTGCATCTGATTCTCGTTCCTCACAAGACAAGACCTAGTGCAGAAACACAGGAGGCCCAGCGCTACATGGGAGGCCCGGTGCCTGACACATGTCGGGAAAACCCAGAATGAGATGCACATGGATGCCCCGTATAACCCAATGTTTGTATGTGAATGTGCGAGAGGTCTGGAACCTGACACACGCGCAGGGTAAAACCCAGAATGAGATGCACATGGATGCACCGTATAACCCCATGTTTGCATGTGAATGTGCGAGAGGTCTGGAACCTGACACACGCGCAGGGTAAAACCCAGAATGAGATGCACATGGATGCACCGTATAACCCATGTTTGTATGTGAATGTGCGAGAGGTCTGGAACCTGACACACACGCAGGGTAAAACCCAGAATGAGATGCACATGGATGCACCGTATAACCCAATGTTTGTATGTGAATGTGCGAGAGGTCTGGAACCTGACACACGCGCAGGGTAAAACCCAGAATGAGATGCACATGGATGCCCCGTATAACCCAATGTTTGTATGTGAATGTGCGAGAGGTCTGGAACCTGACACACGCGCAGGGTAAAACCCAGAATGAGATGCACATGGATGCACCGTATAACCCAATGTTTGTATATGAATGTGCGAGAGGTCTGGAACCTGACACACACGCAGGGTAAAACCCAGAATGAGATGCACATGGATGCACCGTATAACCCCATGTTTGTATGTGAATGTGCGAGAGGTCTGGAACCTGACACACACGCAGGGTAAAACCCAGAATGAGATGCACATGGATGCACCGTATAACCCAATGTTTGTATGTGAATGTGCGAGAGGTCTGGAACCTGACACACGCGCAGGGTAAAACCCAGAATGAGATGCACATGGATGCCCCGTATAACCCAATGTTTGTATGTGAATGTGCGAGAGGTCTGGAACCTGACACACGCGCAGGGTAAAACCCAGAATGAGATGCACATGGATGCACCGTATAACCCAATGTTTGTATATGAATGTGCGAGAGGTCTGGAACCTGACACACACGCAGGGTAAAACCCAGAATGAGATGCACATGGATGCACCGTATAACCCCATGTTTGCATGTGAATGTGCGAGAGGTCCGGAACCTGACACACACGCAGGGTAAAACCCAGAATGAGATGCCCCGTATAACCCAATGTTTGATTGTGAATGTGCGAGAGGTCCGGAACCTGACACACGCGCAGGGTAAAACCCAAAATGAGATGCACATGGATGCACCGTATAACCCCATGTTTGCATATGAATGTGCGAGAGGTCTGGAACCTGACACACGCGCAGGGTAAAATCTGAGAAGGTGACGCCTGCAGATACCCAAAGTCTGATCACCAAATCTCATTCCTTTCCCCCACCCATTGTCCTCATGGCAGATACCAGGCGTCTGTTACAGAGGGACAAGGAGAATGAACCTCTGGTTATGATCTTCTAAGCTGCAAATCCGTGATGGGGTACTTGTGATTCACAGCTGGAAAAGCTTTTGCTTAGCCAACAATGTTTGTTTTTTTGTTTTCCTTCTGCTGAAAGCTTTCCCAACTCTAGTGCATGGTAAGGGGGGCGTCAGGGTCCCCTCTTTTCCCATGTGTAAAGGTCCTCGTGACGTTTGATGCTATCCTCAGCATGCAGAAGGCGTGCATGAGTGGCAGTCCCTCCACTTGTCACACTGCGCCCCAGGCTGCTCTCCTACACTTGATAGTTTAGTTTTATTATAAAGTTCACTCTGCCCTTGGGCTCCTAATTGCTTTTGATGGTCCCTCGTAGCACTTTGATGTCTGACTCCTACTCTAGTCTTCATCTTATGCCTGGGGAGACCAACGCTGAGGCCGGGCCGAGCAAGTCCAAACCCAAGCAGATGAAATAATTTGCAAGGTACTAGAAAGCCCCTGGACTCTGCGCAGGATCTGGAGCGCTGTGTGCGTGCTCAGTGCCTTTCCCTTCTCTCATCCCCTCCTGTTCCCCTTTCTTGCAGGCTGTTCCTGAGACCGCAGGCATCAAGTTTCCTGACTTCAAATCGGCAGGAGTCACGTTGCGCAGCCAGAGGGTACGTCTCAGAGCTTTACCGGTCCTCGCCCTCTCCTCTCTCCCCTCACTTCCTGCTTGGTTTGGCTCTTTAAAACAGCTCAGTACAAGAAAGTGCCAGCGCAGCGATGGCTCCTCAGGGACGTAGGGCCACAAGTTTTGATTAGTGTTACAGTAATGTCAAGCTTGATGAGGGGGGGGAGAAGTAACGCGGGATGCTGTGCTTGATGTTTCCCTGATGAGAGCTTGATAGAGATGAAAAAGTCGAGAAGCTGCGCATGATAGCTTGATGGAAGAGCGTAAAAGGAGAGGCCATCCATGATGACTTCCTGATGAAAGACACATGAGAAGGGCTAAACAAAACCCCAGCTTGCAGGTCCCATCCCTGCCCATGGCTAGAAGCAGTCGTCATTGCTGGCTCTTACCACTGCTTTTCCACCTTTTCTGCTGTCTGTCTCTCTTCCACCCCCAGCTCTCTTCCTGGATGCAGTGGCTCTTACTCAGCTTCAGTGCAACAAGACCTCGCTCCTCACCTTCCAATAAATGAAGAGATTCCTGTCCCCTCTCATCATCCCTCGCTGCTAACAGCCTGAGTCTTCCCTCCATTTCCCTCTTCATAATACCTACAAAATCCATTCCTCTCCTGCCAGCATCTCGGTGCCATCGTATTCTTTACACCTGACTGCTTGTTGGTCTTCTTGACATCTGTGTGCCTTCTACAAATCCTTCCAAACGCTGCTGCTGCAGTCTCTACCATCTCCCCATTATTCCCATGTCACTAAAAAAATCCCCAAAATACTGGAAAAATAAGGGAAAAGTTAAACATTTTTTATAATTTGAAAATAGATGCGGCACACAGATAAGGGAGCACTAAGCATGAAAAAGCTGGGGCCCTGAATAAAATAGTGGGTTTTTCTCTGACCGATCACTGTCGGAGTTTATCCCACATTATGATTGTACCTTGCAAAAACTTTTCAGAATATACACAATGAATATGCATGAGATATTTGCATATAATGGAAGCGGTGCATGCATATCTATCCCATACCAATTCTTTGTAGATATCTTGAAAACCAGACCTGTTTGTGGCGCTTGAGAACCAGCATTGGACACCCCTGGGCTAGGGAGTGGATGAAAGAGGGGAATAAAAAGGTTTGGAGAGAGAGGGGAAAAGGGGGGTGAGAGTAGGAGATGGAAAACCAGTATGTGAGTGGTGAAAAGACAGATTTGAGGACTGAAAAATGGGGCAAAGGAAAGTTGAAATCTCACTATGAGTGGACAGAGAATCAGAGAAGAGAAAACTGATAAAATATGAAAGGAAAAGATCAACATGAGGAAGGGAGGAGAAGAGAGAAATAGAAAATGGAAAGGGGACCCTGGAAAAAGACTTAGAAGAAGACCAATAAGAGGAAAATGAAAAAGAGAAAAGGCCCACCCCAATTAGGTCCATATCCAAAGGGTTTGTCCAGCTAACCTTTTGAGTTAACTCGACAAGTCCATGATTTCAACATTTTCTGCCACACTCTGGCTAAATGTTGGCCAGGCACCTTGTTTCCTGCACATCATTTCCAGGATAAGAAGAGGCAGTACTGGGGATGTCCCACGGTCCACACACTCCCCGGACAAAGTTAGCCAGGTAAGTCTGGTTGAAAAAGTGCCAGTTCTAAAGCTCCTCAAATACTCAGCGGAGCACTTGTCTGCTCCTGAATTTCTTTGTAAAGCTTTCCAGGTACTTGTATCCTGGGTAATTTTCCTGCTCGCTGGTTACGCATTATGGATCTCAAAATTCCCAACGGCAGGGGCAAAAAAGAGCATTTTATTTTCAGTTTTCAGTGTTTGGGAATGTGCATTTCTTATATCTTTGTATTTTGCTCAGCCTAGGGGGAAGTGCGTTTCTCTTCCTCTGCATGCAGGGTCTGGCTTTTCAAGGTTTCCATTTCAGTTTTTGTCTGCATGTTTCCTTATTCTCTGTTAGGTTAGAGTGGGTCTGTATTCTGCCTGGGTGAGGGATTTTGCTAGCATGTAGTTTGTGTAGAGATTTATAGCTGTCCAGGGTGATCATTTTTTTTTTATTTATTTTTTTCCCCAGTAAGGAGGTGTATTGGTGTTCTAGGGCCTGGTGCAAAATTGTTGTGTTGTCTTTTCATAGATAGGGTTGTTGCTGTTTGAGTCATGAGCATTACTGCTGTTATGGTATGGAAAGTTTGCTGTAGCCTTTGAGTGTTCTTTTGCGGTGGAGGCAAGTTGTGTTGCTTTAACTAAGGTGACCCCAGAATTTGAATATATGTTTTTATGTTTGGTGAGTTGTAAGTTCTGCTTTGCACCCATCGTTGTGGGAAATTTCTGCGGATGCTGTCTGTGTGTATTAGAGAAGCGGAGGTGCAGGGTTTGTATTGCATTTCTGTCCACACTTCGCTCTAATATAGAAGACTCGGTTGACTGAGGCCATCAAATCATTTAATGGTACATTTACCAGGTGGTTGAAACTGGCCAGGGGTTTCTTTATTACACAGAAGGCCCTTGGGACTTTTTCTTGTAATTTCTTTTGCAGGCAATTTAGAGGCAAGGGACTGTGCTGTGGGGGTGATGTATGGGAATGTCACGCTGGGGTGCCACCCTCCATTCCTAGCTTGCCCCTCTAATACCCCCAGAAAATACCTCTGTCTAGAGACGCCATTGCCCTGGACCAATCAGGCCGCAGGTTCAGAGCCTGCCACAACTTTTTCCCCCTCCTTACATCCTCCCATCCCCCACAGGAGACACCCAGCTGCCCTGATGACCCCTGGCTCAATTTCATCAGCACTGTCCACGGTTACCTGCAGAAGGCAGGGTCTTTAAGTATGAAAAAGAAACAGCATTACCACCCTACCAGCGTCCCATTTAAAAACGTCTTTAAGCACAGACAGGTCCTGCTGCAGAATTCAGTCCGGCTGGCCTTCGAGGAGAACGGGTCTTCTGCATGTTGCCAGGGGACCCACAGTCTGGCAGAGTCAGTTCCTTTTCATTGGACTCCGGTGATGCCTGGTCCTGAGTCTGTGCTATCGGCTCTCCCTTGCTCCCCCAGGTTGAGCCCAGCCTGGAACATGGGGTCCCAGACCCCGGCCTATAGTGGCTAGGCCCCCCGTTCTCTCTGGCGCAGTGTGTTTGTGTAGCGGCCGGGCCTTCCTTCCTTGTAAAGAGCTGCCCTCTCGGAAAACGTAGCCCTGGTACATGTTGCGTTTGGTGTATTATTTGTGGGTGAGCAGGACGCCGTGGATCTCCTCTCGGAATTGCCTGAGTTTGGCCCATGTGTCACCTTCTGGATCGGTAAAACCATGTCATCTGGCTTGCGAGCTTCTCTCCGTTTATTCCTGAATTCTGGAGAGCTCCACTTCCCTGTCTCCCATTTTCCAAACCCGTCCGTTGTCTCCACGTCTGAAGCGCCTTTTCAGCTACAGGCAGCCGGTACAGGTCTCTGGGAGAAACATTGTTTTGTCTACGCACGGGGGCCGCTTTGCTCCCAACAACAGAGCTGCCCAGTTTAAGTCATTGCTGATGAGCAGGCTTAGCGCTCGGCCTGCTTTTCTGAAGTCCTTGTTGAAATATTCAGGGAACATCAGGAAATGCCAAATACACGGTGGCCCATGTTGTCATCAAAATGCTGAAGGGGCAGTGGGTATGGGCGTAGTGGGATTTTCTAGAATAGCCCAGAAGGCCTCGGTCATCCCCGCTAGTGGCTGGCACCGCAGGTGTAAATGGCAGTACCTGCGTGGTTTCTTCCACAGCCTTTGCAGAGGCTCAGTTAGCAAGGGTTGGTTGCCTCCTGCGTATCTGAGCTCGGCCCGTCGTCAGAAGCAGGCTTAACCCCACAAGTCTCGGACAGGATGCAATGGTAGACAGACAGGTTTGTCCACCTTGCTGTCTTTTTCTTTGGAGTTTAGAAAAGCTCCAGCCCTGTACAAAAGCTGGAGGGCAGAATATCGGGTGAGCTCAGCCAGCAGTCGGGTTTGAAGCCTGAAGAGCATTGCCGCTAGGGGAATCCGGTTGCAGATGCACGGTGCAGGGTTCTACAAGTGCCTTGGGGACCAGGATCCAGCCTTATCAAAAGGAGGGCGAATCCGGGTAGTAATGCCCCTCATAGGGAGGGATGGGGCAAGAAGACAGGGCCAGGTCACTCGTGCTCTATAAATCAGGTTCATTATTCTCACTTTTTGGGTTTGTTTGTTTTCATAAGTAGTGTTTTATGGTTCAGGGTTATTTTTGGGGTTTATAGCCTGCACTCTTGGGCAGGCCGTTTTCCTTGGCAGGGAAGTAGAAACTCCATGCGCCCTCGTCAGGCGGCTCAGCCTATCCTTGTTAATCAGATCTTGCAAGTGCAGGGGAAATAACTTACATAACCTCACTGATAGTGCCAGTTCCTGTTTACTGCTTTTAATTTCCCTGCAGTTAAGTTCATTGCCTTCCTTCTCTCAGCAGTCGGTTTTCACTGATGGGGAGGGGGGTGACTTGGTAGCGAGGTTATGGAGTGCATCCTGGGAGGAAGGGGAGTACGAGGGACGGGCTTCCCTTGCTCTGTGGCCACAGTGTGCGTGCACCCTCCGCGGCTGTGATAATTACCACAAACTGACCCGAGCACGTGAGTGCTAGTAATTGGCAGGGCTGAACTGTATAAAGGATAATTTCTTTCTAAACCTCCAAGAGGAAGAGTTACTATGCAGACTCTGATTCTGTTTGGGTGGGGGGAGGAGGTAGAAAGCACATCCCGGGGATGGCAGCCCTAAGAGCAGGGCCGTGTGGTGTCAGCTGTGGGATAGGGAACACTAGAGCTGCCTGCTGCCCATAGGACGAGTGTGGGAGGGCAACGGGGGGAGGAAGGAGGAAGATGGGCTATAGAGAGAGAGGAAAAGGAGACCAAACTGAATGGTGAACTTTACTTTAATAATAATTATAACCCACACGATACTCAACATTAAGTAACGTAAAACTATGCACCAATTTCTGTTCATAGTGCCCAGAGAGTTTATGAACCCCAAGTAGAATAAGAATTACAGGATCTCACCACGGTACTCTTGTTTAATTGGAACAGAAGGCTGTAAATTAAACAATTCAGTGCTTCTGGAGACAACATAATGTTCAGAATAGGAACTATAAGACTCGTTCAGAAAAAGACCGCCCACTCTGCGCAGGTGCAGAGTAAGTAAACCCCAGTTTCCTTAGCACAGTTAATTGGCTAATTAGAATCGGATGCTTCAATAATTGAGTAGCGAGTAAATCTGCACAACTGAGTTTAGGTATCCTGTTTTATATAAATGGCCAAAAGGTTTTGAGTTTGATCTTCACCATAAAAGTTAGCGGGAATTCATCTTGCCATGATCAATAGTAATTTCAGAGGAACTACAAAAAAAATGTAGTTATCTGTCTGGTTACAGACCATTTCTAAATTTTTGGGCATTCATTCATCCACTGTCAGTCTACAAATGGAAAAGCTGAAGACTACAGTCATTCTACCCAGGAAGGATTGTTCAGCCAAGGTCGCCCCAAAAACAAACTGGAAAACCATTCACAAAAGTCACAAAAAATCCTGGACTTACATCTGCAGGCCTCTCGCTACAGCTGATGTGAGGATTCATTGCACCACACCATCCACCATCCAGAGAAAAATGAATGGGAATGGTGTGTGTGAGAGTATATCTAAGAGAAACCACTGCTGCTCACCTCGGCTTCACCAGAGAGCATCTGGATGACCCACAAACTTTTATCTTTTCAGTCACAATAATAAATGTTTTGTCTGGTGAAACTAAACACTACCTTCCAAAATAAGAACCTCATCCCAATTGTCAAGCATGGTGTAGGGTTGCTGGGCAGCTTGCCATTATTGATGGAGCCATAAATTCCTTCTCATCAAGTCAGACAAACGGGTTATGCCCACCGACCAGCAGATGGAGACAGAGACTAACAATTCACTAATATGCTTTATAGGCATCTGTGCTTACCTCAGCCTGCCAGTATTCCCTGTCTCTCGCAGCAGGTAGGAGAGCATCCCTTGATGTAGACTAAGGCCTGATCAGGCTAGATAGGAAGACTGAAATGTAGAGGGCAGCTCCTGAGGTGAAAGATGAAAGACAAGCTCTCCCACCCTCAGTTGGGGGTTTATTCTCCAATACCTCCAGTGGCAAAGGCCTTATTGAAACTCTGAAGAGACTAGAGATGTGAATCGGAACCAGAATCTGTTCGGATTTCAGTTCCGATTCACATCTCTAGAAGAGAGCAGCTCCCTATTCGCTGACACTGATTTGGGTTCCAGTTCTGCAGCCTTGTCCATTAGGAATCCAACCAGGCTGGGGAAATCCCCAGCTCTTTTCACTCAAGACAAGGAGGCAGTTCTGTCGTCCCAGCATTGGGTTCCTGGCCCTCACTGCCTGGAGGTTGAGAGTGTAGCTCTGCAATCCCTGAATCTTCCTGAGGATGTCTCTTGTATTCTTCTGGCTTCAGGAAGCTCGGCACAAGAAGTCCTGGGGTTTAAAACTGCTGAAATGCTTTCCTCATCTTTCTGAGTCAGGTCTCACATTAGGGCTCCCTGTAGTGCAGAAGGCAAACCAATCTCTGTACTGCCTTTAGTTACCCATCTCACTTGGGGCTTGCTTCCCACTGTCATGGGACCTCAACGTGATACTGACCCAGCTTTACTCCTATAGGCTTCCTGTGAGCTGAAGTACCTGAAAGGTCACGTTTTTGGTGGCACTAACTTCGGCGTGCAGAGTCAGTGTGACTTATGCACCTTACACCAAGTTTTTTTTTCACAGCAGGGGGTGGTCCTGCTTACACATCCGAAATTCCTGTCTGGTGTTGGACTCCCCCTTAAGCGGTCAATCATCCTGCTAGCGTTCTTTCCCACGAAGGTGAATGCGCACCACACGGGAGAGCCTCGGTCTTCTATCTGACGCCCTTAGAAAGGCCACCCAGCCTTTTGTTTCATGTGACATCAAGAAATCTGGAGTTGCAGTTGCCCAGTGCATGCTTTCTAATTGCACAGCAGCTTGTATTTCCTTCTGTTATGCCCAGGTGGGTCATATCAAGGCTCATAGTGTCGGAGCCAAGGTGGCATGGTAGCCCACCTAAGATTGGCCACCACGAAGGCTGCGACGTGGCGTTCTCCACACCTTCACATCATGTTGTTTGGACAGGAACTCCCTACATGACAAGAGGTTTGGTCAGTCTGTCCTGGAGCCTCCACCCTCCCTCCAACCCCCAAGGCCTGTGATTTTGGTTCCAGTCTGCCCATTTAAAAAAAAAAAAAAAAAAGAGAGAGAAAATGCTAAAATGGCCCTTTGCCATCAAAACTAATGGGGAGGGGGTGACTTGGTTAACGAGGCTTCTTCCTGGGATATCCGGGTGCCCTGGTAACCGCAGGGTCAGTCCCGGGGTATCCATTGCCATCAAAACCAGTTTCTGCCCATTGTCGCTGTTTCTTGTTTTTTCCCCATTTTTTTCATCCGGGGCAGTCTGTGTCTGGGGAGTCCCCATGTCTGAGGGCTGCCATCCTGCTTGCCCTCGGAGAAAGCAGAGTTACTTACCTGTAACAGACGACGTCGGAGGACAGCAGGATGTCAGTCCTCACGAGGCTTCTCCAGGTCGAAGCTAAGTCATGACGTGAAGGGGTCCCCCACATGGATGTGTGGTGGGTTGCCACGCTGCGTGTGCCCAGTAGGGCCAGAAACTTTGAGGTCCAACGTCCGTGCCGGGCTCCATCCGATGGTATCCGTCCGTCTGTGAGGACTGACATCCCGCTGTCCTCGGAGAACACCTGTTGTAGATAAGCAACTCTGCTTTATTGAAACTTTTTTAATGAAAATGCATCCTTTTTGTCTGTTGTTTATTCGATTCTTCTAACCCTTCTACCTGTGAGTTTTTGGCAGCAGAGCCCTGGCATGTAAAGAGGCTGCCCTGGTGTCCGAGACGGGCAAGAGGACGGCTGATCTGAGGCTTCGTGCCCAGCAAGCAGACCAGCGCTGCGAGCACTCGCAAACCCTGAAGATAGCAAGAGTAAGGGTTCACTTGGGCTGCACTGAAAGAGAGGCGAGAGGAAGGCTAATGCCATTATGCACTGGAGGCTGTGTGCAGCGGTTCCTCGATCAGAGCCCGGCAGAGAAGAGGAGCGGCGTGTGGCTAGGCATGCAGGTTTCCAGATGAGAGAGAGATGGAAAGGTGTAAGGACAATGAAGAAGGAAAAGACCTTGCTCAGGATGAGGGATTGTGGGACCAGGGGCAATGTCTAGTAGAGAGAGCAGATCCCCTCTCTGTGGTGCAGGTTCTGATGAGGCACCAGCGAGTCCCAATCCCTGTGACCTTCTGCTGGTGGAGGGGAAGGTGACCGTCTTCCTGTGAAGCTTGGAGCCTGGGATCGTGGCTCGGTTTCCACCTCATGAAGGCGGCACAGCAGAGTTCTCCACCCACTTTCCACCTGAGCTCTGAGCTTGAAAGTATAACAGATGGAGGAACATCTCATCAAAGACAAGCAAGGTGGATCTGCATAATGACAGCAGAAGTGGGGAAAAATGGAAAATACAGTCAGGATGACATAGCTCAGTAGTTTAAAATTACTTTTATTTCACAGCCCAGCATTAAAAATAGATAAGGCGTCAAGGCTGGGATTCAGACATGAAACATACTGACAACAGCCAGCAGATGAATTACCAGCCAGCTCCATAAAAAAGGAAGGAACGAAAGGAGTGGAGATTTAAGGGGATGCAGTGAGGGACTGCAGCCATTTCTCACGTCCCGAGACTGCGACCTAAAGGCTGTTGCAAGTCACATATGTAGGCAATTTACCCTGTTCCCAGCAGAACACCAGCACTTTCAGATACAGTGAAGAGGGCAGGAATGAGGAGGTCTCCGAGCAGGAGTGAAATGCATTGGCAAACTATGGGAGGGAGGAGGTGGAGGGGGCGACCTTAGTACTGGACTAGCAAGGAACGAGGTGCGGGGGAGGCACAGCAGACGCTCTGCGTGTACCTGGCCCTTGCTGTGATATCAGTCGACAAGCCCCCCCCCCCGTCCCCTAAACGAAGCCGTCTCGGTTACTCAGATTGGGCAGCTCACAATGAGGGTGCGGGTCAGGTTACGCTGCTCCCAGGTGCGTCATGGACTCAGAAGGAGGGCGGGTTCTAGAAAAGTTGCAAACCCCCCCCCCCCCCCCCCCCCCCCTTCCTACGTCTCCACTCTGCCTTTCTCCCGGGCATTAATGCAAGTCCAGAGCCATGACCCATCTCCCCTGATCAATATCATTCCTTCAGAGGCCTCGCCTTTCAAGGCACTTCTATAAAATATCACTCTTGTTTATTTGGATGTGATAAATGTAATTACTTGGCGTGATTAATAATTCACCTGTTTACTATTGATTGCTCTTGAGGCGTCTTGGCAAGATAAGCAGATAGCAATCCGCACATCCTTATTAGCTGCAGACTAGATGTGCTTTGGAAGCGCTGAAACTTGGGGCGGATTAGAGAGACGGAAGACTTCTGTCGTTTTTCCTGGCAGTTCTTCCTGGAGTGAAAACTCCCAGAGTGCTGAGCCTGGCTGCAGAGCTGATATATAATGTAGTGAGGTAAGGGGGAGAGGAGGAGAATGTGCAGACAAGCTTAGTGCTGTGGAAATGATGCGACTCAGTCGTGGCAATACTGCTACCAAGGCACCCGTCTGTCCCGGGACCGATCCCAGCAGCTACCAAAGGACCCGTCTGTCCCGGGACTGATCCCAGCGGCTACCAAAGGACCCGTCTGTCCCGGGACCGATCCCAGCGGCTACCAAGGCACCCGTCTGTCCCGGGACCGATCCCAGCGGCTACCAAGGCACCCGTCTGTCCCGGGACCGATCCCAGCGGCTACCAAAGGACCCGTCTGTCCCGGGACTGATCCCAGCGGCTACCAAGGCACCCGTCTGTCCCGGGACCGATCCCAGCGGCTACCAAAGGACCCGTCTGTCCCGGGACCGATCCCAGCGGCTACCAAGGCACCCGTCTGTCCCGGGACCGATCCCAGCGGCTACCAAGGCACCCGTCTGTCCCGGGACCGATCCCAGCGGCTACCAAGGCACCCGTCTGTCCCGGGACTGATCCCAGCGGCTACCAAGGCACCCGTCTGTCCCGGGACTGATCCCAGCGGTTACCAAAGGACCCGTCTGTCCCGGGACTGATCCCAGCGGCTACCAAAGGACCCGTCTGTCCCGGGACTGATCCCAGCGGTTACCAAAGGACCCGTCTGTCCCGGGACCGATCCCAGCGGTTACCAAAGGACCCGTCTGTCCCGGGACTGATCCCAGCGGCTACCAAAGGACCCGTCTGTCCCGGGACTGATCCCAGCGGCTACCAAAGGACCCGTCTGTCCCGGGACCGATCCCAGCGGTTACCAAAGGACCCGTCTGTCCCGGGACTGATCCCAGCGGTTACCAAAGGACCCGTCTGTCCCGGGACCGATCCCAGCGGTTACCAAAGGACCCGTCTGTCCCGGGACTGATCCCAGCGGCTACCAAGGCACCCGTCTGTCCCGGGACTGATCCCAGCGGCTACCAAGGCACCCGTCTGTCCCGGGACTGATCCCAGCGGCTACCAAGGCACCCGTCTGTCCCGGGACTGATCCCAGCGGCTACCAAGGCACCCGTCTGTCCCGGGACTGATCCCAGCGGTTACCAAAGGACCCGTCTGTCCCGGGACCGATCCCAGCGGTTACCAAAGGACCCGTCTGTCCCGGGACCGATCCCAGCGGTTACCAAAGGACCCGTCTGTCCCGGGACTGATCCCAGCGGCTACCAAAGGACCCGTCTGTCCCGGGACCGATCCCAGCGGCTACCAAGGCACCCGTCTGTCCCGGGACCGATCCCAGCGGCTACCAAAGGACCCGTCTGTCCCGGGACTGATCCCAGCGGCTACCAAGGCACCCGTCTGTCCCCGGGACCGATCCCAGCGGCTACCAAGGCACCCGTCTGTCCCGGGACCGATCCCAGCGGCTACCAAGGCACCCGTCTGTCCCGGGGACCGATCCCAGCGGCTACCAAGGCACCCGTCTGTCCCGGGACTGATCCCAGCGGCTACCAAGGCACCCGTCTGTCCCGGGACTGATCCCAGCGGCTACCAAGGCACCCGTCTGTCCCGGGACCGATCCAGCGGCTACCAAGGCACCCGTCTGTCCCGGGACTGATCCCAGCGGCTACCAAGGCACCCGTCTGTCCCGGGACTGATCCCAGCGGCTACCAAGGCACCCGTCTGTCCCGGGGACCGATCCCAGCGGCTACCAAGGCACCCGTCTGTCCCGGGACCGATCCCAGCGGCTACCAAGGCACCCGTCTGTCCCGGGACTGATCCCAGCGGCTACCAAGGCACCCGTCTGTCCCGGGACCGATCCCAGCGGCTACCAAAGGACCCGTCTGTCCCGGGACCGATCCCAGCGGCTACCAAGGACCCGTCTCTCCCGGGACCGATCCCAGCGGCTACCAAAGGACCCGTCTGTCCCGGGACCGATCCCAGCGGCTACCAAAGGACCCGTCTGTCCCGGGACTGACCCAGCGGTTACTAAGGCACCCGTCTGTCCCGGGGACCGATCCCAGCGGCTACCAAAGGACCCGTCTGTCCCGGGACTGATCCCAGCGGCTACCAAGGCACCCGTCTGTCCCGGGACCGATCCCAGCGGCTACCAAGGCACCCGTCCTGTCCCGGGACTGATCCCAGCGGCTACCAAGGCACCCGTCTGTCCCGGGACCGATCCCAGCGGCTACCAAGGCACCCGTCTGTCCCGGGACTGATCCCAGCGGCTACCAAAGGACCCCGTCTGTCCCGGGACCGATCCCAGCGGCTACCAAGGCACCCGTCTGTCCCGGGACTGATCCCAGCGGCTACCAAAGGACCCGTCTGTCCCGGGACTGATCCCAGCGGTTACCAAGGCACCCGTCTGTCCCGGGACCGATCCCAGCGGTTACCAAGGCACCCGTCTGTCCCGGGGACCGATCCCAGCGGCTACCCAAAGGACCCGTCTGTCCCGGGACCGATCCCAGCGGCTACCAAAGGACCCGTCTGTCCCGGGACCGATCCCAGCGGCTACCAAAGGACCCGTCTGTCCCGGGACCGATCCCAGCGGCTACCAAAGGACCCGTCTGTCCCGGGACTGATCCCAGCGGCTACCAAGGCACCCGTCTGTCCCGGGACCGATCCCAGCGGTTACCAAGGCACCCGTCTGTCCCGGGACCGATCCCAGCGGCTACCAAGGCACCCGTCTGTCCCGGGACCGATCCCAGCGGCTACCAAGGCACCCGTCTGTCCCGGGGCCGTTCCCAGCGGCTACCAAGGCACCCGTCTGTCCCGGGACCGATCCCAGCGGCTACCAAGGCACCCGTCTGTCCCGGGACCGATCCCCAGCGGCTACCAAGGCACCCGTCTGTCCCCGGGACCGATCCCAGCGGCTACCAAGGCACCCGTCTGTCCCGGGACCGATCCCAGCGGCTACCAAAGGACCCGTCTGTCCCGGGACCGGACCCAGCGGTTACCAAAGGACCCGTCTGTCCCGGGACTGATCCCAGCGGCTACCAAAGGACCCGTCTGTCCCGGGACTGATCCCAGCGGTTACCAAGGCACCCGTCTGTCCCGGGACTGACCCAGCGGTTACCAAGGCACCCGTCTGTCCCGGGACCGATCCCAGCGGTTACCAAGGCACCCGTCTGTCCCGGGACCGATCCCAGCGGTTACCAAGGCACCCGTCTGTCCCGGGACCGATCCCAGCGGCTACCAAAGGACCCGTCTGTCCCGGGACCGATCCCAGCGGCTACCAAAGGACCCGTCTGTCCCGGGACCGATCCCAGCGGCTACCAAGGCACCCGTCTGTCCCGGGACTGATCCCAGCGGCTACCAAGGCACCCGTCTGTCCCGGGACCGATCCCAGCGGCTACCAAAGGACCCGTCTGTCCCGGGACCGATCCCAGCGGCTACCAAAGGACCCGTCTTGTCCCGGGACTGATCCCAGCGGTTACCAAGGCACCCGTCTGTCCCGGGACCTGATCCCAGCGGCTTACCAAGGCACCCGTCTGTCCCGGGACCTGATCCCAGCGGCTACCAAGGCACCCGTCTGTCCGGGACCCGATCCCAGCGGGCTACCAAGGCACCCGTCTGTCCGGGACCGATCCCAGCGGCTACCAAGGCACCCGTCTGTCCCGGGACCGATCCCAGCGGCTACCAAGGCACCCGTCTGTCCCGGGACCGATCCCAGCGGCTACCAAGGCACCCGTCTGTTCCCGGGACCGATCCCAGCGGCTTACCAGGCACCCGTCTGTCCCGGGACCGATCCCAGCGGCTACCAAGGCACCCGTCTGTCCCTGGACCGATCCCAGCGGCTACCAAGGCACCCGTCTGTCCCGGGACCGATCCCAGCGGCTACCAAGGCACCCGTCTGGTCCCGGGACCGATCCACAGCGGCTACCAAGCACCCGTCTGTCCCCGGGACCGATCCCAGCGGCTACCAAGGCACCCCGTCTGTCCCGGGACCGATCCCAGCGGGCTACCAAAGGATACCCGTCTGTCCCGGGACCGATCCCAGCGGCTTACCAAGGCACCCCGTCTGTCCCGGGACCGATCCCAGCGGCTACCAAAGGACCCGTCTGTCCCGGGACTGATCCCAGCGGCTACCAAAGGACCCCGTCTGTACCCGGGACTGATCCCAGCGGTTACCAAGGCACCCGTCTGTCCCCGGGACTGGACCCAGCGGTTACCAAGGCACCAGTCTGTTCCCGGGACCGATCCCAGCGGCTACCAAGGCACCCGTCTGTCCCGGGACGATCCCAGCGGCTACCAAGGCACCCGTCTGTCCCGGGGACCGATCCCAGCGGCTACCAAAGGACCCGTCTGTCCCGGGACCGATCCCAGCGGCTACAAAGGGACCCGTCTTGTCCCGGACCGATCCCAGCGGCTACCAAAGGACCCGTCTGTCCCGGGGACGATCCCAGCGGCTACCAAAGGACCCCGTCTGTCCCGGGACTGACGTTGCGGTTACCAAAGGACCCGTCTGTCCCGGGACCGATCCCAGCGGCTACCAAAGGACCCGTCTGTCCCGGGACTGACGTTGCGGTTACCAAAGGACCCGTCTGTCCCGGGACTGACGTTGCGGTTACCAAATGCGCGCTCTCTCTGACACGAGTGCGCGCTCTCTCTCTGACACGAGTGCGCGCGCGCTCTCTCTCTCTGACACACACTCTCCCACATAAAGGCGCACTCGTTTGTGTACCCAGGCACTCTCTCACTCCCACATGCTTTCTCAGGGCCTTGTCTTTGGCTGCTGTGGGATGGGCTCCCTGAAGGCAGGCAGCAATCCCCTCCTTCTCAGGTGGAAGACGTAGATTTACAACTTCCGCTCATGAGCCGGCTGCCAAGAAAGGGGAGGATCGCGACGGACCGAGGGCCGCAACTGATGGGAGCATTGGCTGGATCTTTCTTCTGAACCACGGTTTGCGTTTCAAAGAGCTACATGCGGCTCACAAGGTGCCAGTTGGCCACCCCTGGCCTATAGTGCGGCAGTTTTGGGGGCAGCAGCAGGAGCTTAGCTATGCATAAGCACACAAGGCTCTCCTCTATTGGCTAACGCCCATCTTTGGCAACAGAGAACAGTCCTCTGCTTCCTGCTCCAGCCCCTCCCCTCCCCTCCCAGGCAGTGTGCAAGGGACTGGAAGGGGTGAGGTATGAACAAGCTTTGCTCTCTAAGCCAGCCCCCCCCCCCCCCCCATCCCCACCCCCTCCACTCCTACCCTGCAAGGGACAGGAGGGGATGTGGCTGAGGATGGAGTGGACCAGAGTTGAGTTTTTGACTGTATATTTCTATCTATAATTCATGGTCACTTATTTCCTAGTTCTCTCTCTGTGTGCCCAGCATGAGATACTCTGTTAACTTGTAGTTTCTTTGCAGTTCTGTGTTCTCTTTTCCCAATAGGAGGTGTATTACTAATAATACATCTGGATTTTTAGCTCACCTTTCCAATGATGCCCAAGGTGGCTTACAGCATTTTTAGAATTCAGGTATAGTGAATCCCTTCTCCCAGAGCTTACAATAAAAGTGGGTACCTGATGCAACAAATAAAGTGACTTGAAGGTCACCATCAGTGTCGGGGGGGGGGGGGAGTGGTCACCCTGGTGTCCAGCCCGTTGCTTTAACCAGTGGTCCACATCTTTTCCCTGCTGGGGAAGGCCCAGTACAACATCTGCAGGGTTGCCTTTATTTAGGAGGCGTCCTGGGAGTTAGTGCTGTTTAGTGTTACTTCGCAATGTGCCTGGTAATGGAGGGAGTTTGTGTCATTGTTATTGAGGTGACATTTTTTTGTATGGTGAGTGGTAAGGGGATAATTAAAAAAAAAAAAAGCAAACTAACCTGAGGTAAAACGTTTTTTCAAAAAGCACTACAGTAACCTAAATAGTAGTAAGGAGAAACATCCTGGCTGAGCCAAGCCGGCCGATCATTTCAGAGTACGTTAGCCATTCTGGTATGGATTTCTTTTAATTTACACATTGTATGTATATATTTTTTATTTTTTTCCAGTCCATCCACAAAAATCACAGCTGGCACATTCATCAGACACTGTGACACGATTTCTGAAACATATTTGTAGAGTTTGTGTTATGTGGCTTCTATCTCTCTCTATTTATTTATTTAAAAGTTCTTTTAGAGGGCACATTCAAAGCCCTGAGCAGTTTACAAAATAAAATGTTCATAATCAAAAAAGTAACAAAAGAAAGATTTAATAAAATACATTTAAAAAAAAAAGGCCAGCAGTAAAGGTCTCGGCACCTGCATTCGATCCTATGTAAAATATATGTTTATGGGGGTAGTTTTCAGAACTGTGTGTTGGGGTGCAAACACGTGAGTACTCTGACTCGCACGATAGTCTCAGCACGCATCCCCTTTAAACCATGCTTAAGTTTAGCTGCTTTTAGGGTGGACATTTCTCCAAAAAAACCCTCTTTTGCCTGGATCTTTACCCAGGTAAATGAATTTGGATAATTCTCCTCCTTATTCCCGATTAGGTGATTTTTTACAGGATTATTCTGGGAGGGGTGATGGCCTCATAACGATTGTTGATTTGAATTATTAAAATTGAGGTGGGAGAGAGGGAGGTGGCTGGCCTATGGGCCTGGAGGCTCACTTAGACTGCCTAATGCGCTGCCGCTAGCCCTGGACGGACTCTGCAGTCACTGAGAGTCCCAGATTTCCACGTACTGGCCTTGCTCTCATCCAGGGGCCTGGATATCTCATCACAGTGGTTAATCAACCCTGGCTGTAACTTGTGTACAAAGGAGAGAGCAGCACACAGGCTGAATAGTTATGAAAAATGAACACTCTTCTGGCTGCCTACCCTGTTGCAGATGTTGCCAAAATCTGCAACAGGGTAAAGAGCCAGGAAGGTGTGGAACACTTGAGGAGGGACCTAGCAAAGCTTGTGGAATGGGTCTAGAGTCTGGCAGCTAAGATTTAATGCTAAAAAAATTTCAGCAAATACCCAAGGGAGCAGTAAGGGGGTGATCATATGTGATGAACTCAAAGTAGCCAAACAGGTGGATAAGGCGACAGCAAAAGCCGGAAAGCTGCTTGGATGCCTAGAGAGAGAGGAATGGTCACTCAGCACTGCAGTTCCTGGTAGGGATGTGAATCGTTTTAGGACGATTAAAATTATCGTCCGATAATTTTAATATCGTCTTAAACCGTTATGGAACACAATACAATAGAGATTCTAACGATTTATCGTTATAAATCGTTAGAATCGTGAGCCGGCACGCTAAAACCCATCCCCGACCCTTTAAATTAAATCCCCCACCCCCCCCCACCCCCCCCCAAATAACTTAAACATTTCCTTGCCAAATCCTACCTCCTTCAATCCCCCACCCTCCCGAACCCCCCCCCCCCCCCCCAAATGACTTAAATTACCTGGGGGTCCGGAACGGCAGCGGTCCGGAACGGGCTCCTGCTACTGAATCTTGTTGTCTTCGGCCGGCGCCATTTTCCAAAATGGCGCCGAAAAATGGCGGCGGCCATAGACCAACAGGATTCGACGGCAGGAGGTCCTTCCGGACCCCCGCTGGACTTTTGGCAAGTCTTGTGGGGGTCAGGAGGGCCCCCCCAAGCTGGCCAAAAGTTCCTGGAGGTCCAGCGGGGGTCAGGGAGCGATTTCCCGCCGCGAATCGTTTTCCATACGGAAAATGGCGCCGGCAGGAGATCGACTGCAGGAGGTCGTTCAGCGAGGGTTCCGGCGCCTCGCTGAACGACCCTCCTGTAGTCGATCTCCTGCCGGCGCCATTTTCCGTATGGAAAACGATTCGCGGCGGGAAATCGCTCCCTGACCCCCGCTGGACCTCCAGGAACTTTTGGCCAGCTTGGGGGGGCCCTCCTGACCCCCACAAGACTTGCCAAAAGTCCAGCGGGGGTCCGGAAGGACCTCCTGCCGTCGAATCCTGTTGGTCTATGGCCGCCGCCATTTTTCGGCGCCATTTTGGAAAATGGCGCCGGCCGAAGACAACAAGATTCAGTAGCAGGAGCCCGTTCCGGACCGCTGCCGTTCCGGACCGCCGCTGGACCACCAGGTAATTTAAGTCATTTGGGGGGGGGGTTCGGGAGGGTTGGGGGATTTAATTTAAAGGGTCGGGGGTGGGTTTTAGCGGGGTTTTAACGATTTTAACGATATATCACGATATTTTACCCCCCCCAAACGGCAACAATACGATTCCCTCCCCTTCCCAGCCGAAATCGATCGTTAAGACGATCGAGGACACGATTCACATCTCTAGTTCCTGGTGCTCTGTAGGCCCTCGTGTGGCGCAGCTTGGAACTGCATGCCTGTGTACTCTTGCACTTTTAATTCTCTTGATGCACATAGTTGCTGTCATTCATTGCAGTGCACTGGGGGCCTGTAGTCATTAAATCAAGACTGCAGTTATGGAAGAGGGCTGTGGGAACAGCCTGCCAGGGGCTGGAGAGCATCCAAAATATATTAATCATAAAAATTACCAGCTAGTCAATTTTTGTAGTCACGTTGTCATTTTAAGAGCGACCTCAAAGATATTTGCAGAAAGAAGAGAAAAGACTGTATTAGGAAGAGAGATTGATGTGCTTCAGAGCGGTGAATCTGTTATTTACACAGGTAACCTTTGCTATTTTCTGTTTCCCTGTGCTTCACCCAGATGTTAGGATATGATAGGGACAAGTCATGAATCAGTGGTTGCCCATAGGCTCATTTCCATATCCAGAACGTTAGGCAATTAAAAAAAAAAAAAAAGAATGAATGATTGTGCTCATTCACCGCTGGCCACATAAACTGAAGGCGACACCTAGGGGCTGGCCCAGGAGTTGAGCCTGAAGTGGCTCTATTGAATGCTCCAGCTTGGCCACAGGAGGGCACTGCAGCACTTCTCAATGCCCAGGTGCAATTAAAAGAAGTGCAGAGAGTGGTCAGCCTCCCTGCAGTCCTGCTGCCTGGGACAGTTGTTGGCAATGGCACCTCTAAATGTGTTTAGCTAACAAAGCCCTCGCTAACAGATCATCAGTGCTGTGTGAGTAATAGACTCCTCATTTACTTTTAATACATTTTGCATAGAGAGCAATCAACCTTCATCAGTCTTAAAGATGAATCGGTTTGCCCAGCTACATTTTAAAGATATTAGTCCAATAGCAGCCACATCAATCATAACATTTTCTTAATGATAGTAGAATTAAAATATACTCTGGTTTTCACAGCACTATGAAGTGTGCTCTCACACACACAAAATTAAAGGAAAGATTTATCGCAGTGGATTTGTGATGTGCGTAGTCCATTTTCCTGATGGCTGGGAAGGGATCATGTCCAAAGTCCATCACAGGGGGACGTTTATTAAATGTGCCCACGTGCTTTTTATCCTGCCTAGGTGCTTCTGCTGTTTGTTCTGCTTCAGTACCTCCTGCCCCATTCCCCCCTCTCCCACCCCTGGCTTATCTCTTCATCAATTCCTCGTTGCCACTGGATCCACCTCTGCGCAGCACTGCCAGGTCCTGCCAGTCTTAGGAGCAGGAACTGGGATCAGGCTCCCCGCACAGTGCACTGCTCTCCTATCGGGAGAAGCCACAATGGCTGCACTGGCGGTGACTGCTGCACAAAAGCTTCTCTCGTTCTCTGCTTTCCATTAGCCCTAATTTCAATGTGTTCTTCCTGACTGCCTTTACCTAATCCGTGCACCTCAAAATACGCACACTGAGCTAGACTGGGGTAATACCCCAAGAAACCAGCACACGGCTAAGAGATTGAAAGAAAGGATACTGGGAAGTGGCCAGCAGTGATAGAATTCTTCTCTTCCTCAGTGGGAAAGTCAGAAAAATGCTCCCCCGAGGCATAGAACATTATATTAAGGGCACCAGATAGCTCCATGTCAACAGGGCCAGGCTGAGCCAGTCCTGCTTTTCTACTCCACTGTTTGCAAGTGGTTGGGGTTCCAAATGTTTCAGGAATAGTAGGACTGACCTCCCTGGAATGAGTGCCCGGACTCCAATCCAGATATCTCTTTATTCACCCTCTGCCTGCCACCCTGCTTTTATACCTAGCTTGGTTTTCTTTTCTTTGTCTGCATTTATTGTGTTTGCCTGTGTTATCATAGTTTAATAGAGTAGAAAAGCATGGAGGTTTTGTTGTAGTAATGCTTATTTTTAAAACTTTTCTTCCATGAAACACTTTCTCAGTTGCCAATTCTGGGGCTCTGATGAAGATTCACTCTGTGCCGTGTTCTCAATGTTAATTCACTTTGGTGAAGGTAAAATTACGCATGGATACCTCAAGGCTCAGGACTTGGGCTGGTTCTTTGCAGTTGCATTGTTAGTGTTATTGCATGAAGGGCTCAGGGAGCCGTGCTTGTTTGCAGGTAACGCACAAATCTGTAACAGCGAACGTACCGTGAGGGGCCGAATAATCAAAGGAAGATGATGAATGGTTTTAATGTTCCCTCTAGTTTTTGAAAGGCTACATGCGCAGTTTCTTTTGTGCAACTTTGAGAAGCTGAGATCAGATCTGTACGCTACAAACCAGTTTAATGAAAATAATACCAGGATTTCTTGTGCGCAGGTTTCACCACCTGTGAGCGCACGTGCACAGCGTAGCGGGAGCCATGTTTGTAAGGTGCTTCACTGCATAAAAGTGTAAAATCTCTACCTCAGGTGAGAAAATCCATAAACCATTTATCAGCTAGAAGGACAAGAACTGGTAAATAGGAAAGGGATCTAGAAGTATTCCCTCAGATGAGCTGAAAGCTGCCTGACTGGGTTCATAAGGAGAGGGCATCGCCCCAGGAAAAGGCAGGTAACGATGAGTATTGGGTGCAGTTCAGGAGGAAACCTCTTCATCAGCAGTTCAGAGAAGGGTGCAGACAGAGCCTGTCGCAGAGAGATGGGAAAAGGGGGGTTTCTGTTCGTACCCCAGAGCTGGTTTTCACTCTCAGCTTCCGGAGGAGGTGAAGGCCTGGGGTCCTGGTTCCCTCCCTAACTCTGAGGTTTTCTCTCCCTTTCTCACTGGGTCCTTGGTTTAATGCTGGAACCGTTCTTCTTCTTCTTCAAAAAAAAAAAAAAAAGCTGAGAGAGCAGTGCAGGGCTAATTGGATGCCTTGAGCTCAGCAGCAGGGGTGAGAAGCAGGCACTTTTATCTCTGGGGCAGTGACCGGAGAATGTTTTTGCCCCGGCAGGGAGCTAGCTACTGTTATCTGTGCTTCCAACATTGGGGTGAGTGGTGCGGGCAATTGCACAGTGGTGTTTGTGTCAGGCCTGTGGAGTGAGGCTATTGCGCCTCCATGCAGCCTCGCTGTTCTCCACCCTAGCCCAGGAGGGAACCTCCGCAGAGGCTGTAATCGGCAAGCTGGTTACCGGGTTGGCAGGTTCTGGTTTCAGCGAGCCCTGAGCGGGCTGAGGAAATGCTGGCCATCTTGCCTCCACATATCCAGAAGCCAGGGACTCTCCTCCTTCCCCGCTTTCTCCAGTGCGTCTTTCCCTGCTGGAGGACCGGGAAGGAACAGAGGGGCCAGATGAGGACATGCGGGGTGATGAGTCCAGTGCTTCAGAGAGGGTGTCCTCTGAGTTTTGTCTGGTTTCTCCATAAGACCCATTTGATAATAGGGGGAGCAGGGGCAAGCATCGTCCTCCCAGAAGTCCCACTGCCCATCTAAGAAGCTTAGGCTGCCTACGCTGGCAAGCGCAAGGGGGGGGGGGGAGCTTCTTCATCTCCTGGGGCCTGGATGGCCATCAGAAGAGGAGGCTGCCTTGAAGGATTTGGATGTGGAACAGGATGATCCAAAAGATATTTCAGGCGATCCTGCGGACACAATGGTGGATGGGGTGCCTGATGTAGATAAGGAATTGTCAGATTCAGATGAGGTTCCCACCACAGAAGGAGATGACATAAGGTGGTGCACTTCTCCAGAAGGAGGAACTGTATCCTCTTCTTCCCTATGTCTTGCATGGGATCAGAATAACACAGGAGGATTTGAGCAATGAAGAGGTGGACCCAGTCCTGGGTGGGTCACCAAGCGCTTTCCCTTTACTGAACAAGCTGTCCGGGAGTGGGATACTCCTGAAGTAGACCTTGAAGTAGCCAGAGCGATGACTAAGTCATATTCCTTGCCAGAAGAGACCTTGGAGCTAAGGTAGATGCGTTATCAGCAGTTACCAGGAAGACAACCATCCCGGTGCAGGGTCGGCTGTGCTAAAGAGGTCCAGCACTGGAAGTTGGAGATTCGGTTAAAGAGGATTCTTGAGCCTTTGGGTGGCGGTCTGTGTTAGTCTAATGCAATGAGCGGGCTTATGCTGGGGGCAAAAGGCACAGGACAAAGAGGCAGCTGATGCCAAGTGGGTAGCCCCGTTAGAAGCAGGGTTTGCCTATGTGGCGGATGCGCTGTATGACAGAGGTCGGCGAGGAACATGGTCTTCCATGGTGGTGACACAGTCTTTTGTGGTGGCATTATTAGTCGTCAGATATCTGGTCTAGGTAGCAGCTGTCTACTCTCCCTTTCAAAGGAAAACTGTTGTTCGGTGAAGATTTGGAGCAGTGTGGGATGCATTTGGGGGAATCAAAGGGCAATATGTTGCCTGAGGATAAGAAGGCTGGCATTTTGACATAAGCTCCCTTCAGCACTTGAGGAGACTTTGCTCTGACAGAAAAGCTACTGCTTCAATGCAAGGCGGCAGGCGTTTCGTGGGATGCATAGAACTTCCCAGGACAGTTTTGGCCAAGGGACGAGAGGAAGTAAGAACTCCCAAGGAAGGCAGGCTGCTCCTCCTGGGGGAGACTGGCCCTCTTTTACAAGGAGTGGACCAAGATCACATCAGATCAAAGTGTTCTGGAGGTGATAAGAGCCAATTATGCCTTAGAAATGTCTTGTCCGCTTAGAGAATGTCCTATTGAGACAGTGCAGAAAAGAGACATTTCACCGGCTACGGCGACTGGATGCAGTTGTCACAGTTTCTCTAAGGGAACAAGGAATGTGCTCGGTGTGCTTTGTGGTTCCCAAGAAAGAAGGCTACTTTTGGTCCATTTTTGATCTGCAAGAGGTCAAGGCGACTCTGTGGGTTCCATGTTTTCACAAGGAGACGTTGCGGATGGTTATGGCAGTGGTTCGCAAAGGGGAGTTTCTGGCATCTGGGGAGGCCTATCTGCACTTCCCCATATGATTGGACCATCAGAGGTTTCTGCGGTTCAATTTCAGGCTCTTTTCTTTGGGTTGACAACAGCGCCATAGATGTTCAGGAATAGTGGTGGTGGTGGCATCACTCAGAAAGGAAGGGATTCTAGTTCATCCGTATCTGAATGACTAACTCATCTGGGTGAAGCCAGTGTTCAATTCAGTAGCTTGTGGAGAGGTTGCAGTCTCTGAGTTGGGTGGTGAACCTAGTGAAGACTCTCCTACAGCCATCCTAGTCATTGGATTATCTGGGAGTGCGGGTCCATAGCTGTGTAGGCAAGACGTTCCTTACCTTTGACATGATCATGAAGTTGCTGTGGCTACTGCATCTGTCGGTGCCCAGGGTCTGGGATGATTTGCAGGTCCTGGGTTCTATGAATTTTATACTGGATTTGGTTCCAGGGGCATTTGCTTACGTGTGTGGCCTTTTCAGAGGGTGATTTTGTCCTGTTGGAGTCCTTTTGTTGGAGGAGTTTGTTTCCTTTACCACTTCAAGGGGGTTCCAGGTTCACACTCTCGTGGTGGCTGTCGTGACCCACTTTGGAGAGAGGAGTGGAGCTGGATATTCCAGAAAGGGTGGTAGTGTCTATGGATGCCAGCCTCAAAGTTTGTATGTCAAGGACGAGTGGCCCAAGTTCAGTGGTCAGTTCTGGAGACATCCTGGTCAATCAATCTTTTGGAAATGAGGGCAGTTTGCAGGGCATTACTGGTCTTTTCTGCTGCAGATTCAAGGGCGGACATTATACATGTTCTTGGGCAATGCGACTACAGTGGCATATATTATAACGTCAAGACGGGACAAGGAGCCGACTTGTAGCTCTGAAGGCCAAGAAGCAATTTCTCTGGCCTGAGAAAAATCTAGCGGGACTGGTGGAGGCTTATGTGGCTGGAGTGGACAGTGTGCAGGTGGATTATCTCAACTGGCAGCAGCTGGATTGGGGGAGTGGAAGTTGGCCGCAGAGGCTTTGGCCTTTCTTCGAACTGGGTGGGGCCTTCCCCACCTAGATCTTCTGATGTCACGAGGGAATGCCAAGGCAAGGCGGTTCTTCAGCCACTGGAGGGAGATAGAGTCCAAGGAGGTCAACGCTCTAGTTCAGCTTTGGCCAGCAAGACTCCTTTTGTATGTGTGTTTGCCGTCGCCCCTCGTTGGGCTAGTTTTTGCATCGCATAGAATAGCATCCTGGATGGGTGATCCTTGTAGCGCCAGAGGGGTCACAACGTCAGTGGTTTGCGGTTCTAGTTCATTTAGCAATAGACAGTCCTGTCTGGTTCATCTGCAGGGCTGCAGTGACAAGGACGAATCTCTTTGGATCAGGCAGATCTCCTCTGTAGCTTCATTTAAAGGGGGTACTCTGAGCTGGTGATTGCTACTTTTCTCCAGGCTAGCAGTCCAGCCACTTTTCCGAGTGAGTCGTGGTTTTTGGGTGGAAGGCCTAAAGCCCTTACAAGTGGACATTTCTAAGGTCTTAGCCTTTTTGCAACGGGACTGGCCTACAATTTGCCTCGCGTACAGGTAGCAGCTTTAGGATATCTTCGAGAGAGGCTAAGAGGGGACATCTTTTGTTGTCTTAAGGGAGGGAAGTGTTTGTGTCTCCCGGTCCATAGCATAGCAGTGCCACTTATATTCATGCCCTTAGAAATGGCTAAGTAGGAAGAGCTTGCAAAAACTCAATTTGCATACCCACAATGCAGGCACAGGGCAACTTTCTTCTTTATTATAGTTAGGTATGATTTAATATTATAAATATTTACCTTTTTGTGTAGAGAATGAAATGGTAACTCAAGGCAAGTTATATTCTGGTACAGAAGATATTTCCCTGCCCTAGAGTGTTTACAGCCTAAGCATCCTATTTATTACGTGTTTTTCCCATAGACCCAAAATGAGAGAGAACCTTTAGTAAGCTTGTACCTGCAGCGATGGCTGGTGCTTCCCAGGTTCTCAGCCTGCTGCTCCACTCCTATATAGAGCGAGATAGATATCTACATGGAGAGGAAACAGAGAACACAGGAGAGGGAGTTTTCAGAGGGATTTAGGTACGTAAAAGTAGGATATATTGTAGTAATTTCAAAAGCCCATTTACATGCATATTTTGAAAATTTGGTGAAATTTCAAAGGAGTTGCGCCATTAAAAGTAGCAATTTTCAAAAGCAGATTTACATGTGTAGATCCTTTTTGAAAATTACCTTGTCTCCCGTGTTCTCTGTTCACACCGCATGCGCCACATTCATTCTTTAGAAGAATCATAGTGTTCTGATGACACGCATCACAGCGGCACCCTCTGTTAGGGACGTAGTAAATAGGAGTTTTCACGTCTTTTTCAAATGAAAGAAAGAAGGAGAAACCTTTAATGGTTCTGTTTGTTCTGCCTGCATCTGAAGAAACTTAGGACCCTGCTGCCTAATTAGCATTTGGTGAGAGTTTGTGCGGCCATTAGGTTAGTCGGGAGATGGTATAATATGCCCGGTGATCCTGCCATTTGCCATCCACCCTTGCCCTGTGTCCACCATATTGAAGATTTCTAAACTACCTTCCTGCCAGCGAGCTCCCTGCACCATCGGCTGCTTCCTGCTCACCCCTAATTTCTTTTCTGCTTTGTTAGAGCTCCCGTTTTAAATGAATCTCACAGCTCCGGGGCTTATCAGGTAAAAAAAAAAAGAAAATAACAAAAGAATAAAGGAGAGTAAGTGTGTCAGTGTAGACGGATAACAAAGCTGGGGGAAATGAATAAAATAGGTCATTTCAGCTTTGGCTAGGAAGGAGAGCTTTGATCTGCTCTCCGCGGCGGGAGGAGAGAGAGGAGTTTGAAGTCAGAAGAAGTTTTGTTGGTAATTTAGTGACACTAGAGAACTGTGCAATAGTGGTTTTCCCCTCTGCTTTGTCAGTGAATGCACTCAGACCCAGCCTGAAAAGTAGAAAAAAGCAAGCCATTGCTGCCTTTTGAACTAGGCAGCCACGAGTGAGGGCTAACTCCCAGCTTCCTGCCTCTCTCTCTGTCTTTGTGTTGCAGATGAAGCTGCCCAGCTCTGTGGGACAGAAGAAGATTAAAGCCCTGGAGCAGATGCTGACGGAACTGGGAGTAGGTGAGGTAAAGGGGTGGAAGCAGAGAATGCACGCACGGAGAGAGGAGGCCTTTGTACTCGTGATGGCCTGTTTGTTTTATCTTTCCCTCTGTTCATAAATAGCGACTTATCTGCAAGAATTTTTTTTTTTTCTGGAATAATAGTTCATACGTTCAAAAAAAAAAAAAAAAAGCCACTTTCTCCGGCTGGTATAAACGATGCCTGTATTATTCTTCCTTCCTTTAAAAAAAAAAAATCGAAGGTTTAGAAAGACTCTGCCTACTGGGAAGCGTGAAGTGGTGGTCGAATGTTGGGAGCCCTGGAAGTGTTCTTGTCTAATTTAGCGTCATGTTTACCGATGCTGTCACATGTGGGGGGTCCTGGTGTGGTGATACCCCCCCCCCCCCCCCCCCAGAGCCAGGCTAGGCCCCTCTACTGACCATCTGAGCTGGGGGGGGGGATAGCTGCATGCTTTGCAGGTGGAGCTCTGTCGTCCTGCCGATGCTGCAGAAAATATGGGGAATAAAACCAAAAGACAAAGCTAAAATCTGAACCGCAGACAGAGATGCGAGGTGAATGTGCTGTTTCGGGGGTCAGGGTAATAAACCCAGCTCAATGCCTGCAGGCTAAGAACAGCACTGAGAGATTTCCTTCTTTCTCTTCCGGCTCCCTTTCTGCCGAAATGTGGGGCCCCATCGGTGGGGTCCTGCCCTTGGAGGTTGCCTGAGATCATCGCGTCGTAAATGTCCGTGCATGCCAGTTACAGCACAAGTAGTTGTGGCGAGGACTCTGTGCCGGGCCTCCGCAATTTGTGGCTGCTAGGAAGATGAAAGAACAGAAACTGATAACCATTTCTGTGATCACCAGCGCCGCCATTGCTCATCCCGGTCCACTATTTGAATGGCGTACTGAATTGTATGTGGACGCTCACTGGAGCAGGGCCGCGGGGGGGGGGCTCGGGAGATGAGATCCCTTTGTAATCAAGGAGCAATCTTTTCTTTTTTTTTTTTTCCATACTCTCCCCCTCCTGTCTTCTGCAGACTGAACCCCATGCCCACGGAAGAGATTGTTCAGATGTTCAACGAACTGCGCAGTGGACCTGGTGTTGCTCTCCGAACTCAAGCAGGCCTTTGCTAACTGCGGAGTACGAGCTGCAGATGCTACGGCACCGCTACGAGGCCCTCGCCAAGGCTGGGAGTGTGGGACCCCTGAGCGGGGAAGGTGCCAGCACAGACGGCCACTCCAGCATTGCCCTGGAGGAAGGCAAGGGAGACAGCAAGGATCCCAATTATTGATGTGGTGGGAGCGCCCCTGACCCCGAACTCTGTAAGTAATGCTCCATGCTAGCGGTCTTGCAGGTCCTGAGAAGTAGAGATTCCCGGCAGGCTGTGATCCATCCCAGGATTGTGCCGGGCGAGGATGCATCTGAGCTCATCAGATACCTCCTCAGCCTTGTGAAGTTAGGCCAGTGAAAGTCCTGTAAGTATGAAGTTTCTAGCTTCCCTGCTTGCCCCTGGCATCATATTACTGGGGACGTGTCAAGATGGACACAGCAGCTGGCTCTCCCTGGGGCTACCCTGGGGACTGCTAAAGACGAACATTTAGTGACTCAGCTGCAGGTTAACAATATTGGCAAGTCCTGCGTTCATTTGCCCTTTCTCTGTGGCTGCAGCCACAGAGGAAAGGGATTCAAGCAGAGGACATAAAAATAGTAAGTTTCTCTTAAGCAGAGACATGTAAACGTTTTCAGTGTGACTGGATCAGTTTTTGGCAACCTTCTGAAAGAAAGTGCCGTATATACAGCTTTAAATGTAGGCCCATATTCAGACACAGTCCGGCCAGCAAGTTAGCCAACTAAACTTACCTGGCTAACTTTAGAGGCATATTCAATAGAGAGGCCGCACTATCTTAAAGTTATCCTCCTACCTTTAGGATAGCTCTTAGGCCCTGACCAGACTTAGCCGGCTATGTTATCCGACTAACTCTGAGTATCGGAGATAGCCGGCTAACCTAATCAGCTAACTCAACGCCCCTAACTTAGCCGGCTAAATTCTAACCCGTTACCTTATTAGCTGCTAGAATCCAGCCAGATAAGTGCCCAAATATTCATTTGGCTGGCGAACTTCTGAGTTAACTGGCTAAATGCTTTTGAACATGGACTTCTAAATTCTCTGAGGTAACAAATAGGACTGGGCAATCTCACTGAGCTCCACTAATGCACTGCAACTGGAGGCACATTTCAGCCTTGGCAGTGTTGGCCCGCCGAGCTTCCAACTCCCTCACATATTTATCTGTTTATTTACAATAATTTGCATCGATTGCCCAAACAGTGAACAATATCCTCAAAGTGGCACAGCCTCACTAAAACCAATGTGAAATATTCCCAGACGCGTCATTTCCCCTGGCTGAGGCGCCGATGGGATCGCCTGCAGAGAGGCGCGGTTCCCAGACGTGTCAATTCCCCTGGCTGAGGCGCCGATGGGATCGCCTGCAGAGAGGCGCGGTTCCCAGACGCGTCATTTCCCCTGGCTGAGGCGCCGATGGATCGCCTGCGGGGAGGCGCGGTTCCCAGACGCGTCATTTCCCCTGGCTGAGGCGCCGATGGGATCGCCTGCGGAGAGGCGCGGTTCCCAGACGCGTCATTTCCCCTGGCTGAGGCGCCGATGGGATCGCCTGCGGAGAGGCGCTGGTTCCCCAGACGCGTCATTTCCCCTGGCTGAGGCGCCGACGATGGGATCGCCTGCGGGGAGGCGCGGTTCCCAGACGCGTCATTTCCCCTGGCTGAGGCGCCGATGGGATCGCCTGCTGGGGAGGCGCGTTACCCAGACGCGTCATTTCCCCTGGCTGAGGCGCCGATGGGATCGCCTGCGGGGAGGCGCGGTTTCCCAGACGCGTCATTTCCCCTGGCTGAGGCGCCGATGGGATCGCATGCGGGGAGGCGCGGTTCCCAGACGCGTCATCTTCCCCTGGCTGAGGCGCCGATGGGATAGCCTGCGGGGAAGGCGCGGTTCCCAGACGCGTCATTTCCCCTGGCTGAGGCGCCGATGGGATCGGCCTGCGGGGAGGGCGCGGTTCCCAGACGCGTCATTTCCCCTGGCTGAGGCGCACGATGGGATCGCCTGCGGGGAGGCGCGGTTCCCAGACGCGTCAATTCCCCTGGCTGAGGCGCCGATGGGATCGCCTGCGGGGAGGCGCGGTTCCCAGACGCGTCAATTCCCCTGGCTGAGGCGCCGATGGGATCGCCTGCGGGGAGGCGCGGTTCCCAGACGCGTCATTTCCCCTGGCTGAGGCGCCGATGGGATCGCCTGCGGGGAGGCGCGGTTCCCAGACGCGTCATTTCCCCTGGCTGAGGCGCCGATGGGATCGCCTGCGGGGAGGCGCGGTTCCCAGACGCGTCATTTCCCCTGGCTGAGGCGCCGATGGGATGCCTGGGGGAGGCGCGGTTCCCAGACGCGTCATTTCCCCTGGCTGAGGCGCCGATGGATCGCCTGCGGGGAGGCGCGGTTCCCAGACGCGTCAATTCCCCTGGCTGAGGCGCCGATGGGATCGCCTGCGGAGGCGCGGTTCCCAGACGCGTCATTTCCCTGGCTGAGGCGCCGATGGGATCGCCTGCGGGGAGGCGCGGTTCCCAGACGCGTCATTTCCCCTGGCTGAGGCGCGAGGGGATCGCCTGCGGGGAGGCGCGGTTCCCAGACGCGTCATTTCCCTGGCTGAGGCGCCGATGGGATCGCTGCGCGGGGAGGCGCGGTTCCCAGACGCGTCATTTCCCCTGGCTGAGGCGCCGATGGGATCGCCTGCGGGGAGGCGCGGTCCCAGACGCGTCATTTCCCCTGGCTGAGGCGCCGATGGGATCGCCTGCGGGGAGGCGGCGCCGGTTCCCAGACGCGTCATTTCCCCTGGCTGAGGCGCCGATGGGATCGCCTGCGGGGAGGCGCGGTTCCCAGACGCGTCATTTCCCCTGGCTGAGGCGCCGATGGGATCCGCCTGCGGGGAGGCGCGGGTTCCCAGACGCCGTCATTTCCCCTGGCTGAGGCGCCGATGGGATCGCCTGCGGGGAGGCGCGGTTCCCAGACGCGTCATTTCCCCTGGCTGAGCGCCGATGGGATCGCCTGCGGGAGGCGCGGTTTCCCAGACGCGTCATTCCCTGGCTGAGGCGCCGATGGGATCGCCTGCGGGGAGGCCGCGGTTCCCAGACGCGTCATTTCCCCTGGCTGAGGCGCCGATGGGATCGCCTGCGGGGAGGCGCGGTTCCCAGACGGCGTCATTTCCCCTGGCTGAGGCGCCGATGGGATCGCCTGCGGGGAGGCGCGGTTCCCAGACGCGTCAATTCCCCTGGCTGAGGCGCCGATGGGATCGCCTGCGGGGAGGCGCGGGTTCCCAGACGCGTCATTTCCCCTGGCTGAGGCGCCGATGGGATCGCCTGCGGGGAGGCGCGGTTCCCAGACGCGTCATTTCCCCTGGCTGAGGCGTGGTTCCCAGACGCGTCATTTCCCCTGGCTGAGGCGCCGATGGGATCGCCTGCGGAGAGGCGCGGTTCCCAGACGCGTCATTTCCCCTGGCTGAGGCGCCGATGGGAATCGCCTGCGGAGAGGCGCGGTTCTCGCTGGTGGGCACCAATCTGTGTGGTTTCCTCCCATCTCCTGCCTGCAGAAATCTTTCTGAGAAAGATAATTGACTGAAAGTGGCTCGCCATAAACTCCCCTGCCTTTTCCCCACATGTAGGAAGCAGTATAGATAATTCCTTGGATGTCGACACTGGTTTGTTAGGTAAATGGCAGCAGTAATATTTCAGAAACATGCATGCAGCCGCCTCGGCGGTGGAAGGAAAATCTTACTCCGGATTTGTGCCCGATATATATCATATATATATATAGATATATATATATAATATGATATATATATATATATTATATATATATATATATATCGTAGGCAAGGCATGGAATCGACATGGGAATCCATCCCTGGCTGCTGGCGTTTCTGGGTCAGAATCAGGAGAAGACTCCAGCATTTCCCCTTTGGTTTTTCACCCAGGATGCAGGTTTGTGGATTCTGCTCTTCATACACCTGTAATTTTACACACACACTGCGCAGCCAATTAGCAAACCTTCACAAAAGCCACAAGAGGTGCTCGGCTTCCAGAAGGAACGCGCACAGACACGACTGGGCATCCGTGTATCAGGCTGGAATAGAAATTAAAAGATGAAAGGATATTTACGAGCTGCCTTGTAATTGAAGAGTCATCTGTGACATCCACGGAGGAGGGTCCAGGAGGGATGTCTCCTCCTCGGAAGAAAAGAACCACCCAGCAGTGAGAGGGCAGATGTGCAGAGCTGCTTTATGTGAGCACAGGCTGCACCTTACCCAGCTTGTCTGGTTGATTCTGCTCTTCTGCGCAGGAAGGGGTGCAAGAAGGCTCAGAAAGCAGTATCATGTGTGCCTTTAGTTAGGATCAGTTAGTGTAGCACTGGCATTTCCAGCATGTGAGACATCCCGTGCACCTGATATCAGCCTGGGTGTCCTCTTCATTGCAGAAGGGCTCTGACAGAGGCACTGGAGTGCATTTTCCCTTCACCCTGGCTTGCGTGGCCTCCCTCGTCTTCAGCGGCTTTCTGCTGCCGAAGATCCCTTGCATCACTGTAAGCCAACTTTGCAGGTGCCCCTTGTGCACCGAGCTTTTGGAATAAACTGTAGCAAGGATACATTTCCTACCCTTGCACACACCACACAAGTCTCATATAAAACCATAAGGTCTTTGTTTTCAGCCTGCCTCACCCGTCACCATCCCCTGACCAGTCTGACGGCATCGAGGTTCATCCAGGCAGTAGCTCAAGGAAGCAGCTTTCACAGCAGCTAATGATATCAAGTGGGCCCTGTGACAATTGTATCCAGACCAAATTAACCTAAAATAGTCCCTTCACCAGTTAATTTGACGTCCTTTAAACAGAGTGCATGATAGTTGTCCATTAAATGGAGGATTTATTCTGACTGCGTACTCAGGAGGGGAGAGGGTTTCCATAATTAACTCTCATTCTCATCGCTTGCGAGTTAGGGCAACTCTTCCCGCTCCTTTCATGAGGAAACAAGGAGCATAAAGCATTCATCTAATGGACAGCTGTTATGTATCCTGTTTATGCTGTTTATGAATGCCATTTTGTCTAATGAGAAGTTGATTAACTTGTTACGGGACTTCTTTTCACATGGCCTGAGCAGCCTTAGCTTTTATAGGCAGCAGGAGCAGGGCTGACACTGCAGCACCCAGGGGAATAAACCAGGAGAGGAGAAAAACCCGCGTGCAGGACACTGGAGAGCGGCAGGCCAGCAGCAGGCTTGGAGGACAGAGAAAGAAGACGGTCAGCCTTCGTCTCTTCTGCCGAGCTGGGAGCCGGCGTGGCGCGCACCTTTCTGGCGGAGAGCAGAGTCGCTTTCATGTTACTCTTAAAAGAAATAATAATTATTTGGGAAACACTGGTGCGCAGGGTGTATTACAGCAGCAGCACAGTACAGTTTGGGTCTTTGTCTGAAGCTCTGTCTTCCTTCGAAGGCGATAATGTGAAATATTTATCGTCGGCAGATAACGCTGCGCCTGCCTGGAAGAGGTAGTGGTGAGTGCAGACGGAGCCGACAAGGGTTTAAAATGACCTGGTCTTTTGGCATATTTGAAAGAAATATAATCAAGTTAATTCACTGCAAGGCAATTCAGTACCTAAAGGGCCCCATGTTAATACAGCACTGACCTTTTACTGGCTGATTACACAAGGACGACACAATTAGATTAGTCCAAGACAAAAGGTCAAGCGCATTCACACTGTGACCATTTTGCACTACCTTGAAAGAGAATTACCCAGAGCGGGGATTGCGTGTTTGGCGCTCTCCTTATTTCCTCTTACCCCCATGTTCATGGCTCCTTCCCTTGCCCTAGCGTTGCTGCTTTACGTGGCGAGGGTCGGGCTGAAGCAGAACGCTCTCCTCTTTCTCTGAGCCTGAGCAGCGCATCATCTCATGCCACTGCGTCACCTTCGTCCCCTTTTTCAGACCCCATGGTCGTGTGTCGCGCTGGAGCTGATGACCCTGGCCGGGCCTGGTCACAGGACTCTGGAGGAGCAGAGATGGTCTTTGTTGCAGCTCCGGCAGAACCAAGGAAGGTTAATTGGAGACTGCCTGATTGTGGTTTTTTGCCACTAAACAGAGCTACGTTCACTGAATGTTGTCTCCAATTCTTAAGAGAGGGAAAGGTTATAAAAATCCTTTTTTTCTCCCCCCCCCCCCCCCCCCCCCCACTTGTCTGCAGGTAGCTCAGGGGCCCTCACAGGCACCCCTCGGCACCACTCGGTAGGGTTCACCACAGCTGCAGTTGTCTGTCCAACCGAGTCTGAGCATGCACCCAGGCCCCACTAGCCCTGAGGATGGCTGCCGGGGATCTATTAGCAGCAGGAATTTGGGAAAGCCACTGAATGCTGAAATCCCTGGCATCATTGGCCTGGCGGGTTTGTCTCCGAGCTGGCCTCCGTCGCTGTTTGTGTCCCTCAGCCAGGTCCTAGCAGTGACGGTCCTTGGTTAGGGGCCACCCCCTCAGCTCCCTGGGCTAATGACAGCCCTACAACTGGCTACTGCCGCTGCCACTTACTGATGGCCTGAGGTTCCCTCACCCCGGGGACTCTGCCTGCACAGGGCACTTCTAAGCACTTGCCACTTTGGCGCTGTTCTGGCTTGATTTTTATTTGAGCCATTAGCCGAATATATTGATCCAGTACAATATCTGAGATTCAGCTTCTGCCGTGACACGCTGGGAGAGGGTGACGTGAGTAAACCAGGACGACGGCGATCTACAGGTCCTCTGCTCTTTGGGCCATAAAAGTTTCATGCCGGGTTGTGAGGCAGCCACTGGCGATCTGACACCCTCTCTGCCTCGGATGTTCATGGACTGGCTGGATGGTTTTCATGTTTCTGCCCGTGACCCCGAGAAGGTTGAGAGGTGGTGAGCAGATGAGGTGAGTGCAGAGGGTTTTTGTGTGTGTTTTTTTTTTTTTTGCGGCTTGCTCCAGATTTCTGAAACTCAAACTCCACTCAGCGCTGACTAATGAGTCGAGTCTCCCAGAATCCCTCACGCTGCTGAGCCTTTGTTGTGCGGCTCAGAAGTCAGCCCATTAGCAGGCAGAGGAAAAGGCCCTTGCTTGTAAGAAGTCAGAATCATTTGGACTTTTAAAAGCCGCCTTCATCCGAACGCCCGCTGACTTCTGGGTTTGCAGCTTATTTGAAACCTAGAAGTTACATTGTTAAGATCAAAAAATTCTGTCTCGCAGATGAAATCGGAATATATTTTTCTATTTCTCTCTGTGCAGTCTCTCTCTCTGTCTGTCTTTTCTTCCCTATTAGAGAAGAATGGCTTGGATTCCTGCATTCTAATGTAAAACATTCTTTTTTTTTAACTAGACAGTTTCTAATTTTGCCTCTAGGCACCAGCCGTGGCATCGATGCGAAGGCGCTGGGAAGGTGCTTAATTAGAATGGGCGACGTATCTGAAAGATGTCTCTTTCTGCCTTCCTCTTTTTTTTTTTCTCTTCTCCCCTGTGCTGATAAAGATTATCAGACGCACACAGCCGGAGCCCTCTTCTCTTAGAGCTGCCGCTCGCTCTCTTGTTTTTGCCCGAGTGCTGCGAGACAGCATTATTTATAATTGTCTCCGTAATGAGAGCATCCTGTGCTGGTATACAGCATCTGTAACTAACCGGCAGGTTACCTGCCCTCTGCATTTTCTCTTCCCTCCCTAATAGGTTCCTCATCAGATTACTCCACTAAGGGTTTTGATAACAACAAAAAAAAAAGCCTTTTCGCTTTATCTTGGCAAATTATGTTCTGTTTTGCAGCCTTGCTAGGAAGAATGGAACTCCTGCGGAAGGCAGGAAGTCTGCCGACACCTCAGCTCGGCATGGGGGCAGCTCCTCTGCCAGTAATTTGTAGACGGAGGTGGAGGTTCTTTGCATTTAGAGATCACTTAGCGGGTTTTAGTTTAGTAGACTGATGTCTTCCGTCCCCTGTCTCTGTGGCTTTCCATGCTGAGAAGAATTTGCCCTGCTAGGAGATCTCTTGTTTGAATGGGACTGGGTAGCAGGGTGCGGTGCACAGCAGCGTGAATGTGGCCAGAGAGCGTCTGAAGGGGAGGGGGGGGGTCCCCGACAGTACCAGGATCGGTGCCGAAACGAAGCAAGGAAAGTTGTCTGTCCGTCGGCACCGGCCCGGTCTCTGTCCTGACCCTTTGTGCGTTTCAGGGGCCAGGGATGGCTGGTAAGGAATTGCTTTCCCGTTAGTGCACAGATAAATGGCGCACAGCGGCCTGGCCTTTACCTATCCATTACGCTCTCTGTAGCACTCAGCTTTTAGGGAGAGGGGAGTGCGTGTCTTATCATGTTACCCTTTTTTTATTAATCCTCCCTACAAGCTAAATGCTCTTCTTGGTCCGTACTGAGTGAGTCCCCTTGGGTGAGCCACACGAGGCCATCAGATAGCAGGGTACCTGGCCCCTAGAGCTTCCTTTCCTTTAATACAGCATTCCTTTTGTTCTGATCCCCACCCCTGTGCATGTCTGGGACGTTTCTCTTAAATGATCACACCTTAGTGCCAGCCTTCCCCCCACCCTCTGATTGTACCTTCAGGCCAGCACTGAACCTGGAATGATGTTTTTTTGTCCTGATTATAACTCATGTTCTGTTTTTCCATCTTTCCCTATCTCAGAGGAAGCGACGGGAGTCTGCCTCCAGCTCATCCTCTATCAAGAAGGTAAAAAAGCCCTGACGCCCACCCGCAGAGGATAACAAAGTGGACGGCCGCATCACCTCAACACTGCCCGGCTGCGGGCAACGGAGGAGGGATTCAGTGTTGGGTGTGAGCTGCATCCTTCAGTCTGATGAAGCAAGGTTTCTGTTATTCCTTCGGCTCACAGTGCCCCACGAGCAGTACAGCTGGAATAACAGGGAGCCCTGCTGTGCATTTCTAGTGCAACAGACGCGGGGACCTTGCACTGCTGAGAGAGAGGCCGGCTCCAAGAATAAGTCTGCCTGTTTCTCTCTTGTTTTTCCTCCCGCCGCGCTGAAACCTATCTGTGGCCCTGGCTTTGAAGGGCTGCCAGGCCCAGTCCTTCTGGAATGTGCTGGCTCCTGTACACACAACCCTGCACATGGAAAAGCAAATTCGTGTCACGGGGATCAGAAGAAGCAGTGGTTTAGCCGTTCCTCCATCTCCAGCGCTAAATGTGACTCATTGTTTTCCAAAAAGAGAACCAATCCAGGCCTCCGCACCCGAGGCAGGGAAACAGTGCACTCTGTGCAGATGCCATGGCTTTGGCGCTGTGGCACTGCTGATAACAACTTGACTGTGATTTTGTCAGTGCTGTGTTTTCCCTCCTGTGCTTAAAGCTCTTGAGCTTCACGTCCCTGTCTCCACTGGTTTATCTTTCACTTATTGCTCTGCACTGTGACTGTCAGTATGAAAACGAGAGCCTTGGCTTCCACATGCGCTGTGTCCTGTCCCTCGCTGTCTCCCCCAGTCTTTCGGCGTTCTTGTTGCTGGCGCATTCACAGAGAGCTCAGGAACACCTTCACAATCTGCCCTCATTAGGCTGAGGAAGGTTTACGGTGCAAACTTTAGGTACTGGTAAGGCCCCTTTCAGGTTATGCTGGGGTGCTTCCTTTTACAGAGCAGGTATAAAAGGGATTCACAAAGATGCTTGGGTACGAGGTGAGCCCCCATAACACAGCCTGTAGTAGGGAGCTAGAAGCAGCCAGGGGAGGGGGAGTGCGCAGAGGGCTGTCTCATCACGTCGAGCTGCTGGCGGGTTAGGGAGCACACAGAGCTGTCTCTCAGCTCTGGGGCTTTTTACATAGATGCCACAAAACCTTTTAATGGATCAAATGGAAAACAAAATAGCTAGGGCCTGCCCTGAGGCTGAGAAGCAGCACTCCATGCTGCTCGGGCTACTCTTCTGCACCCCATGCTAGCCAGTCCTTGGGAGGGACTCCGAGTCATCGCCAGAGGGTAGGGCCTGTGATTGTAGGATCCCAGAGGACGTCATGGTGCACGGCCCCCAGCCAAGTAGCCCAGCCTGTGCAGTGACTCTATAAGTAGGGGAAAAATCAAGGGGCATTGTGCATGAAGGCTCATTGTAGCCCAGTGGAGACTTGTTCCAATTAAGCTGGAACCGCAAAGGAGCAGGAGGAATCTGCTGAGCTAAAAATAGATAATTTAAAAAAAGAAAAATTGGTGTCCAGTCTCATTATCCCCTGTTCCTTTTTCTGCCAGCCCTGGACAGCTGCCAGGCTCCTCCAGCAGAGGACGTGAGCGGTCATGGTTTAGGGACACCCTAAGCCTGGGGTGACAGCCTCTGGCTGATCCAGCTTCATACTCCCCTCGCCTCCCTTTCAGAGCTGCTTGTAGCCTTTGCCTCCACCCCCTCCTCTGGCAGCCTGCGTGGTGAGAAGAAACCTGCCCCCTCCCCATTCTGTGTTTTATGAGACGCAGGGAACAATCATCCCCTGCTTACGTCCTGCACTCTCTCTCGTTCATCCTGGCTGCGTTCAGTTCGTTCTTTTCCAAGCTGAAGGACCTTAGTTTTTTGGGTCTTTCCTTGCATGAAAGTTGGTCCAGTAATTTTTGTTACATCATAATCTTCAATTTATGCATCACCTTCTTCCAAAAGGATCCAGAGCAGCTTACAAAACAGCAAAAATAGCAATCGAAATACATAAAAAGCTAGGAGAGCTTGTGGGTGGGCTGTGATCGGCTTGGTGGTGGATTTAAGGGTGACGGAGAGTTGCTGTTACTCTCCATTTATTCACCGGGCAGCGGAGGGTGGGTAGAGTTTATCTCAAGGTTTCAAAGAGTTTGTAGTCCAAGCTTGCACGTTTTACCGGTTAGTAGCGTGTTCTATAACCAAGTTAACGTATGTGGTTAGGGGTGACTTGAACATCAAAATGGCGTCCTTAAATGTGGGGCATTCCTTTGCCCATTAAGCCCAAGAGCTTTTGAAGGAGGGGCCCAGATTTGTTCAGGAAACGCCCCTTCCAGACCAAGAGCACTTAAAGCTGCATTTGGACGGGGAGTCTTCTTATTCATAAATCCCTGCCAGTGCTGGTACAGAAGGCGGTGGACGATCCTGCTGGTCACTGGCGTGCTCTGAGCTGCGACTAGCTTTGCCCTGGTTCATGCATATGGTCCTCGCTCGAGGCCATCCTCCTTTTTCACCTGTTTAGAGAATTTCTCTGCCACCTCATTGATTTTTGGGTGCGATTGGAATTCTTGCATTGGCCCTTCCATAGCAGATCTTCTGGTCTCTCACTTCCCCTGTGATCGGAATAATTGTCTCCTTGGCCTTATCTCCAAATATAACTTCTGGGATACATGGATGGTATTTGATCCGTACCTGTTACTCTGCGCGATTTCAGTCTTACAGCAGGAAAGACTGCTTATTTAATGAGGTCCACTTCAGAGAGATCTTGTCTAGTACGATTTCAGACCGTCACCCTACGTCTGTTACCTCTTCCACATTGGAAATGCCTGCATCTAAAAGTTTCTGGAGATTGAATACCTCAGGCATTTATTACCCTTATGGGGAATATTTCAGCGGACTTTCTTTTTCATCATCCTTTGGCTGATTACTCTCTGGTGCTGTTGTGGGGAATCTTTAAATCAGTTGCTGTGGGTCATGTCACATTGCATATACAAGTACCATTAATAAACCAGAAAGCAACAGCAACTGAGCCTAGAAGCACAAATGAAAGAGCTGGAGAGGAGACCCAAGGCATCTGGATCATGTAATGTACTGGCCATTGCAGAGGGATGGGATAGGTACATAATGGTAAGTCTGGTAAAATCAGAAGTGGAGGCAGAGCAGCCATGTGGACAAGATGAGGAAATCTGCAGATACAACAGGTTCCTCCCCTGCAGAGATTTCTGTGGCCTTTAGGGGGTGTTATAGGGCTTTGTACACTCCTGGGGATCTTATGAAACAGATACAGCTTCCCTCCTTAAAGGCAGATCCTAAGGAGCAATTAGAGGGCCCAATCAGTGCACAAAACCTGTATAGAGCTGTAATGTAGTCGTGGAGGGAAAGGTCCGGGGTCGGATGGGCACCCAGGAGGGTGGAATAAAAGGTTTCTGCTATTGTTTTCTAACATGGTAATTAATCTTTGCAATCACATCAGGTGTAATTTATTGGATACTGACATTGCAGTAATCCCTAAGAAAGATCTGGACACACTAGAAAGCAGCTCATGCAAAGCCATCTCCCTCGTTAACAATGATAGGAAATTGCTGGCTAAGATTCTGCAACTACTACAGTTGGATCAAACTGGTTTTGCTAACACTAGGCATCAGTTTGACATTATGAGTTAGGCTGACCAAAATAAGATGTCAAGCCCAGTTCTGTCTTTAGATGCAGAAAAGAGATTGGACAGGACCTCTTGGCCTTTTATATTCACAGTGCTTGATCATTTTGGTTTTCTGCCCGGTTTTACAACTTGGAGAAGAGTGTTGCACTCCATCCTCAGCGAGGGTGGTGGTTGATGGTTATAGCCATCTTCATGTCTCCATGTTGCACTCCATCCTTAGCGAGGGTGGTGGTTGATGGTTAGCCATCTTCATGTCTCCAATTCTACGAGGCATCTGTTGGGGTTGCCCTTTGTCACCCTCTTGTGATTGAACCCCTAGCCCAACCTCTATATCTGAATTGATAATCGTAAGATCTTTCTGCTGATGCTGTCCTAGTCCTAGTTATGCAGCCTAGCCACTCAGTTCCCAATATTCTTCTTATGCTGGCTAAGTATGGTGTGGTGTCAGATTATAAACTGAATCTTAACAAGTCTGAAATTTTTCCCATAGGCCTGCGATTGAAGAATACCCAACATTTCTTGCTAAATTTAAGCTGCAAACATTTCAGCTCCAATATCTTTGAATTACAATTATGAGGAGCTTCTAGGCTCTGTTTATCAGAAAACTATAATCCAGTGGTGAATAGGGTGAAAAATGATGGATCAACATATATTAAACATGAAATATATTCATTTAAAATATCTGTTCCAGCATGTACCATGTCCAGTACCTGGGAAAGCTTTTAGGGAATTGAATAAGTTAATATCCAGTTCTGTATGGCTTGGAAAATCTACACGGATACAGATGAGTATCCTGTGGCTTCCAACGTTCACGCGTTTACCCAATCTTCAGTTGTATTACTGGGCAGCCCCTTTGAGAAAGTTGCTTGGGAAATCAGGCCTCGGGGGTTTCTATTGAAAGATCTTTTTTGCCAGGTAGGGACCCTGTGCTCCTGATTGCCATTCTCACCCGACTGTTAGGGAAATCTGTAGGGGAAGCCCAGTGATAGCCCACACCCTATACATGTGGTGACAAATTATCGGTAAGGTTGGGGTCTCCAGAGAGGGGCTGACACACTAAAACCCAGCTATCTCAGTACGTGTACTGTTTGACAGCCCGATTGATTGGGAAACCACTGGTTTAAAGTACATAGAGCAGCTGTGTTTCTCTGACCCGATGGTACTTTTTGAGCAGCTGGTTAGGCAATGTCATATTTCTCAGGTCACTCTTCCTATGTATGAGCTGCTTAAACAGTCCCTCTTCAAAGCTAAGAATAGAGGATGGATTCCTAGGCACATGAACTTGGTGGAATTGGCTGTAAGTAAGCCAGAATATAACTAAAATGAAGGTAATCTAGTTTGTATAAAAGCTTATGTAAAGAAATTATAGGTGAAAGCAGAATTTCTCCAAGGACCAGCAGGATGGTAGTCCTCACAAATGGGTGACATCATCAGATTGAGCCCCAATGAGGAAAACTTATGTCAAAGTTTCTAGAACTTTGACTAGACACGCTAAGCATGCCCAGCATGCCCTATACCACGCACCCAGGCAGGGACTCTCCAGTCTCTCTTTCCACAGAGCTGTAAGCCTCACGAAGTGAGTGAGTGCACTCTGGCTGTTTTTTTGGCCTTGTGGAAACTGAGGTTTTTCTTGCGGTTTTCATGATTTTTCCTCATTGTTCCATCATCAGATCCCTCTTGGTGCCCTCCCACAGTGTCTCCTAGGCAGGGTTTTCAGTGATTCAGGTAAGCTTTCTTTCAAAGTCTATTTCCTGTGGCGGTGGTGCATTGTGCCCGTTGGCCATCGCCACCTTGGCGCCATCATTTTCAATATGTGCCACTTTTGTTTCTTCTCTATGTTACAAGACTGAAGAAGGACCTCGTGTGGACACATGGTATAGTCAATGTGTCTAGTCAAAGTTCTAGAAACTTTGACATAAGGTTTTTTTTGTATCAGGGCTCCATCTGATGATGTCACCCATGTGTGAAGACTAACATCCTGCTGTCCTTGGAGAGCACCTGTTACAGGTAAGCAACTCTGCTTTAGTTTTTGATCCAGAAATGGAATGAGGAATTGCTATTAAAACTCTAGGAGAAAATGAGGATTCTCTTGGAAGGGACACATGCTATCTCAATATGTCATAAGAGACCTGACAATGGTTAGGCTCCTTCACCACACCTACCAATTTCCCATGCAACTTCATAGGTTTAATTCTACTTATGATCCTCGATGCGGGGGAAAGTCTGGGTAGAGAGGAAGATGCATTCACAAGTGCTGGACATGCCTACAGCTGCAGACTTTCTAGGTAAGGGAGTTTAAAACAAACTCAAGGGTTTGCATCTCCTGCGGTGGCTTTGCTGGGCTATTGGGGCTCTACCCCAGTGGCTGGCAGAGCCAAGAAGCTGACAAATCAAATGCTTCTCGTTGCTAGATTTATTATTGCTCAACATTGGAAACAGTGCCTGAATTTAGAAGTCGTCACACTTAAGGACAAGCACCAAACACGATTGTTTTTGGGGTAAATTTTGGTCTTGCTAGTCTGAGTTGCAGAAGGGCCTTGATACAAGCTTTCATTAAGAGTTTTCTTCTTGAATGGTTTATAGGTCCTTGTTAGGAAGTTGCTAGAACATGCAGGCGACGTGTACCCTGGCACTGTTTCAGGCTTCGTCTATCTTCTTGATATTATTTTATTGTTTGATTGTGGCTATTTCTGATTGTCTCCAATATAAATAAAGAGTATAAAAAATACAAAACCTATATCAAAATACAAAGCACTCAACAGATCAGCAGCGCTCTCTCTCCGCCCTGCGGAGTGGGACGGACTAGGAGCTGCAGGGTGTAGGAAAGAGATGATGATGGCTGGAGCGAGAAGCAGGGCCTTTCGCTCTGCCCTGAGGTGGGCTCAGACTTGGAAGGTGCTGGTGTCCTCTACATCTTTTCTAGATGGGTTGTGTTCATCAACTCAAAGTTTATATTGTAACATGATGTAGAAACAAAAGATGATTCCTTATTGTGAAGTGATGAGAGACAGCTGCCTTGTTAGGCATGTGATTTCTGGTAGCAACGTGCTCGTCTTGTGCTCTTTGGGTAGCGATGATGTAACCCGTAGATTCGCAGATGGGTTGGGCTCTGGGCCAGGATTTCAATGTGAGTTGGTTTTCAGGATATTCATGGTGAATATGTGTCAGCTAAATTTGGATAGAGTGGAGACCCAGTATATGCACATTTATCTTATGCATATTCATTGTGGATCTCCCAAAAAAACCAACTGTGAGGTGGAGTTGCTTATCCCATTTCTATGGCATGGGTTAGAAAATTCTGCAGATGAGTAAGATTGTTCCTCTCGTATCTCTAAATATGGTGTGACAAAAGCGATTATTGAACACATTGACTGAGACTGGGAAGTTTTAATTGAAAAAGCAAAATTAAAAAAAATGATGTTATAATTAAAGCAAGGTGACCCCATACCGTATTGGAGTCTGTGGCATTATACAGACCCTAAGAGTGAGGGGCCTACATATACATATACTTGGCAAAAACCTTTCATATTAATTATTGACCGGTTGTACTATTGGTTTGAATTTGTGGGTATACATTTAAGGTACACTGGAATACAGTGGTGTGTGGGTATAAGGTTGTGATTAGAAAATTCTGCAGCATTTCTGAAATTCTGTGGCAGGTGTGAGGTAAATGTACTTTATAAAAATAGTAATTTTCTGGCCTCTTATGTGTCTGGGTGTTTTTTTGGTTTTGTTTTTTTTTGAGTGAGAGAAAAGGGATCTTAATGATTGGTGCAGGGTCACTCGACCTGAGGATGCAACCACAGGGCTAGGGGAGGCCTGGAGGTGGACAATGCAATGCACATGTTCAGCCAGCTGCTGCTGCCTCCGAGCGCCAGGCCCTGATCTTCCGCGATTCCACAGTCTGTCCAATGTCACAGCAAGGGTTGTGATTTGCAGCCCCCGCTGAAACTCTCAAGGAACATAGTAAATAACGGCAGCTAAAGCCCCAAATGGTCCAGCCAGTGTGCTTGGCAGGTTGTTTAGGAGCGTAATTGCCGCTCTGTGCGGGTTAAGCTCCTTGGCTTCGGTTATGGCTAATAACTGCTGCTCCGTGCACTTAAGGTTTACACAGCGCACTTACCCAGAGGAACTCACGGTCACAGGAGTATAACTGGGGTCAAAAAGAGGGAGCAATCAGAAACTAATCCTATAACAAGGATGCTGCCCTGGCATCGGTACATCCCTAAATCATGAGTGCTAGCAACTGGCAGGGTAAGACCTGCCATGGCCCAGTGCTCCTACTTTCTTGTTTATGTCCTGTTAGTTTCTTTTACCTTTTCTGGGTAGTGAGAGCCAGACTGTACTGAGATTACATACCTGAGGGATCCCCACACGCCTCCTCTCTAGCCCAGCTATCCTAGCAGTGTTGTCTGGCTGAGTTGCTGGATGGATGTAACGCTTGCAGGGATAACGAGAAGAGCCTTCCTTCCCTGCGGAGCTTGCACTCTGCTGCCGGAGAGATACAGACCAAACAAATCGGTGCAGTTTCCTGCAGAATCCAGCACAAGTGTCTGCATAAGCCAGCAGCAGTAGCCAGGACTCCCTCGTGCTACCTCTGCAGAAGATGGGCTAGAGAATTGTACCCAGATCTCCTGCATGGCCATGAACTGAGCCTTCAGGCTCGCACAATCCATCTAACTTTGTCCTTATGCGATAGAAGTGTACGCTGCTCCCTGCTGTACCAGACACTGCATGCTAAGGGCCTTTATTTAACAGCAGTGCATTCTAGGATGAATGCCCAGAACCTGGAGCTCACTGGAATCAGTAATGAATATTGCATTTAAATTGTAAGCTTGCAAAGGCAGAGAAGCTGCTCACCTTTACCATGTTGTTTGGTGTAGGTATTAAGTGGATATGATGTGCATGTCAGTGTCTCCCTGGACTCTATGAATCTCTTGATCAATGAAACGCTTTCTCGTCTGCATTAGCTGCAGTCTCTGCGGACTGTGATACTGGTTATTGGCCCAGTGTCAGAGATAATGCAGCAGTGTGCCCTTGCACAGCAGTTGAAGTTGATTGGAAGCAGACCTGTCTCCTTCCATTCCCAGGACTGAGGTTAACTGCTGTGGTGTAGAGAGATTCCTGTTTCCAGGCATCAGAAGGAGAGACTGTCCAAGTCGCATACTGGAGCACACAACCTTCTGAGATGAGGCCTAGCAAAGTCCCTGCCTGTTAAACCTCAATATCAACCTCCACCTGCCTGAAAAAGGGTTCATCTTAACATGGCTATTTCTGCAGAGAGCAAAGGTGATAACTCGTGGTTTTAAAAAAGGACGACCACCTCGAACAAAGTGTCTTCTAAACAGAAAAGTGTGGCCTCTGTCAGAAAGCAGTGAGGAGTGATGATAGGAAGAAACCAGTGTGAAACAGATTCTGGTATCAGTCTACTAACTCCCAGTTGTGAGGCTCCCCTGGCACTGTGTATTGTGAACCCTGCCTGAGGGCTGAGCTATCTATGGGGGACACCTCCAAGCAGCTGTGAATGAAGAGTTTTGGTGTCGTAGCCCAATGGAGGATGGTTCCAGTTAAACTGTAAGCCCCAAAGGAGCAGGAGAAAACACATGATGGCTTCTGTGTACATACCTCTGTCACACAAAGGGACCAATGCTTAGGCCAGTGCACCGGTTAACTCTCTATTGGACATGCTAAGCCAGGGGTGGGCAATTCCAGTCCTCGAGGGCCACAAACCTGTCGAGGTTTTAGGATATCCTAATGAATATGCATGACAGATTTGCATACCACTGAGGCAGAGTGCATGCAAATCTCTCTCATGCATATTCATTAGGGATATCCTGAAAACCAGACTGGTTTGTGGCCCTCGAGGACTGGAAGTGCCCACCCCTGTGCTAAGCTAACTCCCAATGCAATAATGGATTAGCAAGTCCAATCGAGTGCGTAGCCAATAACCTCATCTACATGAATTTACAGGTGATGAGCGCTATTGGCCATTACCCCGGGATGCAGAAAATGACCGTGTGCCCAACTGGCCCTGTTTAACATGGCAAATTTAACGCCAGCCCCAGGGCTGGCATTAAGTCATTCTGCACTTAAGGATTCAACCAAAAAAAAAACAAAACCCATGCTTTCTGTGGTTCCTTCTACAAAGTGTCGTCCAGTACGGTCCAGGCCATGCAAATTGTGTGTGTGTGTAGTGTGGCGGTAGCAGGAGAAAACGGTCGCCCTTACAGCCAGCTCTCCCTGGTGCCTGTGGCCGAGGAGGCGCTAGGGTGGCACAGTTTCCCCTGGTGCCTCCTTTTTCCTATTGCATCGTGCACCCATTTTTAGTGCATCGGCCCCAGGGAAACTTCCGTTATTTAAATCAAGTATGTGATGAATGCATACACTTTGCTCATGCCGCAGAAGAGAGGTGGAGAAAGCATCTTCATCCTTCCTGCAGCATGAAACCCCACTCCCCTTCCTCCACACGCTGTGTATGATCACCGACGCACCGTCCGGGGCCGCCACCCAGAGTGCTACAGGTTTTGTGGTGGTTATCTAGTGCTTTCACCAGCCTTGCTCGTATGTGGTCTTCAGGCAGCAGAGCAAGATTCCGGACTCTTCCGGGTGGCAGGACTGCGGGAATTGTGCCTCCTCCTTCCTGCCCACAGAGGCCGGAAGAGGAAGTGGTGTCATATGGACCTGTGCAGGTAAAAAGGAGAAGGTTAGATCACAACGGCTGTAAGGAGCAGGAAGCACTGGCCCTGCAAGGGTGGAAGAAAGAAACAGGCTTCAGGAGGCGAAGCAGCATCGGCAGGCACACAGGGCCTGAAGGAGCAGGAGCAGTATCGGCCTGGCTCACGTGGCTGAAGAGGAATAGAGTTACCCCATAAACAGAAGAGAGAAAAGGGGTGCTGAAGCCACATGGGCCCAAGGAGGAGGCTGCTACAGCTGATTAGAGAATATGTGGTGAGAGAGTATATGCAAGAGAGCATGAATGGGTGTGAGAGAATGTGAGCATGAAAGAGCATGTGTGGGTGTGAGAGAATGTGAGCATGAAAGAGCATGTGTGGGTATTAGAGTGAGAGTATATGGATGTGAGAGAACTTGGAAAAGAACATTTGTGTGTCAGAGCACGTAGGGGAGATAGAGGGTGAATATGTGTGTGTGTGTGTGTGTGTGTGTGTGTGTGTGTGTGTATTGCAGAGTGTGTGTAGCCAAGAGACAGTGGAGAAAGTTTGTGCACCTCTGCAACCTACTACTACACAACAATCTCAGGGGATTTTTAAATTCCTTATTTTAATTATTGAGTGTTATTTAATGTCTGCTATTTTGAAAAATTTTATTGGTGGTTGGGAGATTTTTAAAAAATGTGTATGAGTTTTTAATTGGATGTTCTATTTCTCAGCTGTTTTGAAATATTCTTTTTATTAGTATGGTTTTGCATTTCTTGATTTTTTTTTAGCATTATGTTTTCTGAATAAAGATCAGGTTTCTGTTTTTCCATTGTTGCATTGCATACAGAGTCTGGCTTGTTGAGATTTCCAGTTTAATTTTTGCTTGCATGTTTGTATTTATGGTCTCTTTATTCTATATACTTGGTGAGAGTCTGTCTGTGTTCTGCGTGTGTGACAGAGGTGAGATATTCTGCTGGCCTGTAGTTTCCATGTAGGGATCTATAGCAACCTGGCTTGTGCTGTTTTCCTAATAGAAGTTTCTAGGGCCTGGTGTAAGATTTGCAATGTTACCTTTTCATAGATAGGGTTGTCACTATTTGAGTGTTGGCAGTTAGTGCTGTTTTGGTATGGGAGGTTTACTGTATTGTAATTCAGTTTACTCATGGCTTCCTGAAGGCCTAATATCATATGGATTCCAAGTGTCTTTTTTGAAGGTTATTTCGGTTGGCACCATGGTAGTGCATGCAAATATAGTATATATATATATATATATTGTTATAAATGGTAGTTTATCTCAGAATGTCCTTTTTCATGTAAAATCTGTTATAAATGATTTTTAATTATGTGTGAGGGGGTGGGGAGGGAAGGCAGAAGGCTGTATGGTTTGCCTGGGATGCCTAATCATCTTGCATCAAACGCAGGCCTCTCACTGGTTCTAGACTGAATTGCTAGTGCCTAGTGCTACTCTCTGAACAATAATGAGGGGCAGAGCTCCTGGAGGAGGCATGTTCTCCTGGGCACTTGGGCCCTAGAAGAACACTAGAAGCCACTTTACTGCTGTTTGCATAGGGAGAAATGCACATTGGTTGTCCATAAGATGTGGAGCTCACACTCTGAGATGGAAGGAAGCTTCTCCATGGCTACCTATTAGAGCTAGACCCCTTACCAGTATTAGGAATAATAAACTTTTCTCATGCACATTCTCTCAGCAAATACAGTGCAGTGATTTGCGTGCTCTCTACATCATTAGCTCACTTTCCTCCAAGCTTAACTGATTATCAATAAAGTATGACTATGTACTTTGATTTACATTGTTGACCTGCCTAGTAAAGGTCATAGGCCAAGTTCACCCCACTCTCTTGCTCTCTTTTCAGAGAACTAATTAGGAGAGTCTGTCCAAAATTGGTCAATAAAACCAATCCCTGATCAGACATCAGAAATATGAAAATTTGTCTGACCTTTGATCCAGGTAATAACAAGCCCTACAATTCCCTCTCCATTAGGAGGCCACCTGCTCAGGCTTGCCAGATCAGAAGTAGAGGGCTCCCTTCTCAGAGAACTTCCTCTCCATGCATGGCTTCTGGACCAGGAAAGCGACAAGGCCACTGCAGAAAAAATACACCTTTCTATTCTGCTACCCTCCAGCTCCTGCTATTAGTACCACTTATTTCTATAGTACTATGAGATGTAGGCAGCGCTATATGGATACACAAACGAGGAATTTGACAGTAAAAATGGTTAAAATCAATAAGGCTGTGATAGGGATACAAGATTTTGGTTTTAGTCATTTCATTTTATTTTAGTTTGGTTTTTTATTTCATTATTTTTTTTTTTTTTTTGTTTCTGTGATGATTGTCATCCACGAGTTGCTCCAGAAATCAGTGGCCTAGTAGCAGGAGCGTCAAATCCAGGCCACCAATGATAGAGGGACTTTTGCCTAGGCCAACCACCTTCCCTTCAGGTTCGGCTCTCTGGTGCTAGTGGCCGATGAAGCATGAGAAGTGGGAATTGACCCTGGCACGAACAGGGGGCAAGAGGCCAGGAGCAGAGCGAGGACCAAGAATGAGCCAGGAGCAAGAACAAGCAGGAGTGCTGAATGTAGAATCTGAAGGCAAAGTAGTCTTCCAGATGCGAGGACTGGAAGGTAGGACCAAGCTCTGGCTACTGATTACTGAGACTACCTCAGCATAACTCCATAGAGGAAACAAGATGGCCGTCATAGAGAAGCACGGAGCACAGAGCTGGGACCCGAGACAGACAGTTTCAGTGGCTCAGCACCACCTAAAGGCAACAGATGTTTATAGTTTCATTTTCTATTGCATTTTAGTGTGCACTAATTTTTTAGTGCATGCTAATTTGATTTCATTTGCATTAAAAAATTAGCATGCACTAAAATATTGTGCACACTAATTGAAGCAAAACAGCAGAAATGAAAGCACATCCCTAATTGAAAGATTTAAGATTTAAAAGCAGCTTCAAAAAGGTAAGCTTTTAGGCAAGTAATACAGACACAGAGGGATTGTAGTGCAGGAAGTCTATCCAAGGCATCCAGCAAGGTGTAGGGAGGAGGGAGCTGGCAATGGAAGAGAAGGATACATAGAAAAACCACTTGTCCAGTGACTGGAGGCCATGAGGAACGATGGAGAAGGCTCTAGAAGAGAGGGAGAGCACTTGTAGGGAAGTAGGAAAAGCTTGATCAGATTTCTCCAAAGCCTGGCTTTTTATTTAATGTTTTTTGAAACCTTAACGTGACAGTTAGTAAAGGATTTGTCCCGTAACAAGAGCTGTCACTGCAATGGCCGAGGCTCATGACGCCATGGCCCAGAAGAGGCAGGTTCTGATTGAGCTGAAACCCCAGAGGGGCACCGAGGCAAAACATTGTTAGTATTTTAAAGGTATCACTTCTACTCCATTGCTTGTTTAGTTCTATAAAAAAAAGTATTTGTTACTCAAAAGTTTAAGCCACAGATTTCCAACTGGAAAATGAAACATATCTATTTATTGTTCTTTTACCCTGTTACCAGTTTAGCAGTAATAAGACAATCATCACACAAAATAGTGTTTTATCTACAGCAACTGTAGAAGTTGCAAGAAAAATACAAGTAGAATTGAATTAATGTGACCATTTGATAAAAAAAGAAACTAATAGCAGCATAAAGCCATTTCTGTTTGTGCTAACAGCACGTGTGTTTGCATCATGTTCTCTAATAATAGGCGCATTTAACTTACAAAAACAAAAAATGAACTCGAGCAGTGAATGGGTCTCACCCGTTCTCAGCCTGGACTTCAGCACAAAATTCAAATTCCCCCTGGAAAACCGAAGTTGGTTTCTGATTGTGCTGCCACAAATAGAGAGGAAGGGAAATACTGCATCCTCCGCGTAAGGACCCGTGAGCTGTGACCTTAGGAAGGTGCAGGACCCAGGGTGCATCGACGGCAGCAGGGACCTGGGACGCTGGGGGGTGGGGGGTCCCTCAAAGAGCAGGCCCCACCCCCTTGGAAGGACAGCCCTGCAGGGAGCAGTGGGGTGAAAGGAAGAGGCCTGCGTGGGGATAGTGTGTGTTCAAGCAGTTTTACACTGAAGACGAATATAAAATGAAGCCCTACACATCCAACACTGCAGAAAGCTTAGCGCCAAAGGTTAGAGCCAGTGGCATCTCTAGACAGACAGAACTGGGCTATGAAGGAGGGCGAGCAAAAGTAATATTTCCACATACCGTGCTTACCCCATGACATAGCTCCTCGCTTTTATATTGGCCATAAAAGACACTGAGAGAAGCTGCCAAGGGCACTAAGGAAGTTCCCATCCGTTTCAACCAACCAGCAAACTACCTACTTATTTATTTATTTTTCTATACCGATGTTCAACTAGTTTTATCACCCCGGTTTACAGCTTAACAGTGGAATCTATTGCAATAGATTTCATACTGTACATTAAGACATTGTGACATGATTAGCTTTGTAACATGTATAAACTTTAAAATTATTCAATAAAACCAATCAACCAATGCTTGTCTAGCAGCTGTACAAGATGGGGCAGAAACGCAATATAAACTCTGAACTTCAAGTTCTGTAACATTCCACATCCACAGAAATTCCCCCCAAAAATGAGTGCAGAGCCAAACTAGGAGATTTCCCTTACAACTCAACATACAAAAAAATGTATTCCAATTCTGATGTCACCTTAGAGCGGAGTGCCGCAGGGATTGGTGTTGGGACTGGTCCTGTTCAATATCTTTGTGAGCGACATAGCGGAAGGGATAGAAGGTAAGGTTTGTCTTTTTGCGGATGACACTAAGATCTGCAACAGAGTGGACACCGGAAGGAGTGGAGAGAATGAGACGGGATTTAAGGAAACTGGAAGAGTGGTCGAAGATATGGCAGCAGAGATTCAATGCCAAGAAGTGCAGAGTCATGCATATGGGGTGTGGAAATCCGAATGAACTGTATTTGATGGGGGGAGAAGGGCTGATGTGCACGGAGCAGGAGAGAGACCTTGGGGTGATAGTGTCTAATGATCTGAAGTCGGGGAAACAATGTGACAAGGCGATAGCTAAAGCCAGAAGAATGCTGGGCTGCATAGAGAGAGGAATATCGAGTAAGAAAAGGGAAGTGATTATCCCCTTGTACAGAACTGCACATAGCACTAAAGTGCTATGTGCAGTTCTGGTCACCACATCTCCAAAAGGATACATGTGAACCGCAAAAGGTACAGAGAAGAGTGACCAAAATGATAAAGGACCTGGAATGGCTCTCCTAAGAGGAAAGACTAAAGAGGTTAGGACTTTTCAGCTTGGAGAAGAGACGGCTGAGGGGGGATATGATAGAGGTGTTTAAAATCATGAGAGGTCTAGAATGGGTAGATGAGAATCGGTTATTTACACTTTTAGATAGTGGAAAGACTAGGGGGCACTCCTTGAAGTTAGTAAGGAGCACATTTAAAACAAACCAGAGAAAATTATTTTCCACTTAATGCAGAATTAAATTCTGGAATTCATTGCTGGAGGATGTGGCAAAGGCAGCTAACATTGCTGGGTTTAAAAAAGGTTTGGCCAAGTTCCTGGAGCAGAAATCCATAAATTGTTATTCAGCAGATAGACTTAGAGAAAGCCACTAGTTATCCCTGGGTGTTAGCCACATAGGATCTCTCCACCCCTTGGGATCCTGCCAGGTACGTGTGACCTGGCTTGGCCACTGCTGGAAACAGGAAGATGGCCCCTGGGTCTGACCCGGCATGGCAATTCTTATGTAACATTCTCTGCTGGTAGATTAGCAGCTTGCTGTGTACAAATCAGTTCAGAGGGGAACTGGAGAATAACATTGGGGAGGGGGATGTTAAACTATCCCCAGAATTCCCTGTTGCTCCCAGGCTCTGGGATGTCACAGTATCCCCAGGATTCTGGAAGAGACGCTATAAAAATAGGAAATACCAACAAGCTGCAGAGAATGCAGAGAAGACTCCAGCAAAATCCAGAATCCATGATGCTAAGGAATTGGAAAAATATCTCGCCTAATGGAGGAAGGGGATACAACAGGTCATTCCTGATTTTTTAATTCAAATCTCAGGGCACGCTAGCCCTTCCAGTCACAATGGGAAAAGACGACTGTGAAGTCACTGGGTGAGGGGTGAGGCACAAGGTTTGGGAAGAGGGTGAAGGGGCCTCCCCCTGCTCCGTCTCCCTTGGGGGAGCCTTGGCTGACATGTCCCTATTAGCAAGGAAGCGCTCAAGCCATAGGAGCAAGGCTGTTGGCCAACTGTCAACATTACTGCAGTGTGAGTCATTAGGCCCTGACATAGTTTAATATTCATTATGCTAAAAAGCTAGCGAGAAGCCTGAGCCCTTGCCCGAGATAATGGTAATGAGCTCTGGGAGTTGCTGTTGAACGCAGAGAAGTGCCAGGTACCCTGGCGATAAAACACAGGCACATTAGTGCTAACAGGGCCCGAATGGTGCCGGGTGGCTCGTAACGCTGACTTATAAGGGCCAGGACAGGCTGAAGGCGGGGGAGTTCCCTCTCTCCAATTAGCTCTTTCTTGTCACTTAAAATGGCCACGTCCTGTTTCCTTTTCCCTGAAATATCTGGAGAGGTTTGTGCCGAATGTGCTGACAAGGCCGCGTGATGCCATCGCTGCACATTGGGAGGGTTTTCTCCAGAATAATAATAATGATGAAGGGAGGAAGAGAAAAACGATCTTAAAACAGAAGCGCTATCACTTGTATTGTGTTTTTTTTTAATAATTCAGTCCACGGTCAGAATAAGAAAGCAGCCAGCAGCATTGTCCACTGTAGTCAGGGGTAAAACCACAAATTGCTTCACGGACGCTTCTTGGACGCGGCTTGCATTTGCAAGCTATTTAAATACAGTATCGAGCGGTAGGTGAGCCGGACTGTGCGTGCGGCAAACGCGGGTGCGCCCGGCCCTAACGCAGCTCTTCCTACCGCTCCTTACAGTATCGGCCCGATAGCTTGGCCAGAAGCAGCTCTGAACCTGAACGCTGGGACAGCGGAGTCTGCAGGCCTTCCTCAGGCAAACATCAGATCCCCCCCCCCCGTGTAGAGTGTACAAAAGGCCTCAGAGAAACCGCGTACAGCCACACTCACAGTGCAATGCTACCCCGAGCCTCTTCAGTCAGCACTCACAGGGCATTCAGCACATAAAAACCCAGAACGGCCCATCCAGCAGAGCCGTAGCTAGCCCAGGGCCCACTGCAGCAGCCTTCATGAATTCCACCACAAGGCTGGTGGTGGTGGTGGGGCAGGAGATCACACTTTTGCCCCTTTCCCACCCCAACCTGAGCCAGCGGCCGGCACTTCTGGCAGCCTCATGTGGCAAGTGCAGGGAATTCAGATTCCTCTTTCCTCTGAGGTGGCCACCGTATGAAGGTTTGAGCCATGCTCTTGTGTGTGATCCAGAGATGGAGTGAGGTGTCATAGCTACAGACACTGCCTTCGGCAACCTCTCACATTCATGTCAGGATGATGTACAAGTTACAGTGACATATTAACACAGTAAATAAAGACCACAATGGCCCATCAGGTCTGTCCAGAAAAATGTTTAGAGTCGTAACTGCCGCTCCGAGCAGGTTACCCCCATGTTTCTGTGAAGGGCAGTAACTGCCGCTCCGAGCAGGTTACCCCCATGTTTCTGTGAAGGGCAGTAACTGCCGCTCCGAGCAGGTTACCCCCATGTTTCTGTGAAGGGCAGTAACTGCCGCTCCTTGCAGGTTACCCCCATGTTTCTGTGAAGGGCAGTAACTGCCGCTCCGTGCAGTTTACCCCATGTTTCTGTTAAGGTAGTAACTGCCGCTCCGTGCAGGTTACCCCCATGTTTCTGTTAAGGGTAGTAACTGCCGCTCCGAGCAGGTTACCCCCATGTTTCTGTGAAGGGCAGTAACTGCCGCTCCCTGCAGGTTACCCCCATGTTTCTGTGAAGGGCAGTAACTGCCGCTCCGAGCAGGTTACCCCCATGTTTCTGTTAAGGTAGTAACTGCCGCTCCGTGCAGGTTACCCCCATGTTTCTGTTAAGGGTAGTAACTGCCGCTCCGAGCAGGTTACCCCCATGTTTCTGTGAAGGGCAGTAACTGCCGCTCCGTGCAGGTTACCCCATGTTTCTGTTAAGGTAGTAACTGCCGCTCCGTGCAGGTTACCCCCATGTTTCTGTTAAGGGTAGTAACTGCCGCTCCGAGCAGGTTACCCCCATGTTTCTGTGAAGGGCAGTAACTGCCGCTCCGAGCAGGTTACCCCCATGTTTCTGTTAAGGGCAGTAACTGCCGCTCCGTGCAGGTTTACCCCCATGTTTCTGGTAAGGGTAGTAACTGCCGCTCCCTGCAGGATACCCCATGTTTCTGTGAAGGGCAGTAACTGCCGCTCCGAGCAGGTTACCCCCATGTTTCTGTTAAGGGTAGTAACTGCCGCTCCGAGCAGGTTACCCCCATGTTTCTGTGAAGGGCAGTAACTGCCGCTCCGAGCAGGTTACCCCCATGTTTCTGTTAAGGGCAGTAACTGCCGCTCCGTGCAGGTTTACCCCCATGTTTCTGGTAAGGGCAGTAACTGCCGCTCCGTGCAGGTTACCCCCATGTTTCTGTTAAGGGCAGTAACTGCCGCTCCGTGCAGGTTACCTCCATGTTTCTGTGAAGGGGAGTAACTGCCGCTCCGTGCAGGTTACCCCCATGTTTCTGTTAAGGGCAGTAACTGCCGCTCCGTGCAGGTTACCCCCATGGTTCTGGTAAGGGTAGTAACTGCTGCTCCGTGCAGGTTACCCCCATGTTTCTGTTAAGGGAAGTAACTGCCGCTCCCTGCAGGTTACCCCCATGTTTCTGTTAAGGGCAGTAACTGCTGCTCCCTGCAGGTTACCCCCATGTTTCTGTTAAGGGCAGTAACTGCCGCTCCCTGCAGGTTACCCCCATGTTTCTGTTAAGGGCAGTAACTGCCGCTCCCTGCAGGTTACCCCCATGTTTCTGTTAAGGGCAGTAACTGCCGCTCCCTGCAGGTTACCCCCATGTTTCTGTTAAGGGAAGTAACTGCCGCTCCCTGCAGGTTATCCCCATGTTTCTGTTAAGGGCAGTAACTGCTGCTCCCTGCAGGTTACCCCCATGTTTCTGTTAAGGGCAGTAACTGCCGCTCCCTGCAGGTTACCCCCATGTTTCTGTTAAGGGCAGTAACTGCCGCTCCCTGCAGGTTATCCCCATGTTTCTGTGAAGGGGAGTAACTGCCGCTCCGTGCAGGGAACTAACACGGATCACCACCATCATCCACATTGCTAAAAGCCTTCCAGCATAGGCTCCTGAAGTCAAAAAGACAAATGACACATTCATAGCAGGGTTAGCCTCAGCTGACCTCTCCTGGTAAATCTATCAGGCAATAGTAGTGAACAGAAGCCCCATGAACACTTCAGGGCGTCCCAGGAGGCCCAAGGCTTTGCAACTAGAGAAGCTCCGAGTGTTGTGACTGTGAGATAAGGGAGGTGCAGGTCTGACTCCAGCCCATCCCCACCAGTCCCTTTCTCTCCTCCTCAGCCCATCTCAACCTCTCGCTTTTCCCTTCAAACTGTCTGCAAAGTCTCTCCTTCTCCCTCTTTCAGAGCCAGCAGCAGGAGGGTCAGGACTTATTCAGCACAAGGTTTAGCTTTTGCAACAGGCTCCGGGGCAGATTTTAAATGGGAAAACCCCTTTGGTAATAGGCATACATGGGAACTTTTCATTTCCGGTCACCCTGAGAAGGCTGTGGATTATTTGGGGGAAGGGCCCAGGAGCACTAACTTTCTCCTTATTCTTAAACACACGCTCAGAGCGTCCCACACATGCTCAGTCTTACTCGTCTCATTCTCCCAAATACACGCGGTCTCTCACTCACACCCACTCCCACACGCCCAAACCTAACCCAGCAGCAGCAGCTGCCTCTGCTTGTGGCCCACATGGCTGACAGGTCTCCTCTTTCTGCCAGCTGCATGGGCCCACACGTCCCCTGTTCCTTTGCTGGCCGACGTAACCACTGCTATAACCTCTGTGGGCCGATGAGGCTCCTCTTCCCTTTTCAGCTTCACACTGATGGTCCTCGTTCTGCCTGCCCATGCAGGCCCTGGTTGCTTCCTCTTCCGGTGCCCGAGCGGGCCATCTCAGTAATGCAGCCATAGTTTTCCTGGGTTTGCCTGGAGACCAGGGTCCAGTCTCTGGGTCGAATCCAGAGGGTTCCCAAGTATCCACTGCTCCCCAGCAGTAAGGGGGGGCAGAGTGGGAGAAGTGAGCCGGTTCCAAGGGCCCACAGCAGCATTGGACGGAGTGGCGGTGTCCTCATCAGTGGATCAGAAGGGCCAGAGAGAGCGCGCACCTGGAGCAGGGGCTGCGGCCGGGACCAGGAACAGCAGGAGCACTGCCACACCTGCAGCACCTGTTTGAGGCTGCATCTTTTCTTCTGGGCAGTCAAATCAACAAGGGTTGGTGGAAAGTCCAGACCGCTGACCCCCACTCCTCTCCACATTTGGGATAAAAAGCTCATTGACAATCAGGCTCATGAGGCAGAGATAACAGGATACATTTTACAGAGAAACCAAGCACCACCAACCAGGTTCTCTAACACCCCTGTCCTTTATCAAGGTTTCCCATTTGCTTTTAAAAGAAAAAACAAACGGAGGCCCACAGATCACCTAGCGTGGAGAGTACAAATTAAAAAATAAAAAAGGTTTCTTTCTCTAAGGCTTTGTAGATCTCCTCTACTCCTGGAGGAAGGCGCATGAAAATGAGCTCATTGTAGTATGCGGTGATTTCTCCACAGCATCAGGTTTTGATCTTCGTGAATATTAAAAATGATCATTTTTGGCAGCATTGTGCTAGAAGCTTATAGATATTTGGGGCTTTACTGTAATATGTTACAGGAAGTCTTCAGACTTAAGACCCAAGTGGTTCCTGAAAAAGCAAGTTTGCTTACCTGTAAACAGAGCTCTCAGAGAGCAGCAGGATGAATTAATGGTTAATTTTGCATGGGTGATGTCAGACGTGGACCCAACTCTCAGAGTGCACTAAAAACTTTATTAAATAAGCGTGGGAGTCCCCCACACTCACATGCTGCCTTCTGAGCCTCCCAGTCTCTTCTTAGAGCTTAAGCGACACAGTCAACCCTCTAGGACAGTGGTCCCCAACCCTATCCTGGGGGCCCACCAGCCAGTCGGGCTTTCAGGATATCCACAATGAATATGCACGAGAGAACATTTGCATACACTGCCTCCATAACATGCAAATTTTCTTTTCCCTGAGAAGACCCGGTAAGGAAGAATTAGGGTAAAGAAAACCTCTCTACTCTCCCTTTTTTTTGTTTTTTTTAAATATTTATATTTTACCTGAGCTCAGCTGTCCCTCAATGAGAGTACGACCTGGTCTCTGGCTACGGGGATAGAGGTGAGCTCAGCTGTCCCTCGATGAGAGTACGACCGGGTCTCTGGCTACGGGGATAGAGGTGAGCTCAGCTGTCCCTCGATGAGAGTACGACCGGGTCTCTGGTTACGGGGATAGAGGTGAGCTCAGCTGTCCCTCGATGAGAGTACGACCGGGTCTCTGGTTACGGGGATAGAGGTGAGCTCAGCTGTCCCTCGATGAGAGTACGACCGGGTCTCTGGTTACGGGGATAGAGGTGAGCTCAGCTGTCCCTCGATGAGAGTACGTCCGGGTCTCTGGTTACGGGGATAGAGGTGAGCTCAGCTGTCCCTCGATGAGAGTACGACCGGGTCTCTGGTTACGGGGATAGAGGTGAGCTCAGCTGTCCCTCGATGAGAGTACGACCGGGTCTCTGGTTACGGGGATAGAGGTGAGCTCAGCTGTCCCTCGATGAGAGTACGACCGGGTCTCTGGTTACGGGGATAGAGGTGAGCTCAGCTGTCCCTCGATGAGAGTACGACCGGGTCTCTGGTTACGGGGATAGAGATGAGCTCAGCTGTCCCTCGATGAGAGTACGACCGGGTCTCTGGTTACGGGGATAGAGGTGAGCTCAGCTGTCCCTCGATGAGAGTACGACCGGGTCTCTGGTTACGGGGATAGAGGGCTAAAGCCTTCATCACCAAGTCTCCCTCGTCCTTTAACCACCTTGCCTCATTTTTTTTTTTTTTTTTAAGTCCATGCCTGAAAAAGTTGTCGGACTAAGGGCACTCAACAGAGGGAGGGACCCACTGGTGCCACCTCAGGGATATGGGCGGTGTGATAAATTTCTCCTTTTTCTTCTTAAACTTCCTTTTTTTTTTTTTTTTTCTACAAGCAATCCCCAACAGGGAAATGCATGTCCACCATCTGCTGGAGATGGAGACTATTGGTGAGCTAATATCTGGACAGGACTTTATATCCGTGACATCGGCTTTTACTTCGTCTCCATCTGCTGGTAGAGGTGCATTACCTACTTGCGGGGATTGGCTTGCCCGAGATCAGAGGAAGTGCCTATTCTTGACATTTATAAAATAGCATATGCACAAGAACATGCTACTTATGCTCATATACGTTATTTATAAGAGTGAAATCCCTTTGAAAATCTACTCCTTACATTTTAAGCCCTTTGGGGATAGGGAAATGCCTACTTACCTAAATGTAACTCACCTTGAACTACCAATGAAAAGGCAAAAGCTAAACATAAATAAATTTTCCTAAGGAGAAGACGTCCCCAGCATTTTTTCTGCTGATGTCACCTCATCGGGCCCCATGGTCATCAGCCTGTTGGGTGATGCCTGGGTCTCCTAAAGCTGGAACAAATCTAAACTGGATAATGAGTGTCAATTTAGAAACTTTATAACTCAAAGTGCTTCAATTTGAGGATTACCTGCATTTTTCCTATGTATTTTTAATTTTATTTAACTTTTTCCAGTTTTAATTGTATGAACTTTCTGACCAGATCAAAGATTGTACAGATCTAGTCAAATGGTCAGAACTCCAGTTTTCAATATGGTTAAAATGGATGAGAGGATGGAGGGAAAGCAAGATAGAAGATAAAACCTGAGAGAGCGCGCATAGATTATGAGATTCTTCAATTACTGTTACGATAATGGGTGAGGGAGGCCATTTTGCTCTTGGTACCAGAAGTCTACACATGACATCACTCATGAAATGCAGGAAGCTTTCATCTTCCATTACTAGCACAATACACGATTCATCGATATGCAAGGACTTAAAAAAGAGAAGCATATGTTTTTTAATTTGATTTCTGATATTTATTGATGTGGCACATTTACAGCAAGAATTGAATAACTAGGCAATGACCTTTAATGGTGGTTGACTTTCTCTTGGTTGGTTGTTTAGCTGGAGTAACACCTACCGTGCATTACTAAATTCAGGGGCAGGTTCGGTGTCTGCATTCTGTGTCTCTTGGAGCCTGCTTGGCATCACCTCTTCAAGCGCCACAGACATAGAAGGAAGCATTAAATACCAGGAGGGCGACTGGTGACTGTAAAGGACTTCTGAGAGGGATTTAGCTCTTATGTTAAAGAAACGCAGAAATGCACATGGCATAAGATGTAATGTAAATGTAGATAACTTAACTCCTTATCATCAAAATGTAGTTCAGTCCTGTTTTTTCTAAATCTCATCTTCAATGCAGCCTGGTACTTGTTGTCCTGCTTGGTGCACTGGGTTGAGAGTTAGAACGCTAGAACAGGATTTGAGCATCCTCAAGCCATGATGTTATATTGGCTATAGTGCTTAATGAAGGCAACAGGGATAAAAATACATTGGTGATAGGAGTTAAAAGTCAGAGGGGGTTCATTTTAAGATTGCTCAGCTCTTCTCCAGAAATGGCTTCCTTAATTGTTATTGAAATACTTCGGTTCTCTATTGTATAGATAATGATGCTATTGCCATTCTTGAAATAAATACAAAAGTCTTTGAAAGAAAAGCTGAACCGAGCAGGCATCTTGGGGAGGTCCAGTAGGTTGGTAACATTACAGATGATAGGAGAGGATGAGAGAGAGTACTCCTGAACCCAGGCCGGAACTGAAAGCTGACCAGCACCAAAACCGGAGTTTTGTCCATGCTGTTGGACTTTCTGTAACCTGTAATTTTACTCCACTGTTATTATTTTGGAATTTTTTTCTTTTCTTCCTCTTTATTTTAATCATTATGTATACTACTTTGGCAACACGTGTAAAATTGTCAACGCCAATAAAGTTAACTGAATCCTGAACAGAGTTTCCATAAATTCTTCCCTGCAGAGCTAGTCTGAATAACACAACCTTCCTGCCCAGACTTCTTCACTTGACTGCCCACAGAGTCTTGCAGACTGAGCCATTGGGAAAACTCCCAGTCATCTTTCAGGGGGATATCACTGTTCAAAATTAGTATGACCCTGCAGGTACACAGAAGAGAGGAGCAAGTGGCAACCCTAAGGCTATGGAGAGGAGAAGAGAAGAGATAGTCCTCCCCTCCTGCTCTGGCAGCTGAGTCTCCTGACCTATGAACAGTAGAGGAAAGAGCGAGTAGTACTACAGAGCATCAGCATGCATATGGCTTACTGAACGTGCTGCACTAACTATCACTGCGGTCGCCTCTCTTCCCTCTTGCTCCAACACTGAAGCATATGGCACAAGGATGCCACTGCTATAGGAAGAGGTGGCAGAAGAAAATGGGATTGTGAGAGACTGGTAGGAGTGAAATGGAGCAGGGCTGGGAAAGGATGAGAAAAAAATGGATGATGGGAGCTGGAGGAGTGAGAGAAGATGATTGCTGGGAGGAGTTAGCGGTTTGCACTAGAGTTGGAAGAATGGAGGATTAGCCCCTTTGCCAACATTGGGAGAAGGTAAGATCGGCCTTATGTTAGAGCTGGGATGATGGAAGAGTGACCCTGTGTCAGGGCTAGGAGAAAGAAAGAGTGGCCCCATACCAATACTGAGAGCATAAACGAGTGGTCCTGTGCCAGTGCTGGAATGATGGAGGGGCAGAAGGAACCAGGGCCTCATACAGAGAAGGAAGGACAAGGCACATAAGTAAAGGTGAGGGAAATAAAAGAAGCTGCAGATGGAAAGGAGGAGAAGGAGAGAAGGGGGAAATGAGAAGCATTAATGAGGGGTTTGGGATGGCAACCACTGATCGGGCAGAAGAAGTACAACAGGGTTAATTTAGATCCTAACTGCTGACTCCTGCTTACAATTCAAAAGGCAAAGCAACAATCACTCATTCAGGGCAGAGGCAGCCGGACCATTTGCACCAATACAGCACTCTCCCCTAGTCTCGGACAGGTGGTTAGGGGCTATTACTGACCGGGCCCAGATCACTGTCAGACCACCCTGCAATCAGTAGAGTCCATACTCCACTATGATCTCTGGATCAACCACTGCAGGCTCCACAAAATCAGCCTCTTAAATCTCGCATTTCACAATATGGGCGGACAAGCCAGGCTCCTGACTCGTATGCCAAGCTAGGGGGACATCGGAGGCAAGAGCCATGCACTGCATGGCCCCCTTCTGTATTCTTCTCCCAGCCCCAGATGTGCTTAAGCATTCCCCAAGCTGGCCAATAAGAAGCAAGCCTGCCCCACTGTGGCATGAGAGCCTTACCGCCAGCCAGGGCTGGGAAGCAGGGAAGAGAAGGCCAGCAGTTTGCAATTGTTTCCTGGGGCTAATAGTCCTGCTTTTCTGTAATGTCAGGAGTGCTGCAGAATACTCTTACAGAGATAAAGTACTCAGGGTAATTGGACTACAAAGGTGACTATTACCTGTGCCAGGGCCTATCATAACATGTTTCCCTAATCTGGCTACAAAAACACTTCAAATGACAGAGGAGGATAAATGTGGTTGTATTTCTATGTTACTGCAAGCACATGGGGCTGTCTTATCCCTGCAAGAGTGGTCTGCTTTGCCTTCGCGGACCTGAGTCTCTCTCACATCCACAGGAGGCGACGATCAGAGGCTCCACTATCTATCGGGCCCAAGAGGTTTACTGGGGCCCTGGTAGGGAATGGAGGAGGATTGTCAATGCAAGGGAGAGCCCTGCTGCCACCGAGCAGTGGTGAAGGGTTCAAGTTCACAGCCAACGAGGACCATGATCACCAGAGGTGGAACAGAAAGAAAGAGCGATTTCTAGCAGGGAAAAGAGCCAGATCGGCTTACTCTGCAGAGGTCTTCTTACAAACTATTGGGGCTCAACAAACTCTAGGTATGCTCGTTACCACTGCATGCAGCAGTAGCTTTTGTTTAACAGGTATTTCATATACTCAAACATTTGGAGAAACCTCCAAAAGACTGATCAAGTCTTACTGTCCTACATCAGGCGGAGCCAAAGTATAGGAAGCCCTTTCTACCAAAGCCTCTCGTCGATTCTGGATCCGAATGCCAGTCTGGCTAGCATGCACACATCGGGTCACCATGACGCGCTACTTGGCACCTCTAACCAGGCTGGCATAGGGTCTCCTGGTGACATGGAACCGGATGCTGTAACTTCCAACGTGTATCCACTAAAGGAGCGAGCGGGAGGCCTTGATGTCCTCACTGCTCCATGCCTCTTCACTGGGAATAAATGCAACAGTCTAGACGAGACAGAGAATCCAGACACACCGCCTTATACAGAGGGAAAGAAAGCCAATCTTTCTCACATACAAGCAGGAACTCAGAAAGGTTTGCATTACTTAAAATACAATTTCTTGAGTTTGACCCCAGAAGGGAGGTTAAGCATTTAACCCCTTGATGCTGGGAGCCTTGAGGGACTCCCCAATCAACAGAACATTATCATCTCTTGCTGATTGTACTGTAGTTAACTTCCATTCCAAATTATTCCAAGAGATGCAGCTTTATTATCGCAATAGAAAAAGGAGGACTCCAAATCTTAGAATGTTCTGGACTGGGAGTTAAACAATCAAGATGACATGAAACGATCTCAGTCTTAGTAGGCCTTCATGGAAAATAACGCTGATCCAGTCCTGGGGTAGCCAACTGCACGACCTTATGTGCATTTCACCTTCAGCACTGCTGATGACATCACAGGTCAGTTTTCCTGCAATAGTTTTCACACACTCCAACAAACGATGATGTCATCAACCACATGACAGTTTTATTTCTTTATCAGGGACTTGGGCCTGTGCTGCCATTTCATTATTTTCAAAATTAAAATAGAATTCTACAGGTGTGTGGGATGGAGGGAAAACAGAGAGATATATTTAGAGTGAAAAGCATGGTGGTTGCATTTTAAAGCATCCTTCCAATGCATTATGGTGATTTTGCTCTGCTTCTCCCCTCACGGTATTTCTTAGACAGTCAATAGTCCCAAAGGAGGCACTAGTCCAGAGGAACATGGCCTCTTGGGGAGAGACAGGCAGCAACAACACAGCAGGAAGCAAGGAATGCTGGGAGATGAGAAACACAATACCTTCATCTTGGTTTCGTGTGGCTGCTTTTCTGGGGCAGAGGTTGGACCATAACAAGTGTCTTATAAACGGAGGCAGAAGCAGCAGGTCCAAGTGGGACTACAGTAAATTTGAATCAGGAAGGAGAGACAAGTCTTGTAACAGGAGCTTCAAAGGGAGGCAGATAATGTTTGCCTGAGGGAAAGGGACATGGATTGGGTATCTTAACAAAAAGACAGACTGCCTTACTCTCGGGCATCACTGTTGCCAACGTAATTTCATCTCCAGACTGTAGTCCACACATGGTCTTCTGTCTCCTATCCCAATGTACTGTCTTAATACAAGTCGACAAGGACCTGAAGGCAGTAGCATATGATGTGGGAAACCAGAACTGGAGACAAAACTTCATCATGACACGGAGTTAGGTCTGCAACACTGGGCCACCCTGAGCACTGGCAAACTCCCAAGGGGATTAAGAGGTAAAGAAAACATAAGTGGTGAACAAGGCTCTTCTACATGGCGACACATGATGAGATCTTAAAGCAAGGTTGTACCTACATTTCTAAACATGGTGGGGAGGCTTCTCCATCACGAAGCCACGTCTGGTAGCAGGCAGGTGCATTCAATCATTACACTGAGCCTCAGCACAAACTGCTCGCACTGTGCAACATGCAGCTAGCTCCAGGGGCAGAGAGCCAGGATTCACAGGGAGGGAGGAGATCCCTGCGGCACCTCATGCTCCTTTCCCCCTCCCCCCACAATGGGATGGGGCACTTTGCAACATTCCCACCTGTCCCTTTTATTGACATTTTCCTGATTGGTTGTGATGGTCCTCCCATGTCAACTGTGGTGTATTTGGTGGAAGGAGAGGGTAGGGGTGTGGAAGGGGGCCTCTGCCCGGCCCTGATCTCTCCCTCTAGATTCGAATCAGGAGCTGTTATGGAGGGAACTTTGTATTTGGGGCTACATGGAGATATAATTCCTGCTTGATATTTGCGGCCTCTGCAGGTGGTAACGGTTGGGTTGCTCTGTCCATTTGCCTTGAATTCTACATCCTGTCTGTCCTCATTACGTGAACACACGTTCAGAGAAGCGCTGCATGCAGCCTTTATTCCCCCCGCTTGCCCTGGACATCAGATGCGTCTTGAGGTCTGCTTGAAGATGAAGCCCCGGTGAGCCAGCGTCTTCATGATGTTAGCGATGTTCCTGCAGTCATCTATGAAAACAAGAGGCAAACAAAGATTAAATAATACAATTCTAAAAGGACAGGAGTGTATGGACCTCAAGAAGTCCATCTCTCTGACTTCATTGTAGTAACCACTCTAGCTAAACTATCCCAGACAAAAAGTTCTCCAAGCTACTTTTAAAACCACCAATGATGTAGATTTCACTATCTTGCTAGGTAACATGCTCCAGTGCTTACCTAGCATCATGCTTAGAAAGTCCTTCCTACTGTCAAGACTCAATAATACAATTTAAGTTCATTACTTCTTATCCTATCCTCATCAGAAATGGAGAGCAAGCAACCACCATCTATTTTAAGAAGTACTGACTTGCATACTGTATTGTATTCAGGCCCAGGCAACAGAGGCAATTGCCTAGGGCACCAAACTTTGAAGGCGCCAAATACCCAAGCCAAGGAGGAGCCCGATCCGGCAATCACTTCAAAGGGGCACTGCCACGGCACTCTGGAGAGCAGTGGAGGTAGAGGGGCTTCACCCACTAACTGATCCCCAGGGTCTTCCACTCCCACACTCCAATCCTACCATTAGGCGCCCAAATCTTAAATCCAGCCATGATTGTATTTTGAAACGTTCTCAACTAATGTATCATATATTATATCAGACTGTAATCCTCCTTGAGGCTTGGATTACTTAAAGGCAGAAAAAAATCAAAATGAAACAAATAGCTAACTAAAAACATGGCTGTTTATGCATACGCCGATGTCCTGTGTAACTGATCCTCCTGATTGGCATTGGCTAAGCACAATGAAACTAACACACACCGGGAAGAACAGAGATTTGAGAAATTTGACTTATACACAGACTTTAATGTATTTCTACACTACAATGCATGCAGGCTTGCTAGTAATGCAATACCTTGCCAGTAACGTAATACCTCCTTATTTGCCTGTAATGTAATGCCTTTACTGCAACACCCCATAACTTTTAACTTAATCTGCTTTAATGTAATCCACTTCACTGCATGTAACCCCCTTTAACTAATCTATCACACTATAATCTGCTTTGAAGCAGCTGACCAGCCATGAAAGGCAGAATAGAAACATTAAATTAAATAAATAACCTTCTTCATGCATTTGAATACTGTTATCAAATCACCTTCAGTCTTCTCTTCTACAAGATAAACAAATTAATCCTTCCACTAATCCTTGTGGAAAATACTATCTAGATCTCTAAGAATTTTGCTTTTCTCCAATGGTCTTTCCCAAATTTCTCTACATTCTTCTTAAAGAACAGGGCTCAAAACCTGACCCTGTGCTACATCAGAGGTCTAATGAACGTTGAGTACTGCGTGACTGTAGGAACAACTAGGCAAGACCAAACAGGCTAGGCACAAAATTACGTTCCAGAAGGGCATCATACAGCTTGACGCTACAGATCTTTCACGTGTATATGGAGGATGGTGCCTTGTATAACAAGGAAACATAGCAGCTTCTTCAAGTTTATACTGATCCTTTTGGCACCCCAAATGGAAAGTGACCAGCAGGCAACTATGAGAATCAGTTCTAGGTCCATTCCTCTTCAATGTCTTCAATAAGTGAGACTGGGAAGAGTTAGAAGGGAAAGTGTGCCTGTAGATATGCCCTGGAGGTAAATAAGATAAAAGATGATTTTAACACTTGGAAAAATGTCAAAAGTATGACAATTAATGCAAAAAAAAAAAAAAAAGCTAAATCAGGAATCTGGGATACAGAAGTAACAGTCACTAAACAAGAAAGAGACCCCAAGGTAGTCCAGTCAGTGTGACAAAGCAGTAGGGATACCTGAGTGCATAAAGAGAGGCGTCACTAGTAGAAAGAGGGAAGTAATATCACCTTTCCACAAGTCTCTGATGGGACATCATCTTGAGAAATAAACTCAGTTCTGGAGACATTTACAAAAAGACATTGACAAGGTAGAGAAGACCACCAAAATAATGCCTAGACTGCACTATAAACCATAGAGAGCCTAGGAGATATGATAAAAACATTCAAATATTTAGCAGGATTCATAAAGTATCAGAAGGAAGTGTTTTCCATAGAATGGAAAGTTCAGGGACAAGAGGTCATCATATGATGCTGAAAGGAGGGAAGCTCAAAAGAAATGTTACAAAATACTTTTGCATTGAGGGGGCTGGTGGACACCTAGAACCGATATCTAGTGGAGGTTATAAGAGCAAACCAGTGGTAGAATAGGATAGAAAAAAAAAAGGAATCTTAGTGGCAGATTAAGGGAGAAGAAAACAGATCAAGAAAGAACTATGACATCACAGTAGAGAGGTTCAAATGGGGACTGGGTGGACCAAATGGTTCTGTTCTGTCACTGGTGTGGAAATGATAGGGTGGATCAAATTAGTGTGTGTGTGTGTGTGGGGGGATGTGGCATGTTATAGCAGGGATAGCATAGAGTCCAACAGGATAAAGATCTTGCAGGAGACTAAATGCAGAGTATGATCTTTATGGGTGGAAATTCCATGTGTGATGGGGAAGAGTATAGCGGTGGGGGTATACTATCATCCACCTGGCCAAAATGAACAGAAAGACTATGAAATGCTAATATAGTACACAGTAACATAATAATAATGCTAGAAGAAGAGCAAATGGCCCATCCAGTCTGCACAGCAAGCTTCTTATGGTAGTATTTGCTGCTCCGTGCAGGTTACCCTCAAGCCTTATATTAAGGGTGATTATATTAAAAATCAAAACCAAAACCAAGTAACTGTGAGACCCCTAACAAAATTACTGCTAGTAAAATCTTTACACGATGACCAATCTTCCTGATAATCCATACAATGCTGCTGTTTGACTGTGCATTGCTTTTGGACTTGTCCGTATAAGCAAACCTGAGCTTTTTCCCTAATGTCTTCATATCAATACCCTGGACCATAAAAGTCAGGAAAGCTAAGAACTTTAGCAGCACAGTAATAATGGGAGATTTCAATTACCAAACCAAAGAGGAGTCAAGAGTTACCCCACAGTATTAATCATCAGAAGTAAGAAGGAGGGAAACATCAAACAATACTGTTATCTATTGTTACACATTTTTGGCCAAATTTTAAATGCCCGGCGCGCATAAAAATCGGTACTTATGTGCGTGACCGAGCCCTGTGCATGCTGCGCAAATTTTCAAAAGGGCTTTCCTATGGCCTTTTTCAGAAGGTGTAACCAGAACTACACGCAATTATTCAAGGTGTGTTCACATCATGGATTGACTCAGAGGCACTGGTGAGGATATTTGCCTTTCCTCGCCAAATAATTCCTAACATTCTATTTGCTTTTCTAACTGCTGTGCCCACTGACCTGAGGATGTCAAAGTATTGTCTACAAGGACTCAGAATGATGAACTCTTGATGTAGCCATCTCTCTGATGTTCGGGTTGTAACCATTACCACTCCATGTTTGATACCTCAGACTTATTAGAAGGGCAGTGCAGCCATACTTCTGGATTCTAGTCTCCCCTTCTTTGGCCCTTTAAAGTTCCATATGACTAAGCAAAACACTCCCTCGTTTCTTCTTTCAGACTGTTGCCTCTCATTTGCCCTTGCCATTGCACACTTTTTCTAGGCATGTTTAAATTCTGTCAGGTTTGGTTGTTACTACTTCTGCCAGCAAGGCTATTCCCAGGATCTACCAACTTCTTAGTAAACTGTTTTCTCATGTTTCCTCTGAACCTTCTTCTCTGCAACTTCATATCATGATCCCTTGTCCTTGAAGTCCCTTGTCTATGGAAAATTTCATTTTCCAATACTTTATTGAAGCCTGACAAATATTTTAAGGTTTCTATCTTACAACCCATCCCTTCTTTCCATCCACAAGTATGTTTTGAATGTCTTAAACCTGTCTTTGAAGGGCGTGGCCCTTTTCTGAACCAATTCTATTATCTCAAGAAACAGCCTCCAAGGACTGAACACAGTGCTCAAGGTGGGATCTTACTAGTGACTTATGCAAAGTATTACCACCTCCTTTTTCCTACTAATACCTCCACTTATGCAACCAAGCATGCTGTTAGCATTCCTAGTTGCTTTATTACATTTACTAGCTAACTTGAGGCCATCTGAGATGATGATGAGTTGATCTTTTTCTTGTTTGACAATGTCTAGTTCTTGCCTTTCTAATTAATATGCAGCTAATACATTTTGCATCTCAAATGCATGATTTTACATTGAAGCTCATTTGCTGAACCCTTGTCTACTCTTCCAGTTTTTTCAAGCCATCTTTCATTTTTTTTCATCCCTTCTGGTGTGCCTCCACTGTTACAGAATTTCCTGTCATCTGCAAACATGCACATTTTCTCAGCAAAACTGGTAATAAAGCTATTGAAAGGAATGAGTTTTACCACTGAACCCCAAAGGTATCCCACTAGTCACCTTGCCTTTATCAGAATGAATTTCATTTACCATCATTCTCCAATACGCTCTCTAAAGAAAGAGGGATTTTTGCAGTGTCGTATGAGCATATCAAATGAATCTAATCCAAATATTCTGATGAGAGCTACTCTTTTTTCTAACACTGTAGTAATAGGAAGTAACTATTTATACAGTTTTCACATTTAATATAATGAAAATTATTAATAACTAATTAAGGGATATTGACTGACCTTACTTTTTAATGCATATCCAGAGAAATATATTCGTAACAAGGTTTATCAGCTCAGTTTATAAGCAGGTCAGAAATGCACACTACATCTGCAACAGTGTGCCTTGAGATATTCATCCATTTGATCTATGAGACTAGTATTTTCATCCCTGTTGCCTTCCTTATGACTATGGCCAACTTAACATGTCTTGAGGATGCTCAAATCCAGTTCTAGCTTTCTAACTCTCAACCCAGTGCTTACCTATAGCAAGTGTTCTCCAAGGACAGCAGAATGTCAGTCCTCACATATGGGTGACATCATCCGATGGAGACTGGCAGGGAAAAGTTATATCAGTGTTTCTAGAACTTTGTGCCTTACTGGGCATGCTCACATATGCCACAACACCAAGCATCCACACAGGATCCCTTCAGTGTCTTAATTTAGCAATAACATTTTGTTTTTTATGGATAAACCAACTCCACGGAGAGGACGGCAGGTTTTGTGATGACAGACATCCTGCTTTCTCCGAGGATGAGCAAGATGGCAGTTCTCATCATGGGTATCCCTAGCTGCAGGCTGCCTCCAAATAAAAAAAAATGGGGGAACAATAACAGGAGCCAACAGGCACAACAGCAGCAATGGTTTCTGTTGGTAATGAGACCTTTTTGTTATTTTTAAACTATGAGAGGCAGTGTGGGACTGAAAGAACAGGCCCTAGGAGGGATAAGAGATTCTGCTGGTGTGCCTCTCCCTGCTTCACTGAGCCGTTTTGCCACCCTAAGCTCTGCAGGGAGAGTTGTTGCTGAGACTCTGTTCCCCCTGCTGGCTCCCATTACACCGATGGCATCAAGCCCCGCCCCCAAAGATGTCATCAAACTGGGAGGGGGGGGGGTGAAGAGCCGGCGTGGGACGCCAGAGGTGCCGCGTGCTGGTGGTGAGCGCTGAGTGCCACGGATTCTGCAGAAGGCTTTACTGTTGATTCCTTGCAGGACTATCATTTCAAAATCCAAACAGTAACTGGTCAAGGACATTGTGGTGACCTCTCTTCAATCAAATCCTACCACAACTTTTGCCAGCCGTATTGTCTCAAGCAAGTACCTTTACACACTTTTCATTAGCCTTCTCCCTTTTCCAAGATTTCCATTAGTTTAATTAATGCTCAGTCCGTTAGAAATAAGTTTCAATTTACTCATGATGTTATTCTCATTGAACAAGATGACTTCTTCTGTATTACAGAATCTTGGCTCTTAGACTCTGATCTCATTATACTTAGCCAAATTTGTCCTGCAGGATATTCTTATATCTCTCAGCCACGCATAAAGAAAAGGGTGGTGGGCTGTTTTTCAAATACAAAGATGTTTTATCCCATGACTCCCAGCTGGAAATGCTAATCATTTCTGTAAGTTGCTTCTCTATCTGTTTAGTTTACTCTCCCACTAAATTATTAGCTAACAATTTATCTCCTCTGCTCGAACAATTGATGCTCTCCAAGACTGATCTAAATAATATGAATATTCTTGGTGATTCCAATTTACATATTGATGTCGAGCATCTGCCAACACATTGTTCTCTATTCTTAGACATCATGGATTCACTTGGTTGGCGCCAAATCATTTCAGGCCCCACTCACAGATTAGGTCACACACTTGATCTTGTTTTTGTTAACAACTCTTTCCAACAGTCTAGCACTTCATCGTTAACGGTCAATCAGGTACCTTGGTCTGATCATTCTCATATCAGTTTCTGCTTTTGTACCCCTAAAGTCTGTGTCAGATTGCTCTCAAGTCTCTCACAACCTACTCAGGCATGGCAAAATTGATAGCACCTTGGTTTTCTACCGATGTTTCATCTGCAAGCTCCAGGATATCATTTCATAATATCACTGATTCCATCTCACAATGAGATCACCTATTAGAGTCCATTCTCAACAATTTAGCTCCCTCAAAGTTAGCAACTTCTTTTCATGCCACACCTCAGCCATGGATGTCTTCCTCTATCAAAATTGCATGCCAAATCCTCAGGAAATCTGAACACAAATGGCGAAAGAGTCCATCCTTAGAACTGGCCCAAGCTTTTAGGGTGACTCTTAAGACTTATCAAATCTTGGTCTTAGAAGCCAAAAAAACCTACCATTCAAATTTATTAAAAAAGATTGGCTGATTATCGACCTCCACCGCCTCCAGCGCAGCGGATGAACTTGCAAGACGCAGCGCAGAGAGATGACATCACTCGCCCGGTGGGAGGGGGAAGCCAAGGTGAAGGAACGGAGCTGCAGCCTCGGTTCTCCTCCAGTATGCTGGAAACAGCATCAACAAGGGCTCTTTGTCCCCGGTTAACCCTGTGGAGGAAGAAAGGAGGATCTTGGCAGCGCAAGCGGTGGATTTTCCAGGTGTGCTGAATGCCCGTGAAGGGGGTGAGTCTTTTCAACTGCCCCCGAAACCAGCTGTAGTGACTCTGGATACTTTATGGGATCTGGTTGCTAGTCTTGGAGGGCTAGTGAAGGATTGTGAAAACAAATATGTAAAAGTGGTATCTGAGATTCAGTTCCTTAACCTTAATTTGGGAGGCCAGGTTAACGATCTTACCAACAGAGTTGAAGTGGTGGAACAAAATACTTTGCAAGTTCAGTCCATAGACTTTAATTAAAGATTATGGAATCCAGTCCAAAAGACTGGAATTCCTGGAAAATCATCTTAACATGAGATTCTTAAATTTTCCTCGTGCTTTGGGAGAAGATACCCATAGCATGCTAAGAAAGTTCTTCCTGGAAAATTTAAAATTTGAAGAATCTAAACTTCCTCTGGTAAATAAGGCGTATTTTATAACAAAGGCCAGAAGAAATACTGGATCAGATGGAAGCTCTCGACAATTTGACGCAATTTTTGGAAAGCTCAACAGTGGAGATTTTGGATCGAGGAACGTTATTTGTGTCCTTTGTGACAGAGAGAGATATCAGTGATGTTATGAGAAAATATGTCCAAAATATAACTCTTGCTTGCTTTCTTTGGTCAAGTTGTTAAAATATTTCTTGATTTTGCTAGGGCCACCCAAATAAGGAGACGGGAACATGTGTTAAAATATCCTTGCAGGTGCACAATTCGAGGAAAAGATGAATGTTTTGTTTTCGCCATGTCAGAACAGCTGAAATCCTTCCTAAATGCCAGGAATTTAAACATCAATCCTGTGTAACAGATCCTTAGATAATCATTTATTGAACGCCACCTTACCGTTAAGCCAGTTTTTCTTGCTTTATTTTGGATTCCTTAAATACTCCCTTTAATTACCTGGGCCTTGTTTTCTCTGCTTCTTAATTTGACAAAGTTTTACGCCTCGCTGAAAAGTGTTGTATTTGGAAATTTCTTATTGGAAATGTTTAACGTGAAATTGATATCTTATTTATCTTTTCTTTTTTCTGAAAGATGTATGATTACTTTATGAAAATTAATAAAATATGAATTATAAAATAAAAAAGATTGGCTATGATCCTAAAATCTTGTTCGCCATAGCTAAACGGCTCACTAATTCCAAACCCCCAAAGCTTTCTCCACATGAAAGGCTTTCCACTGAATCCTTTGCCTGAACATCCTCAATGTTCCCAACTGGTTTCTTAGTGATCCTGTCCCATTAGCGTCCACCTGGGACACTTTCAATTTTGTTTCCTGTAGCGAAGCCAGCAATTTCCGAGGTGATGTTTCTTACGTGCCGCGGTATATTAAAAAAAAAAAATCACTAAATAAATAAATAAATAAATAAATGTCTAAATCCAATACCACCCTCTGCCCTCAAGCCCTTTGCTCCTCAGCACTATTCAAGGCCGCTAAGGAAACCTTATCCCCAGTTTCTGCGCGCTTAATAAACTTATCTTTGAATGAAGGCTCTGTTCCCACAAGCCTAAAGAAGGCCATTCTTCGTCCTCTTCTCCTTAACCCTTCTGATCCAGGTAACTACAGACCTATTTCTGTTCTACCATTCTTTTAAAAAATTCTTGAAGTCTCAGTGCTATCTCAACTATCTGACCATGTCAATTTGGATTTTGATGCGCCTAAAGCACCAAACTCCTCCTCCTCTCTTTAACAGACACTATCAGCAGGGGTATAGATGCTGGTCACCAATTCCTTCTTGTTTCCCTTGACATCTCTTCAACATTTGATACTATAGATCACAACATTCTCCTTTTCCATCTTCTGGAATGTGGCCTGTCTGGAACAGTCTTGGAATAGTTTCGCTCCTACCTCTCTACCCAGTCACCGCAAGTTAGTTCACGATGAAATTTATTTTCTTTCTGCTATAAAAAACTGGTGTCCCTCAGGGATAAGCTCTTTCCTCTCTTCCCTTTAACATCTACCTAGCACCGATCTGTAAAATCTTGGCCAGTCTTACTGATTCTTACAAACTTTATGCTGATGACATTCAGTTCATCATTTGCATCCGTTCTTCCTGGAATGACACACTAGATCACTTGGGCATTTGTTTTTCAACAATCAATTTGTGGCTAAAACATAACAAATTGACTTTAAACATGTCCAAGACTGAATTTCTTGCTTTGTCTAGTTCACATTCCTCAATTAAAGAAACTACCATACATCTTAATAATTCTATGTTTCAAATAAAAAACCAGATGAAAAGCCTTGGCATCTTATTAGACAGTTTTCTATCTTTTAAGCCGAAAGTTAAGCAGGTCATTAAACGAGGTTTTTACAGATTACGAGTTCTTTCTGGCCTTTAAAAAACTTCTGCATCCACCAGAATTTCACACTGTTCTGCAGGCCTCCATATTTCCTAATGTTGATTACTGCAAAAGCCTCTACATTGGTCTTCCCTTTTCCACTCTACGCCCTATTCAGTTATTGTTAAATTCATCAGGGAGCCTCATCTCAGGCTTGAACTGTACAGAGATGGGTTTACCTTCTACATAGTGATGGCAGGTGCCAAATGCACTAAGGAGGACCTTAACAGAGTTGGTTTGGAGACCTGACAGATAGATGTAGAAGGTTACAAGCAATTTTTATATGGAGCAGGAGAAAGGATCTAGGGACTTTTGCTCACACCATATGGCAAACCTTATCCACTTAAATTCATAGGATTTTCTAGTGGAATCCTTTCTTGAAGCTAAAAGAACTTGAGATGTAATCATCAGACAAATCAAGGGGTTCCAGTATCAACCTCTAAACATCCAAGTGGTAAGCAATATGGACTTGATATTGGGATGGCACAACTTGCCTTGATCCTAAGTCCCCTCTTTGAAGAAAGGGGATTAAGGTGCCAGGGACACCATCTTGAACTTTTCTCTTTTGATAAATTTGTTCAAGACTCTCAGGTCTAGGATGGGAAAGAGTCCTCCTATTTTCTTTGGAATCAGAAAATAATTTGAATAGAATCCATGCCCTCTTTGACCTGATGAAATAGGATTGAACACTGTGGCCTTCAAAAGGGAGGAGGGCTCCGCATTAAGCAGTTCCTGATGCAACGACTGACTCCAACTGGGATCTGGGGGCCAATTTGGTGCAGATACCAATAGGTTTAATCTGTACCCTCTTTTGATGATGTTGAGGACCCACATGCCTGAGGTTACATTGGGCCACTGGTTTATGAAAAACCACAGCCTTCCACAGGTGGAAGGTCCACTGGCATAGGTACAAGGATTCTGGATATATTCTCTGTGATCCAGTCAAAACCCCATCCCAGGTGTTGACTGGGTTGTCATCTGGGGTTTAGGCATCATATGCTGCCTTAAATGGGAATGAGGGGGGGAGGTCTGCTGAGAATGGGATCAAGGGAGCAGAGAATAGCACCTCCTTGGGTGGAAGAAGTTCTTCCTGTGCCATCCTTAGATATCTCCTGAAGGGGGAGGTTGGGTGTGGAGTGTCCATGGAGAGCTGATAGAGCATGGATGTGCAACCAAATCCTTGATCTTATCTTTGAAGAAATTCTCTCCTGCACTTCCAAACAGATATCTGAGGCTTGCATCCAGGTGAGTCTGGAGATGTGCCCAATGCCATTTCAAAAACATCGAATAAACCATGTGTTTTCTGCAAACTAACCTTTCATCCACCAGTGACTGGAGAGGAGACAGTCTTGCTACTTTCAAATGAATGCAAAAAAATACAATGAATGAGACCATTTTTTATTTGTTCCAAATGGAACAAACTGAAAATGGCCTCCTACAAAAATACTTGAAAATGTTTGGAAATGTATTTGTTGTGAAAAAACCCCCAGGCTTCCTATAGCCCTGGAAGCACCCTCCTTGCCTTCCACAAGAACGCGGGGCCTGGATCTAGCTAGATCTCCACAGGCCCTTCCGATTCCTCACTGGTACCACAAATGCAACACAGTCTGGGGCCCAGGCCTGGGTCCAGTTGAAACCTCCCTGGCCCCTCGCACCCCCTATTAAATCTGCCAAGGCCAGGAAGCACCCACCCTGGCCCCTACTTATCTCCTTCCAGTGATCCTTGTAAAATTCCTAAGGGTAGGAGTGAAGTCCTCTCGTGCCTTCCTTGAATCTTGCAGTTTTAAAAATGTCCCCATCTTCCTGGAAGATGCTGCCAAAATGAGGTCACTTTGGTGCAGCTGATGCTATTTTGGTGTATATTTTGTGAATGGCTGGGGTGCCATTGGAATGAATGAAGCAAAGGTGTGACACATTCACACATTTAGACCTAGTAATACAATTTCTTTCTTTCTTAACACCCAAGACTGGGGGTAGGTGAGCCCAAGATGGCCGACATCAACCACTAGCACATTGCAGTTGTAAGTGCTCTACTGTTATTTGGACTAGAACCTTTGAAACACCTATATGGGTTTGCAACATGGTCAAGAGAAAAGAGCTAACTAGATTATACCCAAGTAAGACATCACTGTCTGTTGCTGGCCACATGAGAGGCAGATGCTGAATTGATATCACTTCGGCACCGTCCCCCGGGTGGATGGTGCTATTTTTTTAATACTGCTAGAGTCAGAGCAGGATTGCATGGGCTTCATGCTGCCCTTAAGGATTTTACGAGGACCGCAGGAAGGAGGTAACTGGGGGCCACGGTGGGAGTTCCTCAGCCTCAGAAGATTGTAATGGGGTTGGGAGCACCCTGGCAGGAACAAGCTGAGCCCAGGCCTTGAAATGGGTTATGTGGTAGTAGAGGTCAGAGCGCCCATAGAGGCCTAACCAAGCAGGCCTAGGCCCTGAGTTCAAGTGCTGAAGACAGAAGCTTCCTGGGCTTTGGGAGGCCTTTTTAAAAAATCCTTTTTTGCAGTTTAATTTTTTTGGTTCGGCAAACAAACCAAACTAGAAAAAAAATTAAACAAACTGAAAAACAAGAAAAGAAAGCTCTCAAAATGAAAAAAAACCCAAACAAATTGAACTTAACATTTTGGGGCTGCACATCTGTATTTGACCATCCATTTCCATTAGAAAGTCCTTCTTAATTTCTAACCTAAATTATTCCATCTGTAATTTAAGACCATCACTTCTTGACCTTTCCTAGGCAGAGATCGAGCACAACTAATCCCTGGTCAAGGGAATTCTGTGGACCTGGAGCCTGAGTTGATGCATCATACTGGCTGAAGAGGCAAAACTCATAATGAAAACTTAAAAAAAAAAAGTATTTGTTGCAGGAAGCCTGCGAAGGAATCGGTTGGACTGCTAGATGATCGAGGGGCTAGAGGGGCAATTAGGTAAGATAAGACCATCACAGAAAGACTAAATGAGTTCTTTGTCTCAGTGTTTACTAATGAGGATGTTGGGGAGGTACCTGTAATGGAGAAGGTTTTCAGGGGTAACGATTCAGATGAACTGAACCAAATCACGGTGAACCTGGAAGATGTGGTAGGCCACACTGACAAACTAAAGAGTAGCAAATCACCTGGACAGGATGGTATGCATCCTAGGGTACTGAAAGAACTAAAAAATGAAATTTCAGACCTATTTCAATTAATTTGTAACTTATTAAAACTGTCCATTGTACCTGAAGACTGGAACATGGCCAAAGTAACCCCGATATTTAAAAAGGGCTCCAGGGATGGACCAAGAAACTGTAGACCGGTGAGCCTGACTTCAGTGCCAGGAAAATCGTGGAAACTAATATAAAGAATAAAATCACAGAACATTTAGATAGACCTGGTTTAATGGGACACAGCCAGCATGGATTTACCCAAGGCAAGTCTTGCCTAACAAATCTCTTATATTTTTTTTGAAGCGTGAATAAACATGTGGACAGAGGTGAACCAGTGGATGAGGTGTATTTGGATTTTCAAAAAGCATTTGACAAAGTCCCGCATGAGAGGCTTTAGAAGAAAATTAAAAAATTGTGAGATAGAAGGCAATGTACTTTTGTGGATTGCAAACTGGTTAAAAGACAGGAAACAGAGTAGGATTAAATGGGCAATTTTCTTAGTGAAAAAGGGTAAACAGTGGAGTGCCTCAGGGATCTGTACTTGGACCGGTGCTTTTCAATATATATATAAATGATCTGGAAAGGGGAACGAGTTTGGTGATCAAATTTGCAGATGATACAAAATTATTCAGAGTAGTTAAATCCCAAGCAGATTGTGATAAATTGCAAGAGGATCTTGCAAGACTGGAAGATTGGGCTTCAAAATGGCAGATGAAATTTAATGTGGACAAGTGCAAGGTGATGCATATGGGGAAAAATAACCCTTGCTGTAGTTACATGATGTTAGGTTAGGAGTTAACCACCCAGGAAAAAGGTTTAAGTGTCATAGCAGACAGTACATTGAAATTGCCAGCTTAATGTGCTGTGGCGGTTGAAAAAGCAAACAGAATATTAGGAATTATTAGGACGGGAATGGTGAAAAAAAGATATAGATGCTCTGGAGAAGGTACAGAGAAGGGCAACCAAAATGATACAGGGGATGGAACAGCTCCCCTATGAGGAAAAGCTAAAGAGGTTAGGGCTGTTCGGCTTGGAGAAGAGACGGATGAGGGGGATATATTAGAGTTCTATAAAATCATGAGGGGACTAGAATGGGTAAACGTGAATCGGTTATTTACTCTCAGATAATAGAAGGACTAGGGGGCACTCAATGAAGTTAGCAAGTAGCAAATAAATAAAAAATAAAAAATCGGAGAATATTCTTTTTCACTCAATGCACAAATTACGCTCTGGAATTTATTGCCAGAGGACGTGGTTAAGGCAGTTAGTTTAGCTGGGTTTAAAAAAGGTTTGGACAAATTCCTGGAGGAGAAGTCCATAAACTGCTATTAATCAAGTTGACTTAGGGAATAGCCACTGCTTATTACTGGCATTAGTAACATGGGATCTATTTAATGTTTGGGTACTTGCCATGTATTTGTATCTTAAATTGGCCATTATCGGAAGCAAGATGCTGGGTTTGATGGTCCCTCAGTCTGACCCAGTAGGGCAAGTTCTTATGTTCTTGCTATATTCTAATCCAGTGTAAAAACCTTTTTGAGGCTGCTTTTAAATCTTAACCCCTGCTGGGCAGACTGGCTGGACCATTTGAGTCTTTATCTTCTGTCATTTATTAAGTTACCACAATTATCCCACTTACACCCTTACTGATTGTAACCATTTTCTTAATAAATTAAATTCCCCACTTCTTTTTTAGATTGTAAGCTCTGTTACCTGCTTTTGCACAGGCTAATAACTGGTATCTTTTGAACCCCCACGATGTTAGCGTAGTTGCCTTGACCACGTCCTCTGGCAGCAGAGTCCATAACCTGATTGTGCGCTGAGTGAGAAAATGCTTCCTGCGATTTGCTTTAAATCTGCCGGTTGCTCGTTTCATGGAGAGTCCCCTAGTCCTAGTGTTTGAAAGGGTAAATAACCGCTCCCTATTTATCCGTTCCACCCACTCGTGATTTTATAAATCTCAAACGTATCCCTTCTCAGTCTTCTCCTTTTCACACTCAAGAGCCCTGATCTGTTTAACCTTTCTCCAGAAGCGAGCCATCCCATCCCATCCCCTTCTCTGTCCCTGTTCTATGTGCGCCGTGCCTCTTTTAAGATGGGGGCGACCAGAACTGCTCACAGTACTCAAGGTGCGGTCGCACCATGCATCTATTCAAAGGCAATAATGATGTTCTCCGTTTTGTTCTCTGTTCCTTTCCAACTAATTCTTAACATTTTATTTGCCTTTTTGACCGCTGCTGCGCACTAAGCCGAAGATTTCAAGGTATTGTCCACAAGGACTCAGTGCAGTCTCCTCGGGGAGAATCCCTGCCTCTGCTGCCCTGCAGGGGTGAGGGAGCTTCCTATTTACCTGGGACTAGACACAGTCCCACAGTTTGCTAAAGTAGATTCCTGATGTCTATATTTCATGTTGAAAATTGGCTTGCAAATCCATGGTTTGATCTATGGGGGCCGTCTCCTTAAGAAAAAGCCGGAGTAAATGTGTAATTTCTCCCTTGACAGAACACGCGGCGTGGCGATCCTTCTTCCCGTTCCAGGACAGCTCCGCTCGCTGCCATTACCACTTTTTCTTCCTCGCCCCGCGCCTTGATGTCTCCATTTCATTACAGTGCAGCCATTTATCAAGCTGTTACCATAAGGGTGACTTTGCGCGCACACGCAGACGGGCACGGGCTCAGAGGCAGCGCCACACCAGGGGAAGGCGGCGGGGAGAGGAAGAAAAGTGTTAATGAATATTCTGGGGAGAGCAGACTGCATCATCACTGATGTGTATAATGATAAAGAAGGCTGAGCATCCGTCTCCTAACTGTAAATCCAGAGAGTGCTTTATAATCAAGCCCAGGCAATAATAATGGGAAATTAGGTCTCTCTATCAAAGGGGGGAGGCCTTTTAATCACGGCTTAAAGGGTGCGAGTGCTGTTTATCATAATTGAACTGTATCCGGGCTAATTGTGGCCATATTTCACTGTCTGAGAGACACCAGCGCTGGCTGGTGATAGAGTGCTGTGCACTGCATCGAACGGGGGGACAGAGAGACGGAGCCAGGTAGTTAGCAGCAGAGAGGACCCCTCTGTCTCTGTACCTATTTACCCCCCACACGCACGACCTTGTCTGCCTGTGCCAAAATATAAATGCACGGAGGGCAGAAAGGAAAACACTAGAATAAAGGAAAAAGGTGAGGATTGCAGCTGAAGCTCTCGTGCCTCTCCGCCCTGGTTTCTAAACTGCACTGCAGCAGGGATCTGCCCCCTCTCCCTATTCTGCATTTAGGGGTAATCTGCAACCAGCCCATTAGGTGCAAACCTCCATAAGGAACGTGCTCGGGTACTGCCCGCGAATAGACGGATCGTGCAGGCGAAAGTTCAATGGAAAGTAAGGTGCACCGTGGACCCCCAGGTTAGCTGGCTAAATACTTTGGAAACATGTCCCCCTCACCCCCATCATGAGCATGCACCTGGGAGGTGGCTGTCTGCAGTACAAGCATAAAACATGCAGATTCTGGAAAGAGGATGCTGTGGGGGAACTTTGGAGCCTCCTTCCCATGGGACAGAGATACAGATACAAACTGTCATCATTCCTACTGAAGGAAAGACAGGTGGAAGGCTTGCAGCGATTTCACCTGGGCAGTCCCGGGTCCCTAGCAATATCTGCAGAACAAGTCTGAGAGCACAGTAGCAGGTTCTCGCTTTGTCGTTTCTACCTTTCATTGTGTTTTCAGAGGCAGTGTGTGTAACTCCATAGGTCTGTGTCCGTGATTATCAATGTTTATGGACACGTGATATGCATTTCTGTATGTCCGTATGCATATGGCTGCATGGGTGTGTGTATGCATGCACAGTGCGTCTCTGCATGATAGTTTGTGTGTTTATGAATGTTTGTGAGTGTGTGTGTGTGTCTGTAATGGGATGCATGTGTACATGCGTTTGTGTATCCCTATATGGGGATGTGTGCACACATCTGCATGGATGTTTGTGTGTTTATGAATGCGTACAAGTGTGTGTGCATGCAATGTGCGCCTGCATGGGTATATGTGTGTTTCTGAATGTTTGTGAGTGAGTTTGTATGTATCTCTGTAAGGGGATGAATGTATGCATGCATGACTTTGTGTATCTGAATATGGGAGGTGTGTAAGCATATATCTGCATGGGTGTTTGTATGTCTGTGTGTATATATGTCTGTAAAGGGATGTATGTGTGCTCACATGTATTCATTAATCTCTATATGGAGGGTGTGCACACATCTGCATGGGTGTTTGTATATGTGTGTATATATGTCTGTAAAGGGATGTATGTGTGCTCACGTATTTATTAATCTCTATATGGAGGGTGTGCACACATCTGCATGGGTGTTTGTATGTGTGTGTATATATGTCTGTAAAGGGATGTATGTGTGCTCACATGTATTTATTAATCTCTATATGGAGGGTGTGCACACATCTGCATGGGTGTTTGTATGTGTGTGTATATATGTCTGTAAAGGGATGTATGTGTGCTCACGTATTTATTAATCTCTATATGGAGGGTGTGCACACATCTGCATGGGTGTTTGTATGTGTGTGTATATATGTCTGTAAAGGGATGTATGTGTGCTCACATGTATTTATTAATCTCTATATCAGGGGTCAGGAACCTTTTTGGCTGAGAGAGCCATAAACGCCACATATTTTAAAATGTAATTCCATGAGAGCCATACAATATGTTTAAAACTAAATACAAGTAAATGTGTGCATTTTATGTAAGATCACACTTTTAATGTACAATAAGTCTCTGAAAATATTACACCAGGCCTTAAGACACCAATACATACATCTCCTATTAGGAAAACGGACCAAGTCAGGCTGCTATAGAGTCCTACACAGAAACAACACGCCAGCAGAAAACCTCACCTGAATCACGTGCTGTCCCTCACCTAACATAGAATAAAGAGACCAAAACGCATAACAAGAAGCATGCAGAAAAAACTGAATTGGAAACTGCAACAAGCCAGAGTCTCTGTATGCAGTGTAACAAAGGAAAAAAGAAACATCACCCATCCTTATAAAACAAATCAAGAAATATAAAATCATCAGCAGTAAAACTGTACTAACAAAAAGAACATATTTCGAAACAGCTGATGAGTGGAATATCCAATAATTAAAAACTCATATAAAACATTTCCAGATACCAACAAAATATTTCAAAATAGCAGACACAAAGATCCAGTAATGAAAAATAATAAGGATACAAAAATTTTTTTGCTCTGCATACCTGGGAACGTTTGATATCCAGGTGTCCTGAGATTGTTCTGAATTAGGAGGAGGCGGGGTGGTTTGCTTGGAACTTTCTCCTCTCTCTCAGTCACATACCAGCGCTCTCTCTCACACTGGCTCTCAATGACACACCTATACACACATGCTCTCAGTACTCACATATACCCATGCTTTTTCTCTCTCACTTATATAGGCTCTTAATTACACATTTACACACATGCTGTCTATCTTTTCACACTTACACACACACACAGGCTTTCAATCACACACATTTCTCTCACACACAGACTCTCATTCACATGCTTACAAACATGTCCTCTCTTTCTCTCATTTACACACAGGCTCTCAATCACATACTCACATGCTCCCTCACCTAAATCAGCTCTCAATCACACACAGACACACATGGTCTCTCTCTCTCATTGAAACACAGGCTCTCAATCACATACTCCATCACCTAAACCAGCTGTCAATCAGACACAGACACACATGATCTCTCTCTTACTTATACACACAGGCTCTTAATCATACATACACATGATTTCTCTCACACACAAAGGATCTCAATCATACACACATACTCTTTCACACAAACAGGTTTTCAATCACAAACTTACACATACAGGTTCCCAATGGTAAACTTACATTCATGCTCTCTCTCACAGGCAGGCTCTCAATCACAGACATACTCTCTTTCACATATACAGGCTCTCAATCATTCACATACATGCAATCTCTCACTCACACACACAGGATCTCAAACACACATGCTTGCTCGCTCATTCACTATCACTCTCCCCCACCCCCACCCCGGGAACTCGCGGCAGCAGCAGCAGCCTCTTACCAACGCTAACCTCCTTCATTTTCAGCCCTCGCGGAGGCGAAGGCGGAGTCCCATCGGTCGCGGTTGAAACTCTTCATTTTCCTCCGAGCCGCGCTGCAGTCTTCTTCCCGTCGGACATTAGCGTGGCCTCTCCTTCCCGCGCAGGCACCCGATGCTCACCACTTCCTCTACCGGGCCGCGGGAAGAAGAGAGCACGCCGGTGCGCTCTCTTCTTCCCGCGGCCCGGAAGAGGAAGTGGTGAGCATCGGGTGCCTGCGCGGGAAGACTCCCGCGCAGGCACCCGATGACTCCAGCGCTGGCACCCGGCTGACACCAGTCGTGCCGCTGACTCTCTCTTCTCCTCCCCCCCCCCCCCCCCCCGGCCCGGAAGAGGGGAGGAGAAGAGAGCACGCCGGTGCCGCTGACTCCAGCTGTCCTGCCGCGTTCCGCCCGGGCTGACAGCATTTTAAGCCCGGGCGGCGGAGGACCAGGGAGCAGCTGGGTCAGCGGGGAACCGCGAAGTGTGGCGACACTTGTCCGCGACCCAGATGCAACCCTCAAAAGAGCCATATCTGGCTCGCGAGCCATGGGTTCCCGACCCCTGCTCTATATGGAGGGTGTGCACACATCTGCATGGGTGTTTGTATGTGTGTGTATATATGTCTGTAAAGGGATGTATGTGTGCTCACATGTATTTATTAATCTCTATACGGAGGGTGTGCACACATCTGCATGGGTGTTTGTATGTCTGTGTGTATATATGTCTGTAAAGGGATGTATGTGTGCTCACATGTATTCATTAATCTCTATATGGAGGGTGTGCACACATCTGCATGGGTGTTTGTGTGTGTGTATATATGTCTGTAAATGGATGTATGTGTGCTCACATGTATTTATTCATCTCTATATGGAGGGTGTGCACACATCTGCATGGGTGTTTGTATGTGTGTGTATATATGTCTGTAAAGGGATGTATGTGTGCTCACGTATTTATTAATCTCTATATGGAGGGTGTGCACACATCTGCATGGATGTTTGTATGTGTGTGTATATATGTCTGTAAAGGGATGTATGTGTGCTCACATGTATTTATTAATCTCTATATGGAGGGTGTGCACACATCTGCATGTGTGTTTGTATGTGTGTGTGTATATGTCTGTAAAGGGATGTATGTGTGCTCACATGTATTTATTAATCTCTATATGGAGGGTGTGCACACATCTGCATGGATGTTTGTATGTGTGTGTATATATGTCTGTAAAGGGATGTATGTGTGCTCACATGTATTTATTAATCTCTATATGGAGGGTGTGCACACATCTGCATGTGTGTTTGTATGTGTGTGTATATATGTCTGTAAAGGGATGTATGTGTGCTCACATGTATTTATTAATCTCTATATGGAGGGTGTGCACACATCTGCATGGATGTTTGTATGTGTGTGTATATATGTCTGTAAAGGGATGTATGTGTGCTCACATGTATTTATTAATCTCTATATGGAGGGTGTGCACACATCTGCATGTGTGTTTGTATGTGTGTGTGTATATGTCTGTAAAGGGATGTATGTGTGCTCACATGTATTTATTAATCTCTATATGGAGGGTGTGCACACATCTGCATGGGTGTTTGTGTGTGTGTGTGTATATGTCTGTAAAAGGATGTATGTGTGCTCACGTATTCATTAATCTCTATATGGAGGGTGTGCACACATCTGCATGGGTGTTTGTGTGTGTGTGTGTGTATATGTCTGTAAAGGGATGTATGTGTGCTCACGTATTTATTAATCTCTATATGGAGGGTGTGCACACATCTGCATGGATGTTTGTATGTGTCTGTATATATGTCTGTAAAGGGATGTATGTGTGCTCACATGTATTTATTACTCTCTATATGGAGGGTGTGCACACATCTGCATGGGTGTTTGTATGTGTGTGTATATATGTCTGTAAAGGGATGTGTGTGTGCTCACATGTATTTATTAATCTCTATATGGAGGGTGTGCACACATCTGCATGGGTGTTTGTATGTGTGTGTATATATGTCTGTAAAGGGATGTATGTGTGCTCACATGTATTTATTCATCTCTATATGGAGGGTGTGCACACATCTGCATGGGTGTTTGTGTGTGTGTATATATGTCTGTAAAGGGATGTATGTGTGCTCACATGTATTTATTAATCTCTATATGGAGGGTGTGCACACATCTGCATGGGTGTTTGTGTGTGTGTGTGTATATGTCTGTAAAGGGATGTATGTGTGCTCACATGTATTTATTAATCTCTATATGGAGGGTGTGCACACATCTGCATGGGTGTTTGTGTATGTGTGTGTATATGTCTGTAAAGGGATGTATGTGTGCTCACGTATTTATTAATCTCTATATGGAGGGTGTGCACACATCTGCATAGGTGTTTGTGTGTGTGTGTGTGTGTATATGTCTGTAAAGGGATGTATGTGTGCTCACGTATTTATTAATCTCTATATGGAGGGTGTGCACACATCTGCATGGGTGTTTGTATGTGTGTGTATATATGTCTGTAAAGGGATGTATGTGTGCTCACATGTATTTATTCATCTCTATATGGAGGGTGTGCACACATCTGCATGGGTGTTTGTGTGTTTATGAATGTCTATGTGAGTGTGTGTATAAAAATGTATGCACCATAGATTGTGTTTTGTTGAGGTATGAGTGTAATGGGGAGGAGAATGCAAGCAGAAAGGGAAGAAGCACAAGAAAGGCTGCTGGAAATTAAGGTCACCTACAGGAAAAAAACTTTTAATTAAACTTAAAGCTTCTCACTTGCCTCCTAGCAGCAAATTCCAGTCTAGTTAAATGTTCAGATATGAGAGTGCCCTGCAAAGCTCCCCAGGCAGGAGAGGAAGTAATTTCAGTAATTTTAGGCTAATGGCCAGGGTTATGTCCCCAATAAGTTAAGAGGAGAATCTGAGTGTCCGGGTGAGGCAGGCTCCCAGCGGCCATTACTGGGCAGGAACACTGTCAGGCTGCAGGGGCCAGTTAAAGAGACAGAGGGTCAAAAGAGGCATTAACTCTGCCTAATAGCTGCATTTGTTTCAGCTCCCTCTGACAAGTCACTTGTTTAGCAGAAGAGAGAGAGAGCAAAAAGGACCAAGGTTTCTATGACTGATCCCTGGCTATTCATAAACACTCAGAAATTGTTTCTCTGACAGAGATTAAAACCAGTTCTAACATGCCCAATAATAACACACATCTGTCCAAGAGGGAAACCTGCAGCTTTGGATCCACTCAACAAACGACTGCTGCCGACACCGGAAGAACCCGTACCAGCAGCAGGCGCGGTCCCAGACGCTTCCCACAACACCCAACGTGCTAATGGCAATTCCCATCAGAAACAACAAAGGCCCAGGCCCATTGGCTGCAATAGCACAGATCCTCTGACTCTGCCCTCAGCACCGTGGCTTGACACTTTCACAATACAGCAAAACTAGAGATGCCCCGAGAGCAAAGAGTGACTGAGGAAGAGGCAATCTTCCTGCCTCAGTCACCAGGACCACCCGTTTCCACCGTACTCCAAGATTACGTTGCAAGCAAATCTAGGACAAAAGCTGCAGGTCAGCATCTGCTTCTCCTGGGCAAAGGAGTCACGATTTCAGAAAGGAACCAGCACTACCCCACGGGTTTCTGGAACTTTTCTGGTCTAGTGTTTACCCCAAAATCTGGCCCTATCATTTAAGCTGCGGCTGACACGTGACAAGCATACAACATTCACTGGGGTGTGTGCCCCAAAACCGCACACAGAATCTCTCCACCCTCCAGGCCAGGCCAGGCTCTTCCCCCTGCTCCTGTGTGTTTTCAGCTCATTCACTGCTCCCTCCACCGCTCAACATATCTAATCCGGTCACTGCAGTGACAGTCCTGGACCAGGGGCCATGCTCCAGGCCTTCTTCCTGCAATCATTATCAGGGGTGTACAGCCAAAAAATGCTCCTTCATTTCGTTTTTAAATGTTCCCGCTTTTGGTTTTTTGTTGCTGCCCTAATTGTGAGTTTATGCACATTAACTAAAACTAAATGAAAAAACCTGATGCACATCCCTAATCTTTGTTATTATTTGTACAGTGCATAGCAGATGTACGCAGCCCTGTACCGAGAGACAAACATGGGCCCTCAATGTTACCCTTATACAAGGACCACAACTCCCTCTACCCCTTGGGGTTGTGCGTGCTGTTTCCCCGGCCCAGCTGACCTGATTCAGGGATGGAACCAGGGAACTGCCACTAAACCAGCAGGCCAGCATCTCTCTCCCGGAAAAGGCACGGAAATTAATTCTCTCCCATCGCCACCTCTTATTTCTGAGAAAGGATCTGCCGGGTACTTCTCTGAACTGGCCACTGCTGGAGAGAGGATGCTGGGCTCAAAGGACCCCTGGTCCGACCCAGCATGACGCTTCTCATGCTCTCTCAGCACTTTCTCTACAGAGATGGCAAGAGACCCTGGTCAAGGAAGGTCCCACCCTGCTACCTGCAACAGCTGATTTCAGATGCAGGCACTACAAATATCACAGGGTACCCAGGAGTGGTCAAAAGGCTTTGTCCTTCAACTTGGGTTTTCAGAAAAAAGAACTGGCAAACATAGCGCAGTCTCCCTCCTGGGGAAGACGAGTTTAAGAAGTTATTTTAGGTATAGGAAGAGTGGTAGAAAGCATCTTGCTCTGACTCCTATGGAGCCTGCCAGGGTGCCTCTGCTCTGGGAGCCACTCCATCAGCCCTGACCAACGTCGTCATCACTTCATCTCTTGCTCTCTCCATGAACGTTTACCTTCTTAGGGGGGCACAGTTCATGCTTTTCTCACGCATCTGACCCTCTCTAACCCAAGGAGTGGTCCTGTTACACACCAAAGGGCTGATCTAAAGCAGTACCTGCCGGGGCACCTACTCTGACACTTGGAGGTCAGTATTCAGCAGCACTCGGCTGCCTAAGGATAGCAGATTAGGGGCTGCTGAGTAGCCGGAATAAGTTCTGCTCTCTGGCACATCCAGAGTTAGCCAGATAAATTATCCAGCCGCTATCTGAGTTAGATGGATAAGTTATCTAGCTAACTTAATTCTACCCTGGAATGCCTCCAGCTTATCCAGCTAAACAGTTAGCCAGATGAAAGCTAACTGCTGGAGAAGGTTAGTGCAGTGGGATTTAAAATCCACAGTTTGTCTGGTTAAATTCTTAACTTAGCCAGATAAACTATCTAAATATTGACTCCATTTTGTTTGCAAGAAACTTTTACAGACTGACTTAGGAGCTTCAGCCACTTATTTCATTCACAGACAGATATAAAGCCGGGAAGTCAAGGAGGAATAAAATAGCCATCAGTATCAATACATGCTATCTCATCATAGTGTGGCCACATGGCTCAGCTCCCAACGTTCAGGCCCAATAGCACTTCCATGAATGCATGCCACGAGCTGCGATATTAGCAGGGCTTGTTCTGTTCTGTAACTTCACAAAGAAGTAGAGGAGGAAGAGCAGATGGAAGGATGGAGGGAGATAAAGGGGTAACAGTCAATTATAGCAGAAAAAGATCAAATTGGTCCGTCTAATCTGCAAGTTGTATTTCTTCTTCTTAAAGTAGATGAGCAAATAAATGTCCACATTCAACCCAACTGCTCCGTATCTTCAATTCCTTTCCTCTCCCCCCCACCCAAGACCCCAACAGATAGGCTATTGCAGTCCCTGTCATCGTCCTCTATGATTCCTACAAGACCAACACTAAATCCAATACTGCGATCCCCTTCCAGGTTTTACTATCAAAACTAACAAAGCAACTGTTCAGAATATCCAGGTTCCCCATGCTCGTTGAAATACGGCTTTTACCATAGTCACTGCATGAATATTCCCCAATGGAAGCCCAATACAGCTACACTACTGTTAGGATTGTAACCAGTACTCGATGCAGGTTATCCCAGTGCATTCTTAGAAACCCGATGCAGTCTTGCCACTGCTGATTGCAGGTTACTGCACTGCCTTCTTGGAAGCTCGTTGCAGTCATATTACTGTGACAGGGTTATTCTGTGCAGGTTACCCCTTGGCTATCCCCTTAGCCTCTGGAGCCGTTAGATAATGCTTCAGCTATCCCATTATCTTTTGCAAGTAAGGTTCCTCTGCATTTACTCCATAACCTTTTGAAGTCCTCTACGGTTTTAGATTCCAACAACTGTTCCAAGAGGGCATTCCAGGAATTCACCACGTTTCCTATGAAAAAATATTTTCCAGCATTGTTCTTGACTCTACCCCTTTGGCGCTTCAAATCATAACCAAGTTCTACAACTTTCTTTCTACCGAAAAAGGTTTACTTCTTTTGCATTAATACCTTTCAGGGATTTAAATGTCTATCTCCCTCATCTCTAGGTATACATATTTAGGTCTCGAAGTCTCACCTTGTTTAGCTATTTGTGCAGAACACCATACTATTTTGGTTGCTTTTTAGAGGTATGGGAGTAAGACACCAGAAGGATGAGGAGACAGTCGAAGAAAGGGGAGGAAGGTAGTGGTGGCAGAGAACAGGCAGTGGGAAAGAGAGGAGCAGAGAGATGAGAGTGAGGGATGCATGAGCGTAAAAGAAAGGTAAGGTCCTGGGCAAGTAGGGTTAGGGAGAGGTGTGGAAGATGAAAGGACAGAAAAGGGAGGAATGGAGAAGAGTGAAGGAGGTAGCTGAAGAAAAAGGGGTGGAGGGAGAGAGAAACTGTGAAGGAGTCAGTTGGATCTCTAGATACCAAGGGCTAAAAAGCACACTCAGGGAGGACAAGACTGTGCCAGAAAAACTAAATTAATTCTTTGCTCTAGTCTTTATTGAGAAGGATGTTGGGGAGATAATGGCAATGGTTCAGAGGAAGTGAAGCAAATCAGTGTGAAACAGGAAGATGTAAGAGCAAATTATCAAACTAACAAGTAAGAAATCACCAGGACTGGCTGGTATTACCTCCAGAGTTCAGAGGGCAGTTTGGGCAAAAATCAGATCAAATATGGAACTGACGGCCTATCATTAAAAACAACCATAATACTTGAAGATTGGTGTGGCCAATGTATTGGCAATTTTTAAAAAGGATATCAGGGGTGATCCATAGAATAGTGAAAATGCCATCAGTAACAGGCAAAATGGTAGCAGCTAGTCTTAAAAACAAAATTACTGGTCATATGGTAGACATGCTTAATGGGGAAATACCAACATGGATTTTGCAAAAGGAAGTCTTCCCTTACAATCTATTTGCTTTTTTTGGAAGTGTTAATAAACATATGGATAACAGTGAGCAAGCTGATATAGTGTAACTGGATATTTGACAAATTTCCTCCATGAGAGGTTTCTAGGAAAAATAAAAAGTCATGGGATAGGTGGTGATGTCCTTTCGTGGATTGCAAACTGGCTAAAAGACTGGAAACAGAGAGTAGGATTAAATGGGCAATTTTCTCAGTGGACGGGAGTGGGCAGTGGAGTGCCTCAGGGATCTGTATTGGGACCCTTACTTTTCAATATATTTATAAATGATCTGCAAAGAAGTACAACGAGTGAGGTAATCAAATTTGCAGATGATACAAAAATGTTCAGAGTAGTTAAATCACAAGCAGATTGTGATAAATTGCAGGAAGACCTTGTGAGACTGGAAAACTGGGCATCGAAATGGCAGATGAAATTTAATGTGGATAAGTGCAAGGTGATGCATATAGGGAAAAATAACCCATGCTATAATTACACAATGTTAGGTTCCATATTAAGTGCTACCACCCAACAAAGATCTAGGCATCATAGTGGATAATACTTTAAAACTGTCGGTTCAGTGTGCTGCGGCAGTCAAAAAAGCAAACAGAATGTTAGGAATTATTAGAAAGGGAATGGTAAATAAAACAGAAAATGTCATAATGCCTCTGTATCGCTCCATGGTGAGACCGCACCTTGAATACTGTGTACAATTCTGGTCACCACATCTCAAAAAAGATATAATTGCGATGGAGAAGGTACAGAGAAGGGCTACCAAAATGATAAGGGGAATGGAACAGCTCCCCTATGAGGAAAGAGTAAAGAGGTTAGGACTTTTCAGCTTGGAGAAGAGATGGCTGAGGGAGGATATGATAGAGGTCTTTAAAATCATGAGAGGTCTTGAACGAGTAGATGTGAATTGGTTATTTACTTTTTCTGATAATAGAAAGACTAGGGGGCACTCCATTTAGCATGGGGCACATTTAAAACTAATTGGAGAAAGTTCTTTTTCACTCAATGCACAATTAAACTCTGGAATTTGTTGCCAGAGGATGTGGTTAGTGCAGTTAGTGTAGCTGTGTTTAAAAAAGGATTGGATAAGTTCTTGGAGAAGAAGTCCATTACCTGCTATTAATTAAGTTGACTTAGAAAATAGCCACTGCTATTACTAGCAATGGTAACATGGAATAGACTTAGTTTTTGGGTACTTGCCAGGTTCTTATGGCCTGGATTGGCCACTGTTGGAAACAGGATGCTGGGCTTGATGGACCCTTGGTCTGACCCAGTATGGCATGTTCTTATGTACCCATGAGATAGGAGGTGATGTCCTGTTGTAAATTGGTAACTGGTTAATGGCAGAAATAGCATGTAAGATTAAATGGTCAGTTTCCCATTGAAGAAAAGTAAATAGAGTGCTCCAGGATCTGTACGGAGACCAGTGCTGTTTAACATTAATAAATGATCTGGAAAAGGAAGCAACAAGTGAGGTGGTCAAATCTGCAGATGACACAAAATTATTCAAAGTTATTAAAATACGAGCAGAGTGTGAGGTACTTGCAAGACAGGGGGAATAAACATCTAAAGGCAGATGCAATTTAATGTAGACAAGTGCAAAGTGAAAGACAAGTAATCCTATCTATAGGTACTGAATGCTGGAAAGGACCTTGGAGTCATTATGGATAATACGTTGAAGTCCTCAACCCAATGTGCAGCAGTAGTCAAAAAAGCAAACAGATTGTTAGGAATTATTCAGAAAGTAATCTAAGGAAAGAGTTGTACGATGCAACCGCACCTCGAGTATTGTGCACAGTTCTAGTTGTCCATCTCAAAAAAGAGATAGTAGAACTAGAAAAGGTAGAGAGAAAGGCAACAAAAATGATAAAGAAGATGGAATGTCTCTCTTATGAAGAAAGGTCAAACTGGTTAGGTCTCTTTAGCTTGGAGAAGAAATGACTGAGAGGGGATATGATGGAGGTTTATAAAATCATGAGTGGGGTGGAACTGATAGAATGGTTATTTACCCTTTCAAATAATACTAAGACTAGGAAAAATTCCATGAAACTAACAAGTAGCAGATTTAAAACAAATCAGAGAAAGTATTTGCCAGAAGATGTGGCCAACACATCTGGCATAGCGGGATTTTAAAGGAGTTTAAACAAGTTCCTGGAGGAGAAGTCCATAAACCATTATTAGTAGGGATATGCATTTGTTTGAAAGAAATGGGTAAAATACAATGACAAAGTCAATTTTTGTTGTCATTTATGAACCCCTGAAACGAATGGTGGGTGCCCATAAATGAAACACATTTTCATCTCATTTGTTTGTTTTCCATTCAAGTCTATGGTTGTGCTGACCAACAACAGGTGCAGGTAGGGTCTAACTTGTAGCCATAGCTGCTGCTCTGCCTAGCTGCCATGCTTCTAATGTACAACATCGGGGATCTTGCTTACACTCTGCCTAGCTGCAAATGTCTCAGATGTACCACCTTGGGAGACTTGCTTACACTCTGCCTAGCTGCTCCACCCTGCAGGCCTCAGCCATCTAGATGCCTAAACACAGGGTCTTTCCTAGCAACCCTTTTTCAACCTCTCGAAGAACATTCTGGATCCTTGGGGACATGGCTGTATTCTGGGCTAACAATTGGTCTGAGACTACCTCATTTTAAACCATTTTGTGGCCTCATCAGCAGGGCACAAGCCCTTGAAAGATCTGATACTGAAGACATACAATATACATATATAGACTACAGCAAAACCCTCAGTCAGAAGGAAGAAATGCAGACATCAGAAAACATTTATTTATTCATTTGAAGCTTTTTTATACCGACGTTCGTAAGAAATCACATCAGTTTATATAGAACAGGTAGTAAAAATAAAGTTAAAAATGTTTACATGGAACAGGTAGAAAGATAACATTAAACATGCATGGGAAAAATAGAAAACATCTCAAGTCCTTTACAAAATTCCACAAAGTTAATATTTGAGGCATAGAGTGTAAAAGCAAAAAAAAGAGGGAACTAAAACAATCAACAGGAGGGAATGAGCAAAGTCAAAGCTTTGCAATGGAGGATTGGATAGGATAATAGGGGAAGGATGACGGTGTTAAAGGGGAAGAGATATCCAGCATTGCTAGGATGTACGAATGGCCATTGTCTAATCCTTTGAGGAGAGTGGCTCTGAGGGATATAAGAAGGGTTTTGGTGCTGAGGAACTTACGGAAGCTGAAAGTTGGCAGGTTCTGCAGGGCTGAGATTCGGTTTCAAAAGGATTGGTTTGACGATGGCTTGTTTTAATGTGGCAGGGACAATACCACGAGTGAGGGAACAGTTGATGATTTCAGCTAGGGGTTTGGCTATAATGTTAGGGATAGTTAAAAGGGATTTTGTAGGGATGGCATCAGCAGGGTGTGAAGCGGGTTTTATTTTCTTTAAGAGAGATTCTATTTCATAGGAGGTGGTCTCGAAGGAGTCCAGGATAGCATTTGGATTTTTTGGGAGGACGTTAGTGTATGGGGAGGAAGGGGGAAAACTTGTCAAAAGCTTGGATATTTTATCATTAAAAAAGTGGGCAAGATCATCGCATTTGATTTTGGAGTGATTGTCGGATAAGGGAGGGGGGAAGATTTAATAAGATGGGAAACATAAGAGAAGAGGGCTTTGGCACTGTATTGAAAGTCGTGAATTTTCAGAGCGTAGAAGTCACGTTTGGTTTTCAGGATAGCAGTTCTGTAGATGTGAAGGGAGGATTTGTATGAGGCCAGCAGGATAGGAGAGGGATCTTTTCGCCATTTCTTTTCATTGTTTCTTAGGTCGCGTTTAAGTTTTTTTAGTTCAGGTGAGTACCAAACTTTTTTTGATATTGTGAGAAGGGTTAAGTTCTTTGGTTGTTATAGGGCAGATTTTGTCAGCAATGTCGCTAGTGATATTGTTCCAAGAGGAGATGGCAGTTTCGTAATTCGAAAGGTCAAGTTTATCAAGGGCGTTAGTGAGGGAATTAATTAAGTCGCCTTTAGTGCAAGGTTTTCTGAATTGGATAGTATTGTTGTGTGAGGGAGGGGAAGTAGATGTTTTCTTTATGGAGAGATTGGTTTTGATAAGTGAATGGTCAGACCAAGGGACAGAGGTGCAGGAAGGTGTTTCAGTACATGTACAAGAGAGACCTTTTACATGTACTGAATGTGGGAAAGGTTTCATTTACCTAATGCAATTCCAGAAAATTAACAAAAGGAAGAGACTGTGTTCAGTTACAGAATATGGGAAAATCTTTTTTAATAAAGTAAATCCCACAAATTACCAGAAAAGCCACACTGATGAGAAAACATTATGTTCCGATTGTGACAAAAGTTTCAATCCGAAAGCAAATTTCACAAGAAACTGAAAATTCCACCCAGCTGCAAATTCAGTTTCAAGTAGGGAATGTAATAAATGCTGTCACAAACATGATACTGACGACAGATCATTCTCTTATACTAAACCTGCTTCACTCTTTGCTGCTCTACTCCTTATCCTACATCTTAGGATGTTTCTTCCACTAAGCACTGCTGCCATATCCAGACTTAGCATATTCTACTGATGGATCACCTTGGGGGTCTTGCTGTCACTCAGCCTAGCTGCCATACCCCAGGCCTTATACTTTTGGGGGTCTTTATACCACTTGCTACCATACCCAGACTTTACAACTTGGGATTCTTGCTGCTATTCCCAGACTCTACACCAGTGGTGTTTTTGCCACTGTGGGTTGCTGCTTTGCACCTCTCATAGTGTCTTGGAGTCTTCAGGCTACTCTTTGTGCTGCTTTGTCCCTCTATCAGGGCCTCTTTTTGATTTTTCCTGTCACCTTTGTTGCTTTGCTCCCCTTTCATGGTGTCATTTTGCCTCTCTCGTGCTTTCTTTAGGAGCTCATGCCTCTATTATCATTGCTGTTTTCTGAAGCCTCGGGGTCTTCTTGACACTCTCACTACTGCTTTGCTCCTACGACAGTGCCCTGGAGAACGTCTGCCACTGCTGGCACCCTTTTGCCCCTTCATGGTGCCTTAGGCTATTCGTGCCACTTTTGGTGCCACTTTGCCACAGTCTTGATGCCTTAAAGTTCTCTTCCCCCTTATATTATTGTCTACTTACAAGAATATTTAGAAAACCCCAGTTCTGAAGCTCAAAATAGGTTGCATTGCTTCCCCCACTGACTTTAATGGTAAATGAATGAACACAATTTTGTTTAGGTCTGAAACTAAGAAAGCGAATGGATGTAACCTACTACACAAATAAATGAACCAAGACAAAGATTTTGCCCCTGCACTTGCTTAATTATTAGCCAGGTAGACTTGGGAAAGTTACTGCTTATCCCTGGGGAGTGAGGAACAAGAAATGAATCTGCTCTTTGGGGTCTGCCAGGCAACTTGTGAGCTGGATTGGCAACTGTCAGAGAAAGGATGCTGGGCTGGATGAACCTATGGTCTGACGCAGCTCGGTGTGACTGATGTCCTTATGAAGAAGGAAAGGAGCACCAGAGTGAAGAGGAGCAGAAAGAGGTGAGTGGAGGAAGGGAGATGATGAAGGTGAGGGAGGAGACCCGTTACTCACTCATTCATAATTACACCTTTTTTTCAGCTCATTACACTGTTCCACCTTCATCTCCCCTGACAAATCAATTCCATGCTCCACTGATTACGCCACCTCTCTGCATCTCATTAGGAAACATGGTCAGACTAAGTTCATCTGAAACTACCTCAAAGTTAAAAATAATAACAGTACTAAAAACAGCCTTCGGACTAAGAAAGCTGGGCCAGGCGCAGCTTAGCACCCAGGGAACCAGGTGAAGGTAATATGTGCTACTGCTGCCTTTTTAAAAACACAAAGACTCTGGTGTTTCTGAGGAATTCAGGGCTCAAATCAGAATATAATCCTGAGAGCATAAACAGGTGCACAATAGCTACACCCTTATATCTAGGACTTAATTTGTGGACAAAAAGGAAGTGGAACTATGGAGCAGGTTAGGAGAGTGTGGGGGGAGCAGGGCCAGGGGAGTAGCCTAGTGGCTGTTAACCAGGGTAGCCATGGATTACTATAATACCAAACACCTCCCAAGAGCATCCCTTATCACAGCAAACTCCTAACCACAGGACATCTTATTTACCCAGTAGAGCCCCTACTTCTCTAATCTGTGTATTAAGAACCCAATGGTCCCTGTGCTGTAGTATCTGAGTTTGAGGTCATAGAGTCATGCTGGGCTAACAGGTGTGGAAAAATAGAGGCCATTGGGAACCACCAGAAGCTAAAGACAAGGAAAAGATGGTCACCAGAGTGTCTAACAGTGAGAAAGGGGTACTTCCTGACCTTCTGGCCAAGTCAGAGGGGGTTTCATTTCATCACCGGACTCTCCCTGGGGACACGATTACAATTATGTTATGACTACTGAAGACGGATTCAACCTCCTGCTAAAAACAAAAATGCACAAGTCATACTATCTACCCCAACTTCCCTTCAGTTAGACTCTCTCAGTTCTGAATTAGCCCAAACGTAAGAGTCGTTTTCTACTTTGCTGACCTCCATACCTAGCAGACGAAGACCCGAACGTTCCCCCTCCATGTGCAGGCCTGTATCCTCTCGTGAGCACAGGGGGACTATTTAATGCCCTGTGCTTACAGCACTGCAGCCACTCACTGGCTCAGAGAAAAGAAGCAACAACCACAGGGCTAGGGGCCTGAGTCAGGCACGGGTGCAGGGAAATGCAAATCCTGTCCTGCCCTGGGGGCATCGGACCAGAAGTCAGAGAGTAGGCACCTATGAAACCCAAAGCTTTCAGCTCAATAAACGGAAGCTGTTTTAAGACAGCAGAACTACAATTCCCAGGATTCAACTGGACAGAAGTTAAAAAATGCAAACAAACCAGAATTCGTTCAGCTGTCTGGAAGATATGAGCATATGGCAAGCTTCCACTGATCTCCTGGGAGGGACTGCAGAACCTCAGCTGCCCTTGACTCTGTCTGCATGCCAGCTGGGTGACTCCATTTCCCAGCATTTCAGCCTTCTGGACAACGCTTCCTACCTCCGCCACCAGTCATTTTCCTCATTGTGCATCTATGGATCTCTTTGGTCAGAACCTTTGGCTCTCTGCGCTCACCACTGCTGTGTCTCTGGGCTTAGTCCCAGGCCCATCACCCTTCTTCCTGTACACATCAGGCTTCTGGGGCCCTAATGTTCTCCTTTTGAGTGTTCCTGCTCTGCCTTCACAGATGCCACAAAAATCTGTTTCTTGCTCTTTAAACCCATGCTCTCATTCTGGAAATAGGCATGCTATGAATTCCTATCATTCTGGCTTCTGCTCCTGTTCTTCATCCACTTTCAGCTTTCTCCCAATTCATTCTCAGTATCTACATAGTAACATAGTAATGACGGCAGAAAAGGACCAGATGGCCCATCCAGTCTGCCCAGCAAGCATCTGCTGCTTCGTGCAGTTACCTCCAAGCCTTATGATAAGGGTAGTAATATTTACAATCAATCAAAATCAAGCAACTGTCAAACCCATAAATCATTGCTGGCAACATTTTTACTGGGTGAGGAGCCTTCTTGATAATTCAGACAATGCTGCTTGACATTTTTTGCTTTGGGATTCGGGACTTGGCTCTAGAAGCCGTCCTGTGCTTTTTCCCTTATATCTGCTTGTCAGCACCCCAGACTGTAAAAGTCAGGGCCCATGCTGGTTGTATCCAGTTCCCGTCCCCCCCGCCATGAAAGCAGGGAATGATGTTGCAGTTACGTCAAAAGCATCAAGGCTATTAATTGAGGGTAGTAATTCCCATGCATCTCTGTTAAAGGCAGTAACTGCCTTTCTGTGCAGGTTACCCCCATGCACTCTCTTCCTCATTTCCATCTTCTAGCCTTTAGGGATCCACAGTGTTTACCCCATGCCCCTTTGAATTCTTTGACTGTTCTCTTCTTCACCACCTCCTCTGGAAGGACATTCCAGGCCTCCACCACCCTCTCCATGAAGAAATATTTCCTGATGTTGGTTCTGAGTCGTCCCCCTGGAGTTTCATTTCAAGACCCTAGTTCTAATGTTTCCTTTCCGAGGGAAAAAGTTCAAAGTTCGTGCATCCTTAAAACCTTTTAGGTGTCTGAAGGTCTGTATCATAATCTCCCCTGCACCTCCTCTCCTCCAGGGTGTACATATTCAGATCCTTCAGCCTCTCATCATAAGTCTTCTGATACAGACCCCACAACATTTTTGTCACCCTTCTCTGGACCAACTCCATCCTGTCTCTATCCTTTTTGAGATACAGAATCCAGAAAAAAAAAGTACTCCAAGTGAGGCCTCACCAAGGACCTGTACAAGGGCATCATCACCTTTTTCCTGCTGGTAATTCCTCTCTTTATGCAGCCCAGCATTCTTCTGGCTTTAGCTTTGTCCCATTGCTTCGCCTTCTTCAAATCGCCAGATTTTACACCAAGGTCCGTGCAGATCAGTCTTTCACCCCCCATCACATGCAGCTCTTTTAGATTAACGCATCCCAGATGCAGGAATCTGCACGTCTTGGCATTGAATCCCAGCTGCCAAATCTTTGACCTCTCTTCAAGCTTCCTTAAATCCCGTCTCATTCTCTCTACTCCTTCAGGCATGTTCACTCTGTTGCAGAACTTAGAATCATCCACAAATAGATAAAACCTTATCTTCTATCCTTCCTCAATGTCACTCACAAATATATTGAACAGGACTGGTCCCAAAACCGAACCCTGTAACACTCTGCTTAACATGGCTTCTGTTCACAGTAGGTTCCATTTACCATTACTCGCTGTCTCCTGTCAGTCAACCAGTTTGTAAATCACTTCACCACCTTGGCGTTCACTCCCAAGCTTCTCATGTTATTCACAAGCCTCCTATGCGGGACCGTATCAAAAGTTTTACTAAACTCCAAGTAGATCACATCAAGTGCTCTTCCTTGATCCAAATCGCTAGTCACCCAATCAAAAAAAAATCAATCAGATTGATCTGACAGCACCTTTCCCAGGTGAATGCATGCTGCCTCAGATCCAGCAAGCTACCTAATAGTAGATAGTTCACTATCCTTTCCTGCACCAAAGTGAGGCTAACCGGCCTGTAGTTTCCAACCTCCTCTCTGCTCCCACTCTTGTGAAGCGGGACCACCACCGCTCTTCTCCAATCACTCGGCACCACTCCCGTTTCCAGGATCTATTGACCAGGTCACTCAGCGGAGCCGCCAGCACATCTCTGAGCTCCCTCAGTATCCTGGGATGAGCCTCATCAGGCCCCATGGCTTTGTCCACTTTCATTTTACTTTGTTCATCCCACACATTCTCTTCTGTAAATGGAGTTTCATCTACTCCACCCTTATCTACAGTCTTCTCAACCATCAATGGTCCTTCTTCAGTGTCTTCTTCAGTGTACACCGAACTGAAGTATTTGTTAATATTTCCGCCATTTATTAGTCTCTCCCCACACATTGCTCGTCACCTTTCAGGTTCACTATATATCCACACAACCCTACTTTCTCTCTTACTGCTCACATTTCCAAACTTCTGTTTTTGCTTTCAGCTTGCTTCACATCTTCTAAATCTATTCCTCACTCATCATATACTTATAAATACAGAAGTCTTCTCCAGACTTCACTACTACAAGAGTCTCTTCGCTGGTCTGCCAGATTCTGCTGTAAAACCCTCTTCAGCACAGGCCCTTGGGTCAGGCATTGCACCATGTTCAAAGTCTTTATCTTCCATTGCATCCTCACAAGCTTTCTGCCCCCACACCATCTGTACAGAAGAAAGTGCTGCTGGAATACAGGTCTCCTCTCTGGTGATCTTATGATATAACCTGATGACTAAAACCCTTAGGTTTTGCATTCTACTTTGTACCAATGTATTCTCATTGCTCGTAACCTTTGGAAGGTGTCCTGGGTACGCTGCCATGTAATAAAATAGCTGCATGTTGTTGGACTGAGAACACCTTACATGTTGCATTGCTTATTGCGTTACTCTCTTTTATAAAACAACGTTTTAAACTTAAAATAGCTGCATGTCGCTTATGGAAGAGGAAATGTATTCACCTTCTAATGGGACAGACAGACGGGTCCGGCTTCACAAACCCTAAGGTCAACCAGTGCAAGATGTCATCTCTTATGGTATAAGAGGCATTATTGTCAGAATGGATTCATTTAGAAATGTAATCTATGCTGTTTGCATTTGTGTTTCCAATCCCATAAAGCAAAAGGCACCAGAGAGAGTCAAAAGTGCCTCAATATATATTTTAGCAGTGCGTGGGCAGCCAGCTCTGTTTCAGCAACACAATAGCACCTCCACAGCATGTCATCAATCACTTAACCTAACTGGGTCTAATCAGCACCAAGGTAAACACGCTTATTATAATTATCTGTGTTAAAAACAAAAATCAACAGTGGCAGAACAACTTTCTAATATGCAATTACAGGCTTGCATTGATTTTACAATGTAATCCGCAGCCATTGATTTAATAACACAATTATAGGCTGGCTCTCGGGATATTAGAGCTGGGGATTTTCATAAACTTCAAAGCAGGGGTAAAAAAAAAAACCCTAAGCAGCTTTTAAAAGAAGAGAGTTGGATGGCTGGTTAGGGAGTTATTAGCAATGTGAAATCCTCTAAATCTTGGCCTTGTTACTTTCCTAATGGCATCCCTATTACAGCATACAGTGTGCTGGCCATCGACAGAGCAGGGCCGGTGTCAGCACTAATCCATCCAGGGAGACACTGGCCTTGGGGATGGGACAGGAATACGCATGGTGAGGGAGGGGGTTCAGAGAATTGGAAATTCCCAATTCACATCCACAGTCACTCTTCAAAGTAGGTGCAAGCTGATCCACTTCTTTGAGACTAACTATATTACCAACGCTTAACTCATTCTAAGCCCGAGGTGACCAGGAGCATCCTGAGCTCTTTCACTGTTGGTTTCTGAGAAGTCTGTCTGTGTTGCACTGGGGCGAGCTCTTTCATGCTCAGAGTATCTCAGAGAAATGAAAGCAAAATATTGGGCATTTTAAAACAAGTTTGCAAACAAATTCCTCCTTGCTACCCAATGACTAGTGAACAAGGTTTCTGGTCCAGTGTTCCTACATGCAAACAAAATCACTTGTATCTATCTATAAGAGTAGGTCGCAGGCAGGATAACAGAGCAATCTCATTGGATGAATGTTTAGTTCTGATTTATGACGACGAGAACGGACTACACATCATGTGCCCTCTGACCCTCCAGCTCCATCTCCAATGTCAGCCCTTCCGCTCTCTCCCCCCATCCCCTGCCCCTTCAGAGCTGTGACACCTCAGCCCCCCTTCTCACCTCCCCCATGTCTCTCCTGCACTGTGGCCCCTCGCCCTGCTTTCTCCCCTCCCTCCACCCTCCACCCCCCATCCCTGTCCCTCCGGCACTGTGGCCCCTCGGCCCTGCTTTCTCCCCTCCCTCCACCCCCCATCCCTGTCCCTCCGGCACTGTGGCCCCTCGGCCCTGCTTTCTCCCCTCCCTCCACCCCCGATCCCTGTCCCTCCGGCACTGTGGCCCCTCGGCCCTGCTTTCTCCCCACCCTCCACCCCCCATCCCTGTCCCTCCGGCACTGTGGCCCCTCGGCCCTTTCTCCCCTCCCTCCCTCCACCCCCCCATCCCTGTCCCTCCGGCACTGTGGCCCCTCGGCCCTGCTTTCTCCCCACCCTCCACCCCTGTCCCTCCGGCACTGTGGCCCCTCGGCCCTGCTTTCTCCCCACCCTCCACCCCCCATCCCTGTCCCTCCGGCACTGTGGCCCCTCGGCCTGCTTTCTCCCCTCCCTCCACCCCCCATCCCTGTCCCTCCGGCACTGTGGCTCCTCAGCTCCTCTTACTGCCCCCGCTGCCCCCATCTCTCAGACTTCCTGCCTTCCCCCAGCGCTGGGGCCCCTCAGCTCCTCTTACTGCCCCCGCTGCCCCCATCTCTCAGACTTTCTGCCTTCCCCCAGCGCTGTGGCTCCTTAGTCCTGTGCTTTCTCTCACACACAGGCGCAGTCTTTATGGGCACATTTTTCTTGTCAAGCTGACAGGCCTGCTAAGTGGATTTCACCCTGATCCATGGCTGGATTATCACATTACTCCAATGTCCTACATAAACATATTACTTTATATTCAATAGCCCTAATGAATATAAACTGCTTTTTTTCTGGTTTTGCGGGGGTTGGGGAACATATAGATTTTTAATGAGGGCCTATTAAGTCCCTGTCCCTCACCCCTCCTTCAAGAGAGAGTTAGGTGGCAGTCTCCGAGTAGGAAATCAATGGCATTATTGTAGGAATATTGTCTATTGATATTGTAATAATAAGATTCAATTGATTTAGGGGTGCTGTATCCAACGTGCATGGACGAGGTCAGTGCGGGGTTAGACAGCTGTGGACTGGTTCAAGCAGCTTCTTCGTCATCTCACCGCAGGGCCCAGCCCACACCTGAAGGAATCCTGGAGTACCAGAACGAGTACTACAGTACCACCAGGGACAAGGAGACCAGCTTATATTTGTTGTATGAAGCGAGGGACACTCACATTTGGTGAAAAGAAAGTTCCTTAACAAGAGAGGCAGACTTACAGTAACATCAGGAAGCATTTCTTCACAGGAACAGCAGCGGTGGCAGCAGATTCCAGAAGGCAGAGCATGAGTACAGCCTTAGTAAATGATGGCATACAAAGAGCAAACTGGTCACTCCAGTCTGCCCAGCAAGGGTTTTATGGGTGGAATTGCCACTCTACACAGGTTAGCCCCAGGCATTGTATTATTTGAGATCCTGACAGGTTCTTGTGACTTGGTTTGGCACTGATGGAAACAGAATACTGGGCTTGAAGGACTAACCTAGTATCCTGGGCTGAAACTGCCACTCCTTGCAGGTTACCCCCATGCCTTCTCCTTAGGGTAGAAACTGCCGCTCCTTGCAGGTTATCCTCATGCCTTCTGTGTAGGGGTATAGCTGCCGCTCCTTGCAGGTTATCCTCATGCCTTCTGTGTAGGGTTATAGCTGCCACTCCTTGCAGGTTACCCCCATGCCTTCTCCTTAGGGTAGAAACTGCCGCTCCTTGCAGGTTATCCTCATGCCTTCTGTGTAGGGGTATAGCTGCCGCTCCTTGCAGGTTACCCTCTTGCCTTCTGTGTAGGGTTATAGCTGCCGCTCCTTGCAGGTTACCCTCATGCCTTCTCCTTAGGGTAGAAACTGCCGCTCCTTGCAGGTTACCCTCATGCCTTCTCCTTAGGGTAGAAACTGCCGCTCCTTGCAGGTTATCCTCATGCCTTCTGTGTAGGGTTATAGCTGCCGCTCCTTGCAGGTTACCCTCATGCCTTCTGTGTAGGGTTATAGCTGCCGCTCCTTGCAGGTGACCCTCATGCCTTCTGTGTAGGGTTATAGCTGCCGCTCCTTGCAGGTGACCCTCATGCCTTCTGTGTAGGGTTATAGCTGCCGCTCCTTGCAGGTGACCCTCATGCCTTCTGTGTAGGGTTATAGCTGCCGCTCCTTGCAGGTTACCCTCATGCCTTCTGTGTAGGGTTATAGCTGCTGCTCCTTGCAGGTTACCCCCAAGGCTTTCTGTTTAGGGTTGTAGCTTCCGCTCCTTGTAGGTTACCCCCAGGCCTTCTGTTTAGGGTAGAAACTGTCACTCCTTGCAGGTTACCCTCATGCCTTCTGTGTAGGGGTATAGCTGCCGCTCCTTGCAGGTTACCCTCATGCCTTCTGTGAAGGGTTATATCTGCCGCTCCTTGCAGGTTACCCTCAGGCCTTCTGTTTAGAGTAGAAACTGCCGCTCCTTGCAGGTTACCCTCATGCCTTCTGTTTAGGGTTGTAGCTGCCGCTCCTTGCAGTTTACCCTCATGCCTTCTGTGGTTATAGCTGCCGCTCCTTGCAGGTTACCCTCATGCCTTCTGTGAAGGGTTATAGCTGCCGTTCCTTGCAGTTTACCCTCATGCCTTCTGTGTAGGGTTATAGCTGCCGCTCCTTGCAGGTGACCCTCATGCCTTCTGTGTAGGGTTAGAGCTGCCGCTCCTTGCAGGTGACCCTCATGCCTTCTGTGTAGGGTTATAGCTGCCGCTCCTTGCAGGTGACCCTCATGCCTTCTGTGTAGGGGTATAGCTGCCGCTCCTTGCAGGTGACCCTCATGCCTTCTGTGTAGGGGTATAGCTGCCGCTCCTTGCAGGTGACCCTCATGCCTTCTGTGTAGGGTTATAGCTGCCGCTCCTTGCAGGTGACCCTCATGCCTTCTCTGTGTAGGGGTATAGCTGCCGCTCCTTGCAGGTGACCCTCATGCCTTCTGTGTAGGGGTATAGCTGCCGCTCCTTGCAGGTGACCATCATGCCTTCTGTGTAGGGTTATAGCTGCCGCTCCTTGCAGGTGACCCTCATGCCTTCTGTGTAGGGGTATAGCTGCCGCTCCTTGCAGGTGACCCTCATGCCTTCTGTGTAGGGGTATAGCTGCTGCTCCTTGCAGGTTACATGCCTTCTGTTTAGAGTTGTAACTGCTGCTCTTTGCAGATTACCCCCATTACTTTCTTGGAAGCACATTACAATCATTTCAATATGGTTTGGGATATACCTAGAACTAGTGGCATTTGAGGATAATACTTAATAAATAATGTACTTGTGGTATAACATTTAAATAGACAACTTTAAAACTGTAATTTGCTAAGTATACAGTCAGTATATAGAAGTGCACAACTGTTTAACGACAGCGTACTCCTGTTACTACATTTTTAGCATGATAACATGCTCGAGAAAACCTGGCTTCTGATGGGAATGCATGCAAGCAGCTGCTGCAGTGATCTCTCTACAGATCCATATTAGAAGCTGCATTCCTGCAGTGACAAATACTACAGATCTCAGTGAGTGCCCACTCTTGCAGCTCTGTTAGAATCACTATCCAGCAGCATATTCACATCAGAATCACAACTTATAACAAGAAGTCATCACAACTGGCCACTTGCACTTATATATATATATATATTTTTTTTTTTAAACAGGATCTTTACTTGTGGGGAAACTAGAATAAGGCTGGAAGGGGAAACAGGTAGAACAGATGGGTCTTGTGATTATTATCTGCAATTACAGGTCTATAATATACAAATATTTATCAGAAAACAGCTTATCCAGGGAGAAAATGGACAGAGAAAGGCAATACTGGCAGTGGGCAAGAAGACAGAGAAGGAATGGATTACAGATCGACATGCCACGCTGCTAAAAATGGGCTAAAAGATTTTCTTAAACAGTAAAGAGAGAAATTTGATTTCTTAAGCCCCGATAGTCAGTAAACCGGCAAGCAGAACTGTTATCCGGCCTCAGATAGTCAGATAACTTGTCCAGGATATGCAGTAGGATAAACATCCCACCGAATATGCCTGATTAAAGGTATCCGGCCAACTGTAGCTGGATAGCTTGCCTTTTAAACAGATATTTTATTTATTTATTTAATAAGTTTTATATACCGTCATTCGGAATCGTCAAAATAACGCCATAAGTACCCAGTCAAGTGGCATTCTGAAGGGTGTGTTTTGTTTTTTTCTAAGAGTGATCACGGGCCTCCTGGTCTGATTCCCACTCCCACATAAATCCTTAAAACACCTGGTGGCCAAACAACCCCTGAACACCTCCAAAGGGAAGCTGTCTTCTCTCCCTCCCTGGTAAAAAAATAAACATGGGGCTCTTCATGCCCACATGCCCTGATCCGCACGATCCCAGGCACTTCCAGCGTTGCTGATGGCACATAGTCAGCTGCATTCACCCCTGATTATAAAACCAATTTCACCCAGAAATAGCCAAAATGGGATTACAATTTTAAATCATACGCCCTGCACACACTACATAGTGACTCGAGCTCATGCTTAGTGCACGGAGATTGCAAGCTAACCTGGATAAGGAGCGCTATTCCTAGAAGCAGCCGGGACGCATCCTTGCCAGCGTGGACTGGTGTAACTGGGCAGACCAGATGAGTCACTTGGTCTTTATCTGCTGTGTTACTGCACAATGCACGACTTCACCCCTCGTGAGGTAGAGAAGCCCCTGGCCGCACGGGGAGAGCACTGGTGAAGTGGCCTGGCTGACGAGCGTCCTCTCTCTCTATCCGCCCAGAGTCGTCCATCTTGGGGAGGGTGTGTGCTGTGTATGTGTACAGATGTGCGTATGTGGGCGTATATGCACAGGGCGCTGTGTTAATATATTACACCGCTTCCCAACTCTTCTTGCATACATCTAGATGATTCCTCTATCTCAGCCCCTTCCTCTCACAGGTCACTAAGTTTCCACAATCAGCTGAGTTTTTCGTGAGGACTCTGCACCCAACCCAGTCAGCCAGCTTTGGCTAGGCTGCCACTGATGTGGGACTGCCTTTACCAGGTGGCGCTTAGCTGTCTGCTGGATAATTTTCATGGGGAACTGGAAATGGGCTTTTAGAAATCTGCCGCTCAATGTTTGTGTACTTCTGCCCGCAGTGGATCAGAGACGATCCCGGGGATGGATTGGTAGCTCTGAATTCTTCGAAGTATGTGTACAATTTCTCCTAAAAGCTTCCAGCACAAATGAGTAGGTGTGAATGTGTGCAAATGGTTTTCTGGGATACGTTTCAAAGTGAAAGTACACGTGTAAGTCTATGGATAAAAAAAACACCAGTGGAGTTAGCACCAATGTGAGCAGTTTGAACATTTACCCCCTGTGTGTTGAAAATCATCCTTAGATTCCTAATTCCCCTGATCCTGGCTTCGCTCTTTGGCCTCCCAGCTGCTCACCACTGCTCAGTCTTCAGGGCGCAGGGCAAAGCGCACGGTTTAACCCACAGTCTGCGCAAATTGTACTCCCGATGCAACAAGGAAAGTCCATACGGGTAGCACCGTCTCACGCAAATCGCAGGCTAATGATGGCATCGGCAGAGAGCTGGGCTGCCTTACCGCCTGGCTTCTGACTCCTAGTCAGAGATAAAGTGACATTTCCAGGGCTGCCGGGATCGGTCTTTGGGATTTGCATACATCTTCCCTTCCTCTCTTTAATACATTTTAAAATGCCTCCATGGAACGAGTAACGCACCCCTGCTCCGGGCTCTGCACCGAGACCCAGCAGATCTGTCTTTCCAGCGGGCAGGAGGAGGCTGCAGCCCTGGGAGATCAGAGGCTTGTGCTCCAGGAGAAAATGAAGTGACCTCCCTGGCAGGAGAATCACAACCAAGGAGCTCCCCTCAGCCCCCTATCCCGCCTCAAGATGATTTGTGCTTATGTGCGCACAAACTCCTTCCCTGAAGTTTCCCGGTTAAAACGTGCAAAAGGCTGGGTGCACGTTTTAACTTGGGTTTGCAATACCATTTTTTGCTTACTGCATTGGGAGTTAATGTTTTTTAAGAGAATGTGTTGAGCTGAATTGATGCACACAGTCTTAACGGACGGCTCGTTACGTTGGCCCCTCCCGAAGTTAAGCGACGAGACCCTTGGGAAATGACAGCAGGCAGCCAAGGTCCTATCCAGGTGGTGCCAGGAGGAATGCAGAGGTTGCTGGCACAGGGCTCCCTTGTGCTGTGTTGTGGCTCCTGTAGCTGGCATGGCCCAGAAGCAGCCCAGGTCTCCAACAGTGAGGAAAAGGCGCTGGGTGAGTGCAGCTCAACCTTAGAATTATTCACTGTGATGTCAAAGGCCAGAGCAAGAGCCGGGGCAAAATCCTGCAAGGAGTGCTCCCAGGCTCTCTGGAAACACAGGCCAGTTGTCACTCTGGCCAGAAATAAAAAATGAGGCTCTTAAAGCCCAAGGCAATGTCTGACAGATGAGCTCCAGGGATGCGATGCGGTGCTGATGCACTGTATTAATCCCCGGGCTGGACGGGAGGGCTGGCCGGGGGGAGGACTTCACTTACATTTAAATCACAACAGGGGACAATGATTGCCCCGGAAAAAAAAAAAGAATCAGAGCATTATCAAAGCATTTGGGCAGCGTAAATGTGGTCATTTGGCACAGGCCCTGCTGCACCTGTGTTACAGGCAGCAAGATGGATCACTCACACGCCCGAGCTGAGCAGGTCCATATTTAAACTGTCCCCATGCTTTATGGTCTGTACAGGAACCAACGCTCGTCAACTGGGGGCCCATTTGTCAATGTTAAAATGGCAGATTCCCGCTAATGAATAACCCGGTCCCCTCCCTTCTAGTACAGCTCAGAGGACAAGGAAACAGGGCCCGCAGCGCCCGCCTCCAGGGACGTGCAAGCAATGCCAGCGCACACACCTGGTGAATGTCAGCTAACCAAACACACAGTCCCCAAACTAAACTCCCATCTCTTGGCCATGGAAGTTGCTAGTTACAAATAACTGATCACTTTCCTAGAATGCAATCAATCACCGATAACTTCTGAATTACTCAAGCACCAGACAGATACAATCTTCCTGAGGTGCAAAGGGAAATGCATCCTGATGAGTTTTGCCATTTGGAGAGTGGGAGCTGCCGCTCTAGCTCTGAATAAAGAGCGGTGTGAGGGTAGGAGCAGGGATGAACGGGGCCTTGTAAGTGCAAATAGGCATTTGGAGGGCTTTGAACTGGGATCCGCCTGCTGGACGTCTGACACACACAGCCCTGCCCCCATGGACTGGGACTGGTCAGCGGGAGAGGGGTTGCTGGGTTGTTTGGAGTAGGAAGGCAATGCTCCAGTACTGCAAGGCGGCCCTGGACCCTGAATGTGGAAAAGCAGCAAAGTAACCTGGTAGTAAGCAGAGCCAGACAAACATGCCTGGAGGGAGCTGAAGCAGTGCCTGGAGGGAGCTGAAGCAGTGCCTGGAGGGAGCTGAGGCAGTGCCTGGAGGGAGCTGAAGCAGTGCCTGGAGGGAGCTGAAGCAGTGCCTGGAGAGTGCTGAGGCAGTGCCTGGAGGGAGCTGAAGCAGTGCCTGGAGGGAGCTGAAGCAGTGCCTGGAGAGTGCTGAGGCAGTGCCTGGAGGGAGCTGAAGCAGTGCCTGGAGAGTGCTGAGGTAGTGCCTGGAGGGAGCTGAAGCAGTGCCTGGAGAGTGCTGAGGCAGTGCCTGGAGGGAGCTGAAGCAGTGCCTGGAGAGTGCTGAGGCAGTGCCTGGAGGGAGCTGAAGCAGTGCCTGGAGAGTGCTGAGGCAGTGCCTGGAGGGAGCTGAAGCAGTGCCTGGAGAGTGCTGAGGCAGTGCCTGGAGGGAGCTGAAGCAGTGCCTGGAGAGTGCTGAGGCAGTGCCTGGAGGGAGCTGAAGCAGTGCCTGGAGAGTGCTGAGGCAGTGCCTGGAGGGAGCTGAAGCAGTGCCTGGAGAGTGCTGAGGCAGTGCCTGGAGGGAGCTGAAGCAGTGCCTGGAGAGTGCTGAGGCAGTGCCTGGAGGGAGCTGAAGCAGTGCCTGGAGAGTGCTGAGGTAGTGCCTGGAGGGAGCTGAGGCAGTGCCTGGAGAGTGCTGAGGCAGTGCCTGGAGAGTGCTGAGGCAGTGCCTGGAGGGAGCTGAAGCAGTGCCTGGAGAGTGCTGAGGCAGTGCCTGGAGGGAGCTGAAGCAGTACCTGGAGAGTGCTGAGGCAGTGCCTGGAGAGTGCTGAGGCAGTGCCTGGAGGGAGCTGAAGCAGTGCCTGGAGAGTGCTGAGGCAGTGCCTGGAGAGTGCTGAGGCAGTGCCTGGAGAGAGCTGAGGCAGTGCCTGGAGGGAGCTGAAGCAGTGCCTGGAGAGAGCTGAGGCAGTGCCTGGAGGGAGCTGAAGCAGTGCCTGGAGAGTGCTGAGGCAGTGCCTGGAGGGAGCTGAAGCAGTGCCTGGAGAGTGCTGAGGCAGTGCCTGGAGGGAGCTGAAGCAGTGCCTGGAGAGAGCTGAGGCAGTGCCTGGAGGGAGCTGAGGCAGTGCCTGGAGAGTGCTGAGGCAGTGCCTGGAGGGAGCTGAAGCAGTGCCTGGAGAGTGCTGAGGCAGTGCCTGGAGGGAGCTGAAGCAGTGCCTGGAGAGTGCTGAGGCAGTGCCTGGAGGGAGCTGAGGCAGTGCCTGGAGAGTGCTGAGGCAGTGCCTGGAGGGAGCTGAGGCAGTGCCTGGAGGGAGCTGAAGCAGTGCCTGGAGAGTGCTGAGGCAGTGCCTGGAGGGAGCTGAAGCAGTGCCTGGAGAGAGCTGAAGCAGTGCCTGGAGAGTGCTGAGGCAGTGCCTGGAGAGAGCTGAGGCAGTGCCTGGAGGGAGCTGAAGCAGTGCCTGGAGAGTGCTGAGGCAGTGCCTGGAGAGAGCTGAGGCAGTGCCTGGAGGGAGCTGAAGCAGTGCCTGGAGAGTGCTGAGGCAGTGCCTGGAGAGAGCTGAGGCAGTGCCTGGAGGGAGCTGAAGCAGTGCCTGGAGAGTGCTGAGGCAGTGCCTGGAGGGAGCTGAAGCAGTACCTGGAGAGTGCTGAGGCAGTGCCTGGAGAGTGCTGAGGCAGTGCCTGGAGAGTGCTGAAGCAGTACCTGGAGAGTGCTGAGGCAGTACCTGGAGAGTGCTGAGGCAGTGCCTGGAGGGAGCTGAAGCAGTGCCTGGAGAGTGCTGAAGCAGTGCCTGGAGAGTGCTGAGGTAGTGCCTGGAGGGAGCTGAGGCAGTGCCTGGAGGGAGCTGAGGCAGTGCCTGTGTCTGGTAAAAGGCAGATGAGGGAGAACTATTGCAAGGCAGACCAGGTTTCAACATAAGCTCAAGAAGCCACACTTGAACGGATAAGAAGCACAGAAGGATGCCGGCTCCTAAGAAACACTGATGGCTCAAACTACCAAGTAATGGGATCATTTTCAAATATTGAGACTGCTGGTCAGTTTGAGTCATTCCAGATTGTACTTTTGGGTTTAAGTAGGCACAGCTACAGTTTTATTACCTATCGCCATCACTACGGCTTTCTAAGCTGGTGGAAAAAATGGTCAAAGGTACGGCAATTTCACTTTAATCCCCCTCCCGCCCCCCAAAAACCCCAATTCCTGCCTTGAAGATGCAGGGTCACTGCTTTGGAGAGGGAAGAAATAACAGTCCCCAAATAGGAACGAGACCTAGGGCGAGGAGTCATCATCATCTCTGATGAGGCCAAGGTATCCAGTTGGCCTGAGCAAGCAGCTGGGAAAGCAAAGAGTATCGCAGTAGACGACAGCAGTTAAAGTCTGCAAGGATATAGCCAGCTAGCTGCCAGCTTTTAAGCTTCTCTGCTTATCCAGGATAGATTTTGTCATTTTCCTCAATTGTGCTCTACCAATCTTAGGCAGGTGAGCGTACAAGATCCCTCCCTTCCCAGGTTTCTGTAATAATCTAACTAGCCACCAATAGCAGGGCACTGCCCGAGATGCCACCCTCCTCCTCCTCCTCCTTCTGCAGACTCGGCCACATGAGCACCTGCATTTCTGCTGGCACTTCTAGGAGTTTCTGACTTGCATCCTGCCAGAAAGACCCAGCTGCTGGTTTAATTCTGTCCCTGCAAGCTTCTCTAAATAGCTGTCCGTGCTGGCATGGCTGGTACTGCAGGTATTTGGCTGAGCTGAGGATGGGTACAGCCGATCATGGGGATATAATTGTATCATGCTATCTATTTTTTATACAACAAGAGAAGCATCACTAGAAGAAAGAGTCCCTAATTAACATGTATTTGATGTTGTGTTGATCTACATAAGAACCTGCCATACTGGGTCAGACCAAGGGTCCAAGCCCAGCATCCTGTTTCCAACAGAAGCCAAAACCAGGCCATAAGAACCTGGCAAGTACCCAAAAACTAAGAAGATCCCATGCTACTGATGCAATTAATAGCAGTGGCTATTCCCTAAGTAAACTTGATTAATAGCAGGCAGTGGACTTCTCCTCCAAGAACTTATCCAATCCTTTTTTAAACACAGCTACACTAACTGCACTAACCACATCCTCTGGCAACAAATTCCAGAGTTTAATTGTGCGTTGAGTAAAAAAGAACTTTCTCCAATTACTTTTAAATGTGCCCCATGCTAACTTCATGGAGTGTCCCCTAGTCCTTCTACTATCCGAAAGAGTAAATAACCGATTCACATCTACCCATTCTAGACCTCTCATGATTTTAAACACCTCTATCATATCCCCCCTCAGCCGTCTCTTCTCCAAGCTGAAAAGTCCTAACCTCTTTAGTCTAGAACATGTATTTGTTGTTGTAATGACCTATGTGATCTTCTTTTGGAACGATGGTATATAAAATGCATAAATAAATTAATAGTACCTCTTTACATGTCTACGTGAGACCTCACCTTGAAAACTATGTCCTTGATACCACATCTACAGAAGGACATTGACATTTCAAAGGGAGGCCACCAACATAGTGCACAGAGAGACTGAGAAGGTATAGATTTACTCTCTAGAAGAGAGAAGGGAAAGAGAAATAGGATACAGACATCCAAATAGAAGCACTAAAAGGAGCATTTTCCATATACTGAAAAATTCAAGTACAAGGGATCCTGATATGAAACTGAAGGGATGGAAATACAAAAAGAATGTAAGAAAATAGTTTTCATTGAGAGGGTAATGGACAACTGGTAGAGACCGAAACAGAGGTTCTAAGATCCAAAACAGTGCTGGATACACACAAGGACCTTAGGGTCAGAGAGCAAAAAACCACAGATTGAGTAAAACCTGCGACAACACAGTAAACAGGCAGACCAAGTGGACCAAATAGAAGACATTGTATGAAAAATACTATGTTAGAAAATAACAACATAAAGGGGCGGATTTTAAAAGCCCTGCTCGCGTAAATCCGCCCGGATTTACGCGAGCAGGGCCTTGTGCGCCGGTGCGCCTATGTTCCATAGGCCTACCGGCGCGCGCAGAGCCCCTGGACTCGCGTAAGTCCCGGGGTTTTTCGAGGGGGGCGTGTCGGGGGGCATGTTGGATCGGCGCGGCGTTTTGGGGGCGGGATGCGGCGTTTTGGGGGCAGGCCCGGGGGCGTGGTTTCGGCCTGGGGCGGTCCGGGGGCGTGGCTGCACCCTCCGGAACCGCCCCCAGGTTGCATCTCGGCGCGCTAGCGGCCCGCTGGCGCGCGGGGATTTACTTCTCCCTCCGGGAGGCGTAAATCCCCCGACAAAGGTAGGGGGGGGGGGGTCTAGATAGGGCCGGGGGGGGGTGGGTTAGATAGAGGAAGGGAGGGGAAGGTGAGGGGAGGGCGAAAGCGAGTTCCCTCCGAGGCTGCTCCGATTTCGGAGCGGCCTCGGAGGGAACGGCGGCAGGCTGCGCGGCTCGGCGCGCGCCGGCTACACGACATCGGCAGCCTTGCGCGCGCCGATCCTGGATTTTAGCTGATACGCGCGTATCTACTAAAATCAAGCGTACTTTTGTTTGCGCCTGGTGCGCCAACAAAAGTACGCGAAGGCGCACTTTCTTAAAATCTACCCCAAAATGTGCATCAAGCTCAGTATCCTGTTTCCAACAGTGGCCAATCCAAGTCACAAGTACCCGACAGGATCCCAAATAATAGATAAATCTCATGCTACCTAGTAATGGGCAGAAGCGCTGGGCCCGGATCACAGAAGGAGGCTTCCATGATCCGGAAGAACTACTATAAATGAAGGTACAGGAGCTGAGCGGGGGTGGGGTGGGAATTCACATTTGCATGGAATTCCTCTGACTGTGTATGTGTATGTTCAGTGGTACATATATAGCATGCCATATTGATTCTATACAGAGGCGCACTCACTTGCTCTCTCTCACAATAAAAACATTTTCCCTGGTAACACAAGGCTAACAAAGGGAGAATGCACAGAAAAACGTTAAATCCCACGTTGCTGTGTGCCTCCCTACCACATTCTGTGCTAGGAGACCCTCATTTCCATTAACTCCTCCCACTTGCATACTAAATGTACAATTTGCTTACTGTGTGCTGCGCTATTTATTTTGCATGTTACAGCTGTTTAATGCACGTTAGGGCCCTAAGCGAAATGATAAATGGCCTAGTAAGTTTGTACCTGAAGCAATGGAGTGTAAAATGACTTGCCCAAGGTCACAAGGAGCAGTAGTGGGCTTTGAACCCTGGCTTCCCTGGTTTGCAACCCACTGCTCTAACCTCTAGGGCTACTCCACTTCACATGGTCAATCAGTAAAACTGTTATCATGGTTTCCTGCTCCCCTGTAACACTAGAGGAACTTCTCTGTATGCCTTCAACCCTCTGAGCTCTGGTCCCCTCTCACCCCTATATTGCAATACTGGAGCAAAATGCCAGATGATGAGCAGCCACACTGGTGAGACTCCACAGAGCAACATCGTAGTGTCCTTCAGTTTCTCCTCTCCTTCCTATCATAGGGAAATATAAGGGGAAGACAAAGACCTACGCCATTGAATCTACAGTCCCCCCTGAGGACAAGTCCAATTTAAATCTTCATCGGATTCTCATCATGGCTTTATTAGTCTGAGAGTGGCTGACAGGATCAGGAGGAGGAGATGGCCAAGCATGGTTCCCCGCATGATCACTGAGCCCAGATGGGAGATCCCCTCCACCTCCACCAAACACCACACAGTCCTTCATCACTCTGCTGGCTTTGATGCTGGTGGATGATGCCAGATGCTGGCTAGCCATGGAACAGGAATGGAGATCTCTTCCACAAACAACTGGGTCCTTGGGGCAAGTAGCAGAGGGGGGCTTTCATACAACAAACTGGACTGCTGATGGAACAGATGGGAGATACCAGGATTACTTATAGAAGGGGTAAAATAGTAACTCTCTTGAGACATCAACTGCAGTACAAGGTCAACTGGCATTGGTGAAGATGCCTACTCCAGTCAAATTTGAAACAGCTCCCACCCTAATAACCCCTAGATCAATCTCCTTGCAGAGATCTGGACTGTAACTGCAAGAATGGAAGTGTTGTCGTGTCAATCAATTGTGTGCCTTCTCAGAAGATACTGTTAAAAAAAAGTCAATCCCAGGATTTAAAGTTTACCTCTTATGACAATCGTATGTGGGGATGAGAGAAGAAACTGACAGTCCTTCAGACTGTGAAGGTCAACCTAAATTTACAGCATAAAATTGAAATGTTAGAGAAATTAAATGCAAGTTGCATTTTCTCTAAGTTGCCTATGGCGATACTGAAGGACAAGAGAAATAAATATCTGGCTGATATGTTGAAATTTCCAGTGGAAGCACTACCTCCAGCTGTGAGGATCCAGTATATGCATTTCTTGGACAAGGTATGCCGTGGACAAGAATTTAAATCTGCTGGCATTTTTGGAGCAATCACAGGAAGAGGTGACTTGGGCACTAAAACCAGATAGGAACTGGACTCTTAAGACTTTTTCCTTAATAAAGATGTTTCATTTTTTAGCCAGAAGCAAAGGGTTTTCCTGACATCTGTAAAACTCCTCGGTCCACAAGAAGAGCATTTCTTATTATGTGTTCTAAGATTGTCCAGTTGGGGACTGAATGTTTTTCCAAGTTTCTATTAAAGTGTATTATCAGATTGTTGACACTGCTCAGCTGAGTACGTTTCTGAAAGACCATGAGGTTCATAGGGTTCGATGGACTGCACCCTTACTATATGCATCTCAGAAGATGCTGTGACTATAAGATATTTTTTACATTGTTCTTTAGGGGAAATTAACTTAATACACGGAAAATTTAAGATTCTCAAATTTAAACACCGCATCTTGTTCTCCATATTTTCTATTTTTCTCCTCATCATACTATCTGATTGAATCAGTGTAGTCTGTACCTCTTGTACTACTATTATTTTATCTGATATATCCTTAATCTTACTCTCTTGTTCATTTACCTTAGGTTCCAATTTTCGTCTCGCATTTTGTGAAGTATTTCTTGAAGTAGCTAATGATGAGATTGACTTCTCTAGTATCATTATCGCATTCCAAATGGAGTCCAGTGTAATTGTATTGAGTTTATTAATTTTTGTATGGTGATACCAGCATTCATCCCCCCCTTCTCGACAAACTTCAGAGATCAATTTGATCTCTCCTGCAGAATCTCCCCCCCACTCTTGTTCTTTCATATTCTTAGGTGTTTCAACATGATCACTTTTACATTAACATTAATCATTTCATGACCAATTACATGTATAGAGTCCATTGCATTTCCAACAAGTCTCCCCTCTGCGCCCAGGTTCCCTCCGGCCGATAGCAGTTTATCCCGGAAGGATCCTTGAGGTTTGCCTTGGATTGGAGGAGAGGCAGTTTCAGGTGCACCTGGGCTCAATGATGTTTGATTGTCCATGAGGGACAAGCTATGTTCCCCGCCTAGTCCCTCTGCGGACTCTGCTCCAAGTGTTGAGGTTGCAGCCGGGACGAAAAAACCCTCAATTTGTGGTTGTAAAGGGATATTTGGTGCTGGGGCAGAGGACTCAAGCCACAAACGTCCCTTTCTCTTCGTATGAGGCATGCTTTAAATTAAGTAAATAAACCAATATTAAGGGTCTTACCGCATGACCTCTCCTTCAATTTGTCCTTCGATCCTTTTAGAGTGGAGGATTCAGAGAAGTTATTCCTTGTAAAGTTATAAGTCAATAGGTAATAGGACCAGAGAAGACTAAGTATAAAAAAGTAAATTTTAAAGTCAGAAACAAAGTCAGGAGCAAAGTCTGAGCTAAGTTGCGTGCAACGCGCCGGTAAGAAGGGGCTAGCTTTAAGGACCCCGCCGGTCCGAAAATGGTGACGTCACTCAGGAGGGCAGCGGCAACTCCGTTAGGGCCGGGATTAGCACAGTCCTCACCTCCGGTAGGCCCTGCAGATATTTCTCACTCCTTTCTTTCTCCTCCTATAGATATTTTATTACTACCTCCTGATTCATTACCAACAATAACTAAGATTTATTATGTGCCAACATCAAAGAATGTGAATGACCCTAGAACAGGTGCCCTTAATTTGAATCTTGAAACAGACCTTACTGCTTTTTTGGAAACACCAATTGAAGTACAGATAGCATATCGGGGAACTGTAGTAGTATCGTTGACTCATTCCATTGAGAGAGATCTAGTTTTAAGATTGTTTCTTAGAAATCGAAACAAGTTGTACCTAGGAAAAAAGTCTGGATATATCCAGACATTATGAGAGATACACAAATACATAGGAAATCCTTTGTGGGAATGTGTCAGGAAGCAAGAACGTTAGGTGCCCATATAAATATTAGGTACCCATGTAAATGTATGTTACAACATAAGGGAAAAAGCTATATTTTTCATGATCCATTACAACCGAGGAGTTATTTAGATAGTTGTAAGGGTGAAACCAGTGTTACCTAACTTGTTCAGGTGCAATCAGAAAAAGGCTATCGCCTCCTTTTTTCTTATAAATTCTTTAATGATAGACAAGAAATGTTCCAGTTAACCAGAGATGCTTTTATTTCTTTATAATAACTGGCAGGAATTACAGTTTACATTAAGTATTTTATCCTTATAGTAATATGTTTATAAATTTTGTTAGAAGTTGAAGATTTAATTTGATGTAAACTTTTGTTTGTATAAATGAAAAAATTGCTAAAGAATTAAAAAAAAAAAAAAAGAAGATGCTGTGACAGCAGTTTACCACATAAAGATCCCTTATATGTTGGTGGCCAGGGTTCATGAGCATTTTTTTTTTTTTAACTTATATACCCCCTTTGGAGGGGGTGGGGATTTGTGATTCTTCTGTCCTGTTTTGAGGACTTATATTAGTTGCACAAGATTTGGTTTTGGAAAATTATGAGAATTTCCTTTATTTTTCTACCATGCTTCTATACTTATTATTTCCGTTCAAGATTTTATATTCTAGATTGAATTGTTAATTATATAGAGAGAGTCCGTCTGTGCCCCTGTCACCCTCTCATCCCTATACTGTAACACTAGAAGAGTTCCCCTGTGTCCCTGTTTGCCCCTAAGTACAAGAGAACTAAAGGAGGTGCCGTGTGCCCCCATCGCTGTAACGCTACAGGAAGCCCCATGCTCTTGTACCTTCCCGAGTTCTGCTCCTAGCTCAGCCCTGTGACGCTTTCTCTTTTTCACGCTGAACACTGCTGCACGCCACACACCGGCAATGTAGAGGATGAAGGAGTTGCCATAACCCGGACATTTTCAATGCAAGAAAACCAGATAGTGTGGACAAGGAAAAAAAAAAAAAAGCAAAGAATGGCACTGCTATCAGAAGCGTCAGTATCAAGCTACTGTACGGAGAAAGGAAAGATCACCAGGCACCAAGGGATGCAATCAGAGACCCAAAAAAACGTGGCAGAAAGATAAATCAAGCATAACTGGAATAGGTTTGTATTTCTTATTATTTATATTTGGCTCACACCTTTTCATTAGTAGCTCGACGCGAGTTAGGGTCAGGTCCAGTAGGTATTGGGCATATGTTGTCCACACATAATATACTGCATGAGCTCCGGGAGGCGGCTCTCTTTGGTGCAATGCAAGAATGAAGAACATAGTAAATGCGAAAGATTGAGATACTACCTATCATATCCTGACTTACCAGTAAAGTTTGTGCCTATTGTGCTCTGCACAAAATGAACCCATTTGGAGGCATTACCCTGACCGAGAGGCAGGGTTTTAATAGAAAAGGACTTGTGTATGTTAATAGCCCAGATAAGTCCTGGGTAAGATTATCAGTGGCTAGGCATGGAGGGGTGTGGGCTATACAGCCCCCTCCCCAGGCCAGAGAGAAATCAGATGGGGCGGGCCGCATGCCACCGACAGTGAGAGTGAGTTACCTCATTATCCTGAATTACATTACTGCTGCACACCTCATTTCTTCCCTAAGAAAAGAAAATTTGTTTTCTATTGACTTCACCCCAGCGGCTTCCCTGCTCGCCCTTGAATAAAATACTCATTGTTGGAGGGTTTCTAATTGTACAATTAATACTTATTTCTCTTAACGTGATTCTAGAACTTACCATTGCTCGCCCTCAGGCTCAGACTGAATGGGAGGGAAGTGATTGCATGGATACGTTATCCTCTAACACATATGCACTCTGTACCATGACAGGCAAGCAAGCTGCTCAGGGTTAAAGCACAGCACACGCCACTCTACTTGTAAAACATTTGCAAAAACAGGGTAGACAGAAGAGATGAATAGAGCCATATTTCAAATGTGATTTATATAATTTAAGTAATATGAATTATGATCCAGTGTTGGATGCCGTTGGATGAAAGCTGAACTAGTGAGGTCGCTCCATTGTGATCCAAGATCCATGATACCTGCTCTGCTCTATCATAATTGGATGTGGCGGAATATTAAGTTTGATCAATAAATAAATATTGAAGGCTTGGTTTGCAGAACACTGAATGATGGCGCCTGTAAACAGATTCCAATTCAGCCAATGAACTGCTGCTGGCAGTGAAACCATGGCAAAGAGAAAAACAAGAAAAAGAACTCCAAGCCGTAAAGGCCACATGGCTTCCCCTTCTCCATGCAATCTCATTGCCCAATCTCAAATGCCTCCAACTCCTATATAGCGCAGCTGCCAGAACCTTAGGAGTAGCCAAAGCTTCAGAGCACATAAGCCCTATCTAAAGACAGCCACGCTGGATCCCAGTTGAAAACAGACTCCAACTCTCAACTCTCTGCTTTGTCTTCAAGTGTGTTAAAACTCCCTCTCCCAGCTTCTATTCTCCTACTCCCCTATTCTTCCCAAATGGCCCTTTATTCCTCTACCCCTCTAGCTTCTGCTAGATTAATCTGTACACGACTACGGGCATTCAACTGCTTTGCCCCAAACGTCTGAAAGAAATACTGCTTTCCTTACGTCCAGGAAAAGAGCCAAGGCCTGGTTATTCAGCCAGGCCTTGCCCTAGCTCCTTCTCCAATCTGCAACAACGCAACACTTGTCAGTAAAGAAAACACCAACTATCTGTTGACCATTGGAACTCAGTCTTGAGACCCAACACTATCCTCCTCTGATCCCTCCTATTTAAATTCTTCTCACACCGTGATGCATTGTGGGTGGCTGTGCCAACCGCTTGGGTGTCCCTTCGACCACTGCACAGTTATTCCCGGCTTGGAGGATGCAGATTTTGACTGCAATCTGCCTCTATAGCTGAAGCAATGCCCTTATTTTTGGGGGGCTTGGCTTTGGTTGGCTTGCTCCTTTACTTAGGCTGCCTTGCTGTTTCTGGACCCTCTGATGATGTTCGTTTGTGCGTGTCTCTATCTTGGGATTTTAGGCCTGGTGATGACTGCATGGAGTGGGGAGGCAATGGTGCGTAACTGCCCGATGGCAAGGATACTGTCTCCGCTTCACACAGCCATGCAATTTTTCTGGCCCTCTGATGCCGGGCTCAGGGAGACATGCAACCACAGACACTGCAGGTGGACTGGTGATGGCCAGGACCAAGACAAAGCTAACAAGAATAATGGCCTTTCATTGCAGACATAATGTGGCTACAAGAGCAGCCAGAGGTTTTTTTCAACATCTTCTTAGCACTGAAAAGTGCTGTTTTTTTTCTACGAACTGAAGTGAGAATGGAAAAAGTGCAAATGAAGACTTGGTGACTGAGGTAATTGTGCGGGAACATCTGCGCATGGGCAAAGCATCAACCTTATGCTATGAGAAGGTTCCGAGCCACGCGTCACCAGATGACAACGCACCCCAAGACAGCATAGCTATTTCTCTCAGCTTATCGACGGAAAAACTCCAACTATCTGGAACTCAGTCTTGAAGTCCAACACTATCCTCCTCTGATCACTCGTACTTAAAGTCTTCTCTCCAATAGTATCAGGTTCTTGCCCCTCCACTTACAATTTCATTTTCTTCTGCTACCCTCAGTTATCTATCCGCCACACCTCCAACCATATCCTGACATGCCCTTCTTCCTCTTACCCCATCTAGATTAAGTATGTTGTAAACTTTTATTGTTATAAGAAAATGTAACTTTAACGGAATTGTAATCTGCCTTGAGACCGTCCTGATACAGGCAGAATATAAAATGTGGATAATAAATAAAGGAAGAAAAACAGGTGGCACCATCACATGATAATCTCACTCTAACGACAGATGAAACCACGAAAATCAGCACGTCATCTCTTCTGAGAGGGTGAAAGCTGAGCCTTTCCTGAACACTTCTGTACATCTCAGGTGCTCAGGCAAATGTAAGACACACCCTGTCCGATCTACTTTCTGACACTAACAACTGGGCCCTGCCTCAGTAACAGCACTCAGCTTGGTCAAGAAAGCCCCATGTGGCTGCTGCTCCACTTGTCCTCCCCGAATAGCAGGTCCAGGAGAGTGATCCAGCAGATCTGAGCCAAGCAGGATTCCTGACGGCTCATACAACACCCATTTCTAGCTACCATTTTGTTTGGAATGACAGTTTCCTTCTGCTCCAATGTAGTAGATTTATAAACTGCTGTGAGGCGAGGTACAACTGAAACAAAGACTAATTTTATGACAGTCTCTCCAGCAGGCAGCACTCTAGGGAACGTTGTAGGACTGCTGACTCTGGAAGAACTTACAGCTCTTACCAGCATTTTTCCCTAGGGAAAACCAGATTAAGAATATTTAAGAGCTCATAAGACCAGACTCACCAATCACTGCTGTTCATTTATGATATCTGGTGGGACAGACAGGATAAAAGTCAATATTTAAAAGCCATTTAGACAGATAACTGAAAACGTATCCATCTAAACGGCTAGCTGGATATATTTAAAGCCGTATGCGTCTAAATTCTAGCTGTATAAATCGGGGTGTTCCAGGGATGGGCGGGAGGCATTTCTGGGTGTAGCCGCACCACTAAATGTCCCCTTCAAGTTAGCCAGATAGCAATATCTGGCTAACCTGACTAGCCATTCCATGACTGAATATTGACCTCTTAATTTTTATATTCCACTTTACTCATTCAACCACCATCCAAACAATCACAGCCACCAATCACCGAGACCTACAGCCATCACCCATACAATCACAGTCACCGATCACCGAGACTTGCAGCCATCACCCAATCACAGTCACCGATCACCGAGACTTGCAGCCACTCATACAATCAGTCACCAATCACCGAGACTTGTAGCCATCACCAAATACAATCACAGTCACCAATCACAGAGACTTGCAGCCATCACTCATACAATCAGTCACCAATCACAGAGACTTGCAGCCATCACTCATACAATCACAGTCACCGATCACCGAGACTTGCAGCCACTCATACAATCAGTCACCAATCACCGAGACTTGCAGCCATCACTCATACAATCACAGTCACCTTCAGCCATCACTCATACAATCACAGTCACCAATCACAGAGACTTGCAGCCATCACTCATACAATCACAGTCACTTATCATCGAGATTTGTAGCCATCACCAAATGGCTTACTGACCTCTCATTCCTGGGACTTTCTACACGGGCTCGGCAGATGCCAAGCCAAAGAGCCAAACGAAAACAAGTGAAAGGTGCAGACAAGACAATACATTTAACCCCTACCCTACCCCATTTCCCTAGTGAAAGGTACTGGACACTAAAGTTCCCCTCTCATTCACAGAACAAAAGATTCCCTCACACACATCTACTGCCCCAGCATGAAAAGCAATCAAAAAGAGTCTGAGGAGTTGCCAGCTGCTAGGGAGTTAAGTTTCAATACTAAAAAAGCACAAGAGAGCAATGCAGGATGGAGAGGGGTAGGGGAGAGATGGTGCAGGTCACAAAGCACCACATCCAGGCATTGGAACAGGGTGGCCACAGCTGGAGGGATGCTGGGATGCACAGCGAGAGCTATAATTGGGACACAAGAAAGACGCAATTGTGCCATTGTACAGATGTTGGCGAGACCTAGAGTACTATGTCCAGTTCTGGAGAGTGTAAGTCTGGAAAGACAGACGGATCTGGGGGAGATACGACAGCGACATTCAAATACCTGAAAGGGGTTAATAGTGTACCAGAAGCAAACCTGTTTCAGTGCAAAGGCAGTTCTAGAAGGCAGACTCAGGAGCAACGACAGGATGGTGGCTGCATTTTCCTGGCCTCTGATTGCATCATTTGATACTTGAGGATCTTTACTCTCCATATGGTCCACAGAATGGTAGCTAGGCACGGATACTCCTATCAGCAGTGCCTTCCTGGCACAGGTACTGGAGTCTACTTCCAAGAAGTAAGGGATACGTGCAGAAGAGCCTTAAAAAAAGGGAAAATGTAGCACAGCATGCGTTTATACTGCCCTTATAGAAGAACAATTCCAGATCTTGTGCTGGGCTTCCAGAATGAACATCGGAGTGCTTGCTATGAAATGCTACAAGCCCAGCAGGAAATGCACGCAATAACAGCAATGCCTACACTGATGGGACTGACTTAGGCTATGCATTCATTGTGCTCACTGCTGGTGGTGGCAGAATACCTAGATGTGCAGCCAATGGCTATTTAGTTTAATACAAAGCTTCATGATTAAACCTGCTTGATGTGATCTCAGAAGAGGGATCCCTGCATGCACAGCTATGCGAGAGGATGGGGTACAAAGGAGGAACACGAGAGCTTCCAAGGATAAAGAATATCTTACAAGCGGTCACACTCTATAGCTAGCAGTTGGAATATATTCTTGGCAGTGCGGACAGGAATAACTGGGTCACTTGCTCTTTTTACTGCTATCAGCTACTGCTGGACCACAGAACAGCTACAGCACAGGCAGCAGCAGTGTAAGCATCCCTCACAGTATGTTTCAACCCTGCCCTGGAGGGATCACTGTTGGGGACGAAAGGATGCCGGTGCAATATCTGGTCTCTCTACTGAGTCTGCCAGTAATGGTGCGTGCCAGTTGGAGCCAACCTGTAATCGTGGTTTTACTAATGTGATTGCCTGACTACTGGGAACCAAACAGAGAGCTCATGTCACGCAGCGGAAACTTACAACAGAAAAATATGGACGTACACTGAAAAGTTATGATACTTGCAAGCCAGGTAGGCAGGTGCCACAACTTCAGCAGCGATCAGAGATCACGATGGCAACAAAGTGCTTCAGCACACGCGTGTGAAAATCTCTCTTATCAAGGCCTGAAAAAGGGCGGTAAAGTAAGAAGCAGACACAGACTGCCTTCTCGTTAGGGCAGATAGAAGGGGTCAAGAACTGTTCAGTCAGCGCCTGACTTCTTCTAACCGTGAAAAGTTAATTTCGGTTTGCACAAAGGCCATGAAGAATCGCATCTGGCTCTTGAGCCTCAAAATAACAAAAAAATGCTTCCAAGGCTTGGGGTAATACTGAGTGATCCTAAAGAGTTCAATGGACTCTAACCCTGAAGAGCCACATGAAGCTTCAAAATGATCGGGGACCCAGAAGAGCCACACGGTGCTTCTGAACATCAAGTGAGTGACCCTACCGCCTTGATCCTACTGTTAGGAACCACTGTCCTGAGACGGATTCCGGTCACCCTCGAGCACGCAAGCGGCCAAAGCTTCCATTAAAGACAACCTTAACTGTTCTTGCCATAGTCGGTACTTGGCTACTAATTCCTTGATGTCTGGGCCTATGCTCAACTCTTCACATCTAGGTATCGTTTCTTGGTTTACCCGAATGACTTTTTTCCTTATCCAAGTGAAAGTCAGTCGACAGCTGATTATGCAGGGTCCAAGAGTAAATCACGTTGGTGCTATCAGCATGAAGACAGTGATACGCTTATGAATAAAACAGCAGAGTGTTACAGTTAAAACAAAAAAAGATACTGCCCTTGAATAGCCTGCGAGCTGTCAAAGCATCTTCCCCGAGCAACTTCTGGGTACCACAAACCCCAGCACTCCTCAGCCACCCCCGAGGCGTGAAGGATAGCCCCGCACTCAGGGCCCGTTTCATCTTTATTGAAAGAAGACCTCTCTTTAGTAATAAGCACACTTCAAATAATTAGCGTGTTTTACGTAATAATGAAATTATGGAAATGCAGGCCACTTATTCAAACAAGTCGCCATTACCATATTTTTAAATATTAGACTTAATTAGAGTTTATCACTTGCTCTGAGTATGGAGACTGGGGTTTCGGCTGCTCATAAAGTGTTTATTAAGAGCGGGTAAGAAGGGCATCATGATGTGTTTGCAAATTAAGGCAATCAAACATTTAATGCTATGCACTCCTGTAGGCAAAGGCATTCAAATGAGTCAATTATGCATCCATTAAACAAGGCAGCCTGCTTTTTCCCTTTTTCCTCTCTATCATATGTTTGTCGAGGACTTATGTCCACTTAGAGCTGCCTAATAAAACACGAAACTTGTTAAAGACTAAGAAAGGAACGAGGGAGGGGGGAAGATAAGGAAAGAGGGGCGAGGGTGGTGCGGAAAAGGAAAAAAGGAATTAGAAATGCAATGATAGAGCCGCGCAGGCAGAGCAGCTCTCAATAAATCAAAATAATTAAGTTAACACGAAAATCAACTTCCCCATTCTGCTAAATTACAGCATTTGCATACTGGAGCCCAAATGAAGTACTCGGAGCTTTCCGAGGGCCGAAGGGTCAGCGCTGCTGTGCGCCTGGCGAGGGGGGCAGAGAGGGGCAGTGGTGCAAGACAGGGAGAGAGGATGAGGGAACTCATTTATTAAGGTGAATAACTAATTTCAGAATTTATGATGCTGGATTTTTGTTACCGTGCAATTTATATTGCAGAGGGACGTTCGGGGGAGGGGGAGGAGCTGGACATCTTTCTGCGTTATTGCTTGTCTGCCATTTGCAAATCATTATTAATTGTGGGCCCCTGCGCCGGTGCGCTCGGGCAATGTGCCTGGACAGCCAGCACAGACACACATATCTCTTCATCAAGACCTCAGCCGCTAGCCCCCAAGACCCAATTACCCCACCCTGATTGGGCCGAGATAAGGAGGGAATTTTTACAAATTAGGGAATAAATAGAATTTCCACACGTGGAGCCTGGAGAGGCCGGGCGGCGGTAATGAAAAACAATACATCACAATCAGGCCGACAGCTCTATTCATACGCCAGTGCGTCCCGCTCACTCCTCATAATCAGGTGCCGGTGACAGAGGCCCAGGCAGGCCCCGAACGCAGGGGGAAGGAAGGTTTCACCTGTCCAAAAACAGACCCGCACTCGCTTGCTTTTCTTTCCAGTAGCAGAATCTTTTTTTTTATTATTGTACAACAGGAGATGGGGGAAAGCTTCTCTAATTCTTTTAGTGAATTAGAAACCCAGGAGGTGACGGCATTTCCAGTTCCTTGGATTATTTGCTCAATTTATTTTAAGTATATGCTTATTGACCAATGACCAGTGCCTGTCTGTCTGCCCGCGGGGCACAGCCCCAATACGGCTGAAAGCCGTTAGGATATCACAGAGACTGCGGCTCTCTCCACGACCGCTGGGCGTACGAGATTTCCGCACCATCGGAAAGCACAAATTGTGACATCGCCCACGATGAAATCAGAAATCTGGATGTCAGCAGCTGCAGAACAATTTGCTCATGCCAACGGCGGGACAGCGAGCCTATGGAGGAGCTGCGTTTTAGCCTCCGCGGCAAAAGGAGCTAACGGGCGGAGCCGGGGTGCCACAGCCAATAGCGGCCCAGGAGTTTTCAGCCTGGCCATTGATGTCAGAAAACATCTGTCCTACATCAATGCAGACGTTCTCGGCAGCCCACGTACGGCTGAAGTCGATGGGTGAAAGGTGCCCGGTCGCAGACTTAGCCCGCATGTTTGAAGTGGACTTGTGCGCATTAAGCCCACTGAAAATTCAAGGGCTGTGTTGGGTACCCGTGCAGGTTACACATGAAAGATTTTATGCACGTAAATCCCAGTCCTGCTCCGGCTATGCTCCTGCCCAGTATAAACAGACGTGCTCTGCAGCGATCTTTATGCGCATATCTGCCCGGGGTATTTTCAAAGAGCCTAAGAGCGGGGTTACCAATGACATGAATGGTGGCAACCATAAGAACATAAAGCATGGCGCACTATGTCAGGCAGCGGCCTACCCTGCAGCTCCCAATGAGAAGATTCCTTCCCGGAAGAGGTAGCGAGGTCCGAGTCTACCTGACTAATGACCTTTGATGGACCTGTCCTCCACAATCTTGTCCAAACCCTTTTTAAACTCAGCTTTACTACTGACCACATCCTCCAACAACACATTTCACAGCTTAACCGTGCGTTGACTGGAAAAATATGTTCTTACATTTGTTTTACATTTGCTGCCAGTCAATATCATGGCGTGTCCCCTAGCCCTAGGCTGGCAGCATGCTCAGCTGACAAGGGAGTATAAGTACAAAACAGGAATTTGTAACAGGAAACAGTTACGCACAATTACACGCTGGCAATGCAAACATGGGAGAATATCTGCAAACATCCTCAAATACTGCCTAACTTGTCCAAGCTCCCCGACCCTCTGGGACTTCTTCTTTAAAAGGCATTTTCTGTAGGCAGAGAATGGGCCGGGGTCCTTTTTTCAATAGAGCCGTGCATCATATGGATGCATCCACCACCAATGCACCCGCACAGAGACCTTCCACTGTGAGCAAAGCCTTTATCCAGCACTCCCGGCCGGGTGGGAACATCCACTAATCCCGGGATGCAGGCACTAGGATGGACTAGAGGAGCTCAAACCCCACGTCACGTATCGCAGCAAAAGCAGGCAAGAAGTGGAAAATGGAAAGCAGCAGCACGTTTGGAGGACCGTGAGTGTGCGCGGCAACCGGCAAGCCCTAATACAAAGTTATTCCTTCCTTTAAAGCTCCCTAAGCCAGCCTTGTTAGGATTCAGAATCAAAAGCGACAAGCTGCACTCAGATGCTTCAAACGCAGCAAGGCTCATTTCAGCAGGTCCAACACGGCGCGGGCACGGGGCAGGGAGAACGGTCCATGTTTAACATCAGCTCTCGATCAGTAGCTGCTGCTTTGTCTGGCAAATTCCCTCTTGCCTTCTGGAGGGGAGATCAAATCATCCCCTCTTAACCACGCTTTCTCTCACAGCAAGACCAAGCCAGCGCTAGGAGTTTCATGCAGAAAGCCACGTGCTTGAAAGGAATCAAAAGGTGTTTATTAACAGAAGAAATGGGGAAGGAATAGAAAGTCATCCAGAGAAGCTGGAGGAAGCGGCCCTAGCGTTTCTGCAGCGTAACTCCAAATATTCAATCCCTCACCCATAGGTTTATCTTTCTCTGCATCAATCAATTAAGCGTCCGTCTGTAAATCTGCTCACCGCTAGGTTTAAAATGAATCTATCATTCAACAGAGAGCGTGCATGTATGCATCACCCTACATCAGGAAACTACGGGGCCTGTCCCCAGGGGCGGGCCAGGGCAGATGGACGTCAGGAAGCAGGCAGTCTGCATCCCAGTCGTGCTTCTTCGGAAGCAGCCTCCAGTGCAGGGCTTCCAGGATATCCACTCAGCTTATCCTGCCAAGAATCTTTATTCCCAACTACCATATCCCTCTCCCAGCTCAGCCCAGACACTGCAGCAACAGTTCTGGGCAAGGGCCACAAAGCACGGGTCCTTCTGGAACCTGGGTAATGTTGGCCAAAGTTTGACCACTAGGTGTCGCCACCGAGCAACAGTGGAGAGTCCCTCACAGCCCTAGGAACTGCAAATGCCACTAAGACACTGGACTGGTTGCAACAGGGATGTTAAAGGTTTCAAAAAGGCTATCCGCGCTGCTGACCAACAGCCATGCTGCAACAGTACTGAGATTTAAGAGGAACATGGCACGCCTATACCTTCATTTACTGGGGGCAGAGGGTGATGGTTTGTGAAGATGAGGGAAGGAGAGGAGTTTGAGCAGATTGTGCGTAACATGAAGAGGTCGCAAGATGGGTAAGATTGCATGGAGGGTGCTGAAGAGGATAAGGGACAGACAGGCTCATTTTATTTTAAAATATTTTTAGCTCAGACTATCTATAAATCCGGCTGGGTTACATCCTAAAACATACATAAATACATTAAAACATGATTTCAATATTAACAGCCAGAAAAATCGCCAGACAATCAACACCGGCAGGGGCCCCGTCTGCAGTCACATTAAAAACGCCTGTGTGGTCAACATTCAGCTGCTATCAGACTAATTTGTTTGGGATATTAAGCAGCAGGGCCGGTCGCTCCAGTCACGTGGTCTGCCGTGACAGAGCCGCGCTCAGCAGACCACGTGATGTGTCCCGGGCCGGTCGTCCTCGGGAATCCACCGCTGTTAAGCAGTGTGGCTACGCTGCTGAATCTAACTGGATAACAGAGTTAGCCAGCTAAGTTTATCCGGCTGACTTTAGACCTGCTCAGTAGCAGGTCTAACCTATCCAAATAAGTCTGAATATCTCCACTTATCCAGCTAAATCAGCCAGATAAGAGGCCACGCCCCTGTCCTGCTCAGCACTTAGCCAATAATTAGCTGGATAAATAGTTATCCGGGCCAAGTGGCGGCTGAATATTCAAATGCTACCACTTTTGGCCACTTGCATCAGGCTCTGCATAAGCAAACATCCTGGAGTTATGCAGCAATCAGCTCTCCCCTCCTCAGGAAACGGGGTCATTCTGATGCCACAAAGCCGTAACAGACGGAATACAGGAACGTGCATCAGATTTCTCACTGGGTGAGAAGGCACAGGTAAAACCCTGAAGACTAAAAACACAAGCTTCAGTTTAACACGCCACACTACTGGCGGCCAATGCAGGGAGCATAAAATCGGAGCGACCCGTGCAGAGCTGTGCGTGAAGCAGATGGACAGAAAGGGGCTTCTTTGTGTCAAACGGTTGGCACTGTAGGTGAGGCGTGAGAAGAGGCTGTGGGACGGGTACGGGCTCCGGATAAAGGTGGCGTGGGAGCGTGAAGGTAAGTCCTCCCGTGAGATGAAGGGGTGCTGCAGCTCACAGGAGGCGCTGTAGGTGGCGCTATAGACGTTATTACAAAACAAATGCAACAGGCACAAAAGAAAGTAAATGCATTAGCCAAAGAAAACTTAAGAAATGAACTGTATCCCTTTAAAGGGGGAAGGAAATTAGAGTTCCGACCTCTGAATCATCCCATTAACAGGATGTTTAACTCCGGATCATTAAATATGTATATCTTATTACACGCCTTGTTAGAGTATTGAGCTATATTGACTAATAATAAATTCCAGGCCTCATCTTGGCCATAAATTTATGTGGAGATGATGAAGACTCAATAATCTAGCCATGCAGATAATATGATAGGGCCTTAAAAAAGATCATTACATTATATGTCAAAATTAAAAGTGAAATATACTTTATTAACACGGATTCCACACTCAGGCCCATAACCTATTATATCCCAGCGACGGAGGATGAGACAAAACAACCCAGGGGCACAGAATCACATTCCCTGGTCAGAGAGGGACACAGGTCTGTGCCTTACTGGCTCATGTCCACGCGTGGGCACTACTGAGTGTGGCTTCAGCGGCCCATGCGTGAGGGACCTTCGTTTTCCATTTTTATTTTATTTTTTCTTGGAATATCGATGTTATAACAACAAAAAAAAAAGGAACACTGGTGAAAAAAATGACTGTGATAACAAACCGGAGAAAAATCAGTGCCAAAGTCGCTTTTCCTCCGACTTTTTTTTTTTTTGTTATAACCTTGAAATTCCCAGGTGGTCTTCTGGAGCTGGTGCATCCTGCTCCCTCTCTCGCCGTGTTTAAATCCCATTTAAAGACCCACATTTTTTAGGCTGCTTTTAAATCTGAGGCCTGAGTGTCTGCTTTTAGCCTCCTTAACTTTCTTTCCTTTTTTAACCATTGTCTTGCATTATGAAACGCACCAGGTCTCTTGTCCTGTATGTTTGTCTTATTAGATTGCGAGCTCTACTGAGCAGGGACTTTTTTTTGTGTGCTGTTTGTACAGCGCCGTGTACGTCATGTAGCGCTACAGAAATGTTAAGTAGTAGTAATAGTTAAGTAATAAAAATAAAATATAAACTGAAAACAAATGTTCCTACCTATGTGGAATGATTAAGGAACTAAACTCAATTACCAGCAGACATGGCCATGTCACTACAAGCAGCTATCTTCACTGTCACTCAATGATGCTCTACATGAAGCACCACCAGAGCGACCCAAGACCAAATGAACAAGGAGACGTACTCCAGAGTCATCTCACTCAGCTACTCAATGACGAAAAATGCTGACCATGTGACTGCTAGATTTTTATCACAATGGTGCACTTCAAAACAGGCCACAGGCAAACCTATTCGCTGGCAGGCCAGGGTGGGAAGTGACGATAAATATCAATTAACCCATTAAATCTGCCTAGTTCTTTGCATCTAGTTAAAGATATAACCCATCTGCTATTTGTACAGACTTGACCACTTGCAGGACATTGCTTCTTATCAAGATCAGATTTGTCATTTTGCCTTTTAGGACCTCCTCCATTTTGGGTAGATGAGGAAACCACTACCTATATTTATACCAATATCTAGGCCTCCCCTTCTCCCATGTGACAGATCGCACGCATCACCTAGATAGAGCTTCTGAGGAACAGCCAGATGACATAGGACATGTGGATACCAACAACATAGGTAAGTGTAGGAGGGAGGTTCTAGAAGACAAACGTAGGCTTTTATGTAGAGAGCTGAAATCCAGACTCTCCAGGGTGGCCTTCTCAGAAATGCTCCCTGTTCTATGCATAGGACCTCAAAGGCAGGCAGAGCTCCGGAGTCTGAGTGGATGAGACAATGGTGCAGGGAAGAGGGGGTTACATTTGTTAGGAACTGGGGAACAGTCTGCAGAAAGGGGAAGCCTATTCTGAAAGGATGGACTCCACCTTTAAACTAAGGTGGAACCAGACTGCTGGTAACTAATGTTTAAAATGGAGACAGAGTAGCTTTTAGGCTAGAATATGGAGGACAGCAGTCGCTGAGGAGTGTATGGTTCAGAGTGACATATTTTCAAATGAGGCTGGCATAACGGGAAAGTTAGAATATCCCAACAGAGAGGTTATGATAGAGGCAGAAGTAGCCCAGCTGTTTTTAAATAAAGAGTAAACAGAGATAAATAATTTCAAATTACTCATTTCAACTTCTAGGCAGATTGTGAATACAATTAAACATTATATGTGAATGCCAAAATTCTAAAATTTAAGATTGGAGAGTTGGAATGTATGGCATTGAATGACGATGTAGACTTAATAGGCATCTCAGAGACCTGGTGGAAGGAGGATAACCAATGGGACCCTGAGACAGCAGGGTACAAATTATATCAAAATGATAAGCCAGGTCAAATTGGTGGTATATGTTGAGGATGTTATAGAGTCAAACAGTATAAAAATCCTGCAGGAAACAAAATGCACTTTTGAATCTCTATGGATAGAAACTCACTATGTGACTGAAAAAAAATATAGTTGTGGGGATAGACTACCATCCACCTAGCCAGGATGAAGAGCAGACAGTGAAATGCTAATATAAATTAGAAAAGTTAACAAATTGGGCAACACAATAATAATAAGAGATACCAATGCTGGAAACATTCTTTGAAGGTGATGATTCAGAGAAAGTGAAGAAAAACACAGTGAGCCAGGAAAATGTAATAGAGCAAATTCATAAACTAAAGCATAACAAATCACCAGGACCAGATGTCTATGCCCCAGAGTTCTGAAAGAATTAAAAAATGAAATTGCAGACTTATTACTAGCAATCAACTTCTCATTCAAATCAGCTATGATGTCTGAGAATTGGAGGGTGGCCAATGTAACGCCCATTTTGAAAGAGAGTTTCAGAGGTGATCTGAGAAACTACAAACAAGTGAGCTTGATGTTGGTATCATGCAAAATAGAAGAGGCTATTCTGAAGAACAAAATTAACACAGATTAATGGGGTCAAGCTAACAAGAATTTAGCAAAGGCAAGTCTTGTCTTAAAAACTGGTAAGATTTTTTTTGAAGGGGTTAAACAACATGTGCACAAGGGGGAGATCTTGTCTTACAAATCTATTAGATTTTTTTTGAAGGGGTTAATAAACATGTGGACAAGGGTGACTGTTACAGGATTTTCAAAAGGCATTTGATAAAGTCCTTTCTGAGAGGTTTATTAGGAAATTAAAGAGTCATAGGATAGGAGGAAATGTCCTGTTGTTGATTGGCAACTGGCTGAAAGGCAGGAAATGGAGAGCAGAACTGCATATTCATGTCTCTCAATTGAGAAAAGTAAATAGAGGAGTGATAGGGACCATGGTTTTTTTTTTAATATATATTTATAAATGATCTGGAAAAGGGAGTGGCAAGTGATGTGATCAAAACTGCAGATGATACAAAATTATTCAAAGTAGTTAAATCATAAGCCAATTACAAGAAGCCTTTGCAAGACTGGTGAACTGGGTATCTAAATGGCAGATGAAATTTCATGTGGACAAATGTAAAGTGATACATATGGGAAGAATAATCTAAACTATAGGTACATGCTGCTGGGTTCCATATTAGATGTCATCAGCTAGGAAAAGGATATTGGTGTTAATACTTTGAAATCCTCGATTCTGTGTGACAGCAGTCAAAAATCAAACAGAATGTTAGGTATTATTAGGAAAGAAATAGAAAATAAAACAGACGATATGCTTCTGCATTGATCCATGGTGCGACTACACTGTGACTACTGTGTGCAGTTCTGGTTGCCTCCATATCTGAAAAGATATAGTGGTACAGAGAAGGGCAACCAAAATGATAAAGAGGCTGCAACAACTCCCTTATTACAAAAGGCTAAATAAGTTAGGGGTTTTCAGCCTGGAGAAGAGGCGGCTGAGAGGAGAGATGATAGAGGTCTATAAAATCACGAGTGGGGTGGAAAGGTAAATAGGAAATGGTTATTTACTCTTTCGGATAATACTAGGATCAGGGGACCCTCCATGCAGCTAACAGGTAGCACTTTTAAAACAAATTGGAGAAAGAACTTTTTCACTCAGTGCACAATTAAACTGTGGAATTTACCAGAGGATGTGGTGAAAGCAATTAGCATATCAGGGTTTAAAAAGGGTTTAGACAAGATCCTGAAGGAAAATCCATAAACCACTATTAGCCATGTAGACTTGGGATAACCACTGCTTTGGGATCCTACCGGATACTTGTTATCTGGATCTGCCACTGTCCGACAGGATACTGGGCTTGATAGACATTTGGCCTGACCCAGCATGGCATTATGTTCTCCCTCTGGCCATATTCAAGACTCGTCTAAAAACTCACATTTTTTAAGCTTGTTTATCATACAGTATATGTTTCTTTTAATTAAATTGTAAGCTCCATGGAGCAGGAAGTGTCTCATATGCGTATTAGTAGCACTTTAGAAATGATAAATAACAGTATCAATAGAGATGGAAAACTGGTGAGCAGGCAACAGATGAGAAGAGGACAACTGGGAAGGAGAATGGGTTAAGAGATGGAGAAGTGAGACAATTAAAGATATGGAGAGATGGCGAGAAGGGAAAGGTAAGAGACCTTGAGCAGGATGGGACAGCATGAGAAGGGGAGACTTGAGGAGATGGAAGAACTTGCCAGGGGATGACTGCAGAAGGATGAGAATGAAAGAGAATGGTTAAGAGAAGAAAGGGGGATGGCCAAAGAGTCAGTGTGAGAAGAATTTGGGGGATTCGAAGGGGTAGGGTAGAGGGGGATGTTCAGAGAGCCAGAAAGAGGGGCAACTTTTGTGGAGACAGGCAATCCGTTTTGAACATCAAAGGCACAACATAAAACAAATAAATAAATAAAGTGGGCTACATAGTTGGAGATTGATAAGGAAAGCGACCCAATGAGGGGAGGAAGGGCTGATAGGAGGCAATGGAGGAAAGAGTTAGGGAGATGAATTGGTTAAAAAGGGAGAACTGGAGGGTGGAAGAAGGGAAAAAAGTGGGATGAAATCTGGCTATGAGTGGATAGAGGCGCAGAGAAGACAGAAATGAAGAAAACTTAGATGAAAGAGAAAGATTAACGTCAAAGACACAGCAATGACAACAGAAAAGGACCAAAAGGTCCAGCCAGTCTGCCCAGCATGCTTCTTATGGTAGTATCTGCCGTGCAGGTTATCTCCAAGCCTTATGATAGCAGTACATTTTTTATGGGTTAGCAACATTTTCACTGAGTAATGAGCCTTCATGAAACTTCAGACAGTGCTGATGGTATACTTTGCTTATAGACTTGGCCTTAGAAGCTGTCCTGTGCTTTTTCTTTTATGTCTGCATAAAAATACCCAAGACCATAAAAGTCTTCATTTCCACGATTTCAGGTCAGTTTTGCAATCAATCATTTTTTCAAAAATCGATTATTGTAACTCACTTCTACACGGACTTTCAGACAACTCATTAAAACCTCTTCAGATGCTTCAAAACTCAACAGCAAGGATTCTAACAAAATCCAACAAAAGAGACCATATTACTCCCATACTAAAGAATCTCCACTGGCTCCCAATCAAATTCAGAATCCGCTACAAAATATTATCAATCATCCACAAAGTCATTCACAACATCACTCCACTGGACCTCAGAATTCCTCTACAACCTCACGTCTCCTCCCGTCCACTGAGATTAGCACAGAGAGGCACTCTTCAGGCTCCACCCATCAAAACGACATTAAGAAAAAGAGCTCTTTCCACGGCTGGTCCCAAATAGTGGAACTCACTCCCTCCTGATCTCAGGCTGGAACAATGCCCAATCATGTTCAAAAAAAGACTCAAGACTTGGTTGTTCTGTCAAGCCTTCTCTTAACAATACTCAGCTTCCACAGCTCCCATGGACTGCCCTCACCCAGGGCATCCTCTTAAATACCCATTACCATTTTTAATAAAGCTATAATTGCATCCTCCCTCTACCCCTCTTAGTCTTCCTTCCCCATTCTAGTTGACTTTAGGCCACACTAGACCAACTCCCCCCACCTTGTTACACTTTGTTCTACCATGTTATTTTGTTTTCCAAGTTGTATTCTACCTTGTTCATTGTAAGACATATCTCATGTCATTTGTTTGATGTTTGAAATGTAAACCGAAGTGATTAGTAACTCTGTTACCTGAACCTCGGTATATAAAAGCTTTAAATAAATAAATAAATGTTGGTTGTCATCTGAAAGCAATTCCTCACCCACTTCCTTGTCAAAGCTGAGAGCAATGTTGCAGTTGCATCAAGGCTTATAAGGTAAGAGTAGTAATCCCATGTTTTCTGTTAAGGGTGGTAACTGCCACTCTATGCAGGTTACCCCTAAGCTTATCATTTCCCCAAACCATAAAAGTCATGGCCCTCATTGGTTGTTGTCTGAATTCAATTCCCCTTTTCGCTCTGCCTTTGAAGTGGAGAACAATGTTGCAATTGCATCAAAAGCATCAAGGCTTATTAGTTAAGGGTAGTAACGACCACACTAGCAAACTACCCCCATGTACTTTTTTCATTTCCATCCTTTAGGCTTTAGGGATCCACAGTGTTTATCCCATGCCCCTTTGAATTTGTTTTTGTCTTCATCACCTCCTCTGGAAGAGCATTCCAGGCCTCCACCACCCTCTCTGTGAATAAATACTTCCTGACATTGGTTCTGAGTCGTCCCCCCTGGTGTTTCATGTCATGACCCTTAGTTCTTCTGATTTCTTTCCAATGGAAAAGGTTTGAAGTTTGTGCATCATTAAAACCTTTCAGGTATCTGAAGGTCTGTATCATATCTCCCCTGCACCTCCTCTCTTTCAGGGCAATCATGTTTAGATCCTTCAGCCTCTCCTCATAAGTCTTTCGATAATGACCCCCATACCATTTTGGTCACTCTTCTCTGGACCGCCTCCACCCTCTCTCTCTATCCTTTTTGATATATGGGCTCTAGAACTGAACACAGTACTCCAGGTGAGGCCTCACCAAGGACCTGTATAAGGGCATTATCGCTTACTGGTTATTCCTCTCTCTCTGCAGCCCAGCACTCTTCTGGCTTTAACTATCGCCTTGTCACACTGCTTCACCATCTTCAGATTGCCAGAAACTATCACCCCAAGATCCCTTTCTTGATCCATGCACATCAGTCTTTCACCCCCCATCACATACAGTTCTTTTGGATTACCGCAGCCCAGATCCATGACTCTGCACTTCTTGACATTGAATCTCAACTGACAAATTTTAGACACTCTTCAAGCTTTCTTAAATCACTCTTCATTCTCTCTACTCTTTCAGGCATGTCCACTTGATTGCAGATCTTATTATCCGCAAATAGACAAACTTTATCATCTTTCTTCCGCAATGTTGCACACATATTGAATAGAACTGGTCCCAATACTGATCCCTGTGGCAGTCCACTAAGTTCTCTCTTCAGAGTAGGTTCCATTTACCATTACATGCTGTCTCCTGTCAGTCAACCAGTTTGTAATCCACGCCACCACCTTCTCATTTTATTCACAAGACTCCTATGCGAGACTGTATCAAAAGCTTTGCTGACCTCGATCCAATTCTTTAGTCACCCAATCAAAAACAATCAATCAATCAGATTTGTCTGACAGAACCTTTTGGTGAATCCATGCTGCCTCGGGTCCAGCAACCCACCCGATTGTAGATAGTTCACTATCCTTTCCTTCAATAAGAAGTAAAGAAAACGGAGAAAGAAGAAATGGAAAAGAAATCCTAGAAAAGGAGTTAGATCAAAAAGAGGAAGAAAAATTAAACCAGAACCAATGCAATTAAAAGAATAAAATGCCCAGACAACAAAAGTAGAAAAAAAGCATTCTATTTTTAGTTTAGTGGTTGACATAAATCAATAATGGGAATATGATTCTCGTATATATTTACAGTATATTTTGCACAGTACATTTCTATCTCTATTTCTCCAGTATTGTGCTTTTGCTTTCCATTTCAGATGTTATCTGCATGTTTCTATTTTTAATTTGTGGTCACATTTGGAAAGTGTCTGGCTGTGTTTTGTGTAGGTGACCAAGGAGAGGGATTCTGCTAGCATGTAGCAGCCCAGCTTTTGTTTTTTCAAGACAAGGTGTTATAAGGCTCTCTCTAATATTTGCAGTGCGACCCTTTCACAGGTAGAGTTGTTGCTGTTTGAGTCCTGGCAGTTAGTGCTAGTTTGGTACAGCAGACTTATTACATAGACACCAGTTTCTTTCTTTTCAGGGTTTTATGCTTCTTAAAGTGCTAGTAGTCGAGGGAGTTTGTGTTGCTAAAGTGATACCAGAACCTGAATACTTTTTGTATGGTAAGTTATTTTACTTCTGCTCTTCACCCACTGTAAATAAAATTTCAGTGGATGCAGAGTATATTTATGGCACTGGAGATTCAGGTTTTATATTGAGTTCATCCTACATAGACCTCAGACTGCATTGGTGGTGTACAACCAGTTTCGGGGTGTAGGAGAAGGCAATGGCACCAACGGTGCCTATGGCAGAAAAGTCAGAGTCCATCTCAGATTGCAGGCCTTGTGCCATTCTGGTAGCCCTTCTCTGAGCTGCGTCCACCCTGGTCATGTCCTTACATAGGTATGGCCTCCAGAACAGAACTGTCTCGGTACTCTAGAGAGGCTCTCACCATTGTCCTTTTTCTACTGGGCATGACCTCTCTCAAACTTTTTCCCCTAAGGACACATTAAAATACACTGGAATAGATAGATTTTTTCGGAGAGAAAAAAGATGAAATCTAGTACTTTTTTTGACAAATAAGGGGAAGAGATTCCCTCCTAAAGAAGGGCTATTAGCAGCTCTGGACTGATAAAACTCTTTGGGATGCAGTTGATATAAAAGGAGCTAGCATTATATCAAAGCAAACGTGTCTCGTTTCTTCTTTTCAAAAGCTGCATGCCAGTTGCTGAATAATACAGTGTGGGTCCCAGGCAGCTCTCGTGTAAGCCTCTCAGCCTGACAAAGGTTGCTCACTTCGTCTCTTCTCTTCAATACAAAAGAAATGACACTTCTGAACCGATCTCTTTTTAATAAGAAGGTCACAGTCATTTAAACTCTCTTGATTAGGGCAGACTGTTGAGGCTTCTTTCATGTCGGACTCTGCTGGCCTCTTTGTGCATGAGCTGGGAGATCAATGGTATGTATCAAGTTTAAAGTGATTCCAGGGCTGTACTCTCACTTCTCCCCCCTTTCCCAGCTCCCTTTCCAGACAAACAAGGTGACGAGCATTCGGGGGCACGTGGATCGATAAGGCAACACAGATCAGCTTCAGGAAAACCAATCGCAGATCAGATTGAAACTGACTGCTCCTTGTATCTCTACCAGGGCTCTCTGCAATAGATTGGCTTAGAAATGCGATGGTGAAAGAAGACAAAAGGGGAAGCAAAAGAAAAAAAAAAAAAAAACCTTGCTAATGCTCCCTGCTGCGGCTGTTTTAATCTGTGACAGCCAGAGGATTTGCTGAAAACCATTATCAGGTTTCTCTCTCTCTCTCTCTCTGATAAAGCTTCGACTAATCTGTTTGCCAGGGGTATTGAACAAATGCATTAGTGAAACAAGTTTTTTCGCTGTCTGTCAGGGCAGTGAAGGTGGGGAGGAAAAAATTGGAAGGTTAAACAGCCTGTCGGAAAAGTTACTGTCCATGCTCCCAAGAGGATTCTTCAGGCTAGGAGACTGGTGGAACCCAAGTGGACAGGGCCATGAAGGCTACAACTGGGCCTGGACTGCAGCACACAAGTGGCCAATATGAAGCATTTAGAAATGCGTCCTTATTGGGGTCCACTCGTACAATAATGATGCTGTACAGTTTATGAAAGAGATGTTAAAACCTGATCTTTTCTGCTATTGCCTCTGGAAGCTCCAGATTTTGGTACTCTAAAGACTGCTTTGACCTTGCTAGGATAAGACTGCCTTTTGCTCCAGGTCTTCCTCATTCTTGGGGATTTTAACATGTGGATAAGCCCTGACTCTTTTATCTCAAAAGTTCTCACCTTAACCTTCTCATTCAACCTCAAACTGTACTCTACTGCTCCCACTTACCAGCATGCCCACTGCCCTGACCGAGACCTTTCTTCCATCTTTCACCTTTTAGGAATATTCAGGCTATTGACCCATGTCCTCTTCAATCTGGTCAGAAATCTGTTTATGAGGCACTTTCTATTCTCCTATGATTTGAACGCTTCATCCCTCCCCCATCCTGTAAGGGAGCCAAACTCCAAACCTTGGCTCACACCTCCAGAGTTTTCTTCCTACAATTCTGTGTCCACGCTGCAGAGCATCTCTGGTTGAAAGGCTATTCCATGCTGACTTCAAATATTTCAAATTCATGCTCGCCTACTTCCGACCTGCTATTATACTCGTCAAGCAAGATTAGGTACCTCTAACAACCACCCTCGTCTGCAATCCCTGCTATCTCTTTGCCTCCTCCTCTCAGCCCAGACCCTGGCAGACTTCTTCCACAAAAGACAGATACGATTATTTGCTAAGTCTCCACCCAACCACCTACCCTGCTGCCACTGTGTTTACCTCCCTTTCCTTTGGCTGCCACTTTCTTCCTTTGCCTCCCTTTCCTTTGCCTGCCACTTTCTTCCTTTCTGAAATAACAGAAGAGGAAACTGCCCATCTTCTCTTCAAACATTACTTGCTCCTCCGACCCCATTCCTATCTCCCCTGCAAGCCCTCCATCACATCCTCAATTGATCATTTGCCACTGTGCCTCTCATGTTCCTTTGAACAGGTTATCATCATGCTGCTCCTCAAAAAACCTTCATTGGACCCTACCTGCCCTGCTAACTATCATCCTATCTCTCTCTTCCCCTTTGCATCCAAATTGCCTGAATGTACCATTAACTCCACTGTCTTGACTTTCTTTCATCTCAAGTTGGGCTGGATCCGCTGCAGTCTGACTTTCATCTTCTATGTGCCACAGAAACTGCTCGACAAAGTATCCACTGACTTCTCTGTGGCCAAGGCCTTTTATTTGATCCTCATCCTCCTTGACCTAACTACTCCATTGGACAACGTTGATCACAGACTGCTCCTTGATGCACCAAATTCCACTGGATTTTGGGACTCTGCTTTATTCTGGTTTTCTTCTTACCTCTCCCATCATACTTTTACTGTATCCTTGGGTGGTTCTTCCACTATCAGTTGGTGTGCCTCCTGGCTCTGTCCTGGGACCTCTTTTCTTTTCTCTCTACACATCTCTCCTTAGTGCTCTGATCTCCTCCCACAGCTTTCAGTACCACTTTTATGCTGACTTCCTCCCGTTTTCTCTCTCTCTATGCCAGAAATTTCAACAAGAATGCAGTTCCAAATCTCAAACTCTCTTCTTCTCTTCCTGTCTCTGTAAATGGCACTGTCATCCTCCCAGTTCCTATGACCCATAATCTTGGAGTCATCTATGATGCCTCTTCTCTGCTGAAAGCATGCCAACTTTTCCTCTATGAGCTTCCTTTCTGAGCATGCTACTAAAATGCTCTTCTACTCTCTATCACCTCCCACTTAGGCTACTGCTCTTTGAGGGCCTCCCACTGAGCCAACTTTCTTCGCTACAATCTATTCAATATTCGGCTGCATGACTTATCTTCCTTCAGTGTTGCTATGACCATGTAACCCCTCTTCTCAAATTGCTACACTGGCTCCCTGTCCACTTCTGCCTACAGTTGCATTTGCCCTGCAGCATCTCGCTACCTATCTTCTCTTCTTTACCCTACACCTTTCCTTGTAAGTTCTGTTCATCAAGCAAATCATTCCTATCAGTGCCTTTCTTCTTCACTGCCAACACCCGGCTCCCAGCGCCACGTGTTCCACCTTATTGTACTGTATGCAACAGAACAGATTTCTTGAGTTGGTGCCTCATTCTCTCTCTCTCTGGCTGTGTTCAAATCCAGTTTGAAAATGTATCTGCTCTACCAGAAATTTATCTGCTCTTGTCATGTTTGTCTCGACTGTAAGCTCTATGGAGCAGGGTCTGTCTCTTGTGTGTATCTGTACAGTACTGCATATGTCTAGTAGCACTTTAGAAATGATAAAAAGAAATAATAGTACATGCTGAACCTCTACTGTTTAAGGGTAGCTCAAACTTAATGCTCTGTCTCCTTTCATCCGGATTATGCTTCATTATTGTCAATGGGATACACAGTTTTGGATAAACTGTTTAACTTCCTATATCTATATATCTATATATCTAGAGAGAGAGAGAGACGCTCATCCCTATCTCTTTCCATCTGTTCATCCTTGGGTATCAAGCTCACAATCTGAACAGTCCACTTTGCAATGAAAGTAACATCTTTTTTCTTTACTCATCTAAAACTGTAGATCTTATCGCAATGCTACCTGCAGCCATCTCCCCTCTCACTGGAAGAAGCCATCCCTGGGCATCTCCCCTCTCACTGGAGGAAGCCGTCCCTGGGCATCTCCCCTCTCACTGGAGGAAGCCGTCCCTGGGCATCTCCCCTCTCACTGGAGGAAGCCGTCCCTGGGCATCTCCCCTCTCACTGGAGGAAGCCGTCCCTGGGCATCTCCCCTCTCACTGGAGGAAGCCGTCTCTGGGCATCTCCCCTCTCACTGGAGGAAGCCGTCCCTGGGCATCTCCCCTCTCACTGGAAGAAGCCGTCCCTGGGCATCTCCCCTCTCACTGGAGGAAGCCAACCCTGGGCATCTCCCCTCTCACTGGAGGAAGCCGTCCCTGGGCAGCTCCCCTCTCACTGGAGGAAGCCGTCCCTGGGCAGCTCCCCTCTCACTGGAGGAAGCCGTCCCTGGGCAGCTCCCCTCTCACTGGAGGAAGCCGTCCCTGGGCAGCTCCCCTCTCACTGGAGGAAGCCGTCCCTGGGCATCTCCCCTCTCACTGGAGGAAGCCGTCCCTGGGCAGCTCCCCTCTCACTGGAGGAAGCCGTCCCTGGGCAGCTCCCCTCTCATTGGAGGAAGCCGTCCCTGGGCATCTCCCCTCTCATTGGAGGAAGCCGTCCCTGGGCAGCTCCCCTCTCATTGGAGGAAGCCGTCCCTGGGCATCTCCCCTCTCACTGGAGGAAGCCGTCCCTGGGCAGCTCCCCTCTCACTGGAGGAAGCCGTCCCTGGGCATCTCCCCTCTCACTGGAGGAAGCCGTCCCTGGGCATCTCCCCTCTCACTGGAGGAAGCCGTCCCTGGGCATCTCCCCTCTCACTGGAGGAAGCCGTCCCTGGGCATCTCCCCTCTCACTGGAGGAAGCCGTCCCTGGGCATCTCCCCTCTCACTGGAGGAAGCCGTCCCTGGGCAGCTCCCCTCTCACCGGAGGAAGCCGTCCCTGGGCAGCTCCCCTCTCACCGGAGGAAGCCGTCCCTGGGCATCTCCCCTCTCACCGGAGGAAGCCGTCCCTGGGCAGCTCCCCTCTCACCGGAAGAAGCCGTCCCTGGGCATCTCCCCTCTCACCGGAGGAAGCCGTCCCTGGGCATCTCCCCTCTCACCGGAGGAAGCCGTCCCTGGGCATCTCCCCTCTCACCGGAGGAAGCCAACCCTGGGCATCTCCCCTCTCACCGAAGGAAGCCGTCCCTGGGCAGCTCCCCTCTCACTGGAGGAAGCCGTCCCTGGGCATCTCCCCTCTCACTGGAGGAAGCCGTCCCTGGGCAGCTCCCCTCTCACTGGAGGAAGCCGTCCCTGGGCAGCTCCCCTCTCACTGGAGGAAGCCGTCCCTGGGCAGCTCCCCTCTCACTGGAGGAAGCCGTCCCTGGGCAGCTCCCCTCTCACTGGAGGAAGCCGTCCCTGGGCAGCTCCCCTCTCATTGGAGGAAGCCGTCCCTGGGCATCTCCCCTCTCATTGGAGGAAGCCGTCCCTGGGCATCTCCCCTCTCACTGGAGGAAGCCGTCCCTGGGCATCTCCCCTCTCACTGGAGGAAGCCGTCCCTGGGCATCTCCCCTCTCACTGGAGGAAGCCGTCCCTGGGCATCTCCCCTCTCACTGGAGGAAGCCGTCTCTGGGCATCTCCCCTCTCACTGGAGGAAGCCGTCCCTGGGCATCTCCCCTCTCACTGGAAGAAGCCGTCCCTGGGCAGCTCCCCTCTCACTGGAGGAAGCCGTCCCTGGGCATCTCCCCTCTCACTGGAGGAAGCCAACCCTGGGCATCTCCCCTCTCACTGAAGGAAGCCGTCCCTGGGCAGCTCCCCTCTCACTGGAGGAAGCCGTCCCTGGGCATCTCCCCTCTCACTGGAGGAAGCCGTCCCTGGGCAGCTCCCCTCTCACTGGAGGAAGCCGTCCCTGGGCAGCTCCCCTCTCACTGGAGGAAGCCGTCCCTGGGCAGCTCCCCTCTCACTGGAGGAAGCCGTCCCTGGGCAGCTCCCCTCTCACTGGAGGAAGCCGTCCCTGGGCAGCTCCCCTCTCATTGGAGGAAGCCGTCCCTGGGCATCTCCCCTCTCATTGGAGGAAGCCGTCCCTGGGCATCTCCCCTCTCACTGGAGGAAGCCGTCCCTGGGCAGCTCCCCTCTCACTGGAGGAAGCCGTCCCTGGGAAGCTCCCCTCTCAATGGAGGAAGCCGTCCCTGGGCATCTCCCCTCTCATTGGAGGAAGCCGTCCCTGGGCAACAACAACAACAAAAAAAATCTTACCACTGGACATTTTATCTTGGAAATGACAATTTATTTGCAGATGTTACTTTAACAGCTGGCATACATTGGTACTCAGTTGAGCCCTTCATCCATTAAGGTTGCATTTCTTGGTGTCTCTTGTAACAGCGGATTTCTGAATGGGGTCACTGGTCATAGGTAAAATATGCAGAATAATTACACTTGTTGGCAAGCAGCCTAATTGGGTTTTCGCTTGGTTTTAGGTCTTAGGTGAGGTCTTCACTATTTGTTAGCAGAGGTGTGACATGAAATATTCTGCAGTGAGTAACAGCACGTGACACAGGATATGATGATAGTATATACATTTCACAAGTTAGCCAGTGTCATCCCCCAGCATCGTCCCTGACCTTCTGGTGGCGGCTGAGGTAAATTCCTTCCTTCCTCATTCTCAGACCATTTCCACTGCCTGCCAGGTGTCCTGCCACACCAGTGACCTCCAGTCCCTTCCCGAAGAAGTCACTCTCTCTGCCCCAGCCCTTCAGTTGAAGGATGAGAGATAATTAAGCCTTCAAGAAGGCTCAGACCCGAGGCTGGCAGCAGCAGCCGCCTGTTACAAACAGTTCTAGTGGAACATTAATTACAGTAATTTAAGCTTTGGAACGCTAACTGCAGCCAATGCAAGAGCATGCAGTACATTAGTGGCTATAACCAACTCCTTCAAAAAGACATTTGGCACCAGCAACTGTCAACAGGACTTGTGAAGCCTAACCCCAAACCCACCTAAGATTCTTGTTCTCTTCTTGGCTCCCTGTTTCCTCCTTCCCTGAGGCAACAAGTAAGCTCGTGGCTTTATCACCGCAGTGGCAGAAGTACTGCATGAAATGCCTCTGTCCTGCTTTGTGACAGTGAAGAAACTATCACAGCTGATCGTATCGCAGCTTCCCTTTCCACACGGTTTTCATACTTTCAAAGAAGGATACCACTAGTGGACTTCTGCTTGTCAAGGGACTGCAGCCCGAGGCGGCTCCTTGCCATTAGTTTCAAAATTAAAGCACGCAAGCTAGGCAGAAAGGCATTAAATGGACTCCATAAAAAGGCATCACTGGCCACTTTTTGGTTGACTTCTAGGAACTTGAATCAGACACAGAGGGGTCTGTGCTGGCGTAAAGACATGAACTTTTTACCTTTAGGCTTTGCACAAATTTGCAACGTAAAAGTACAAAGATGTTTGCCACTGCTATAAAGTAAGTGCGGCCAGTTGCATCTGCTCTTTCTGTCGGGAGAATTTTGCTAGAAAGGTGCATGCAAAGATTTGAAAACGCCACCTTCGTATGTATTTTTCCTCCATTGCCCTGGAATCCCCCTCCTCTCTCAATGCGCTTAGGAGCTCATTTTCAAGCAAGAGAAAGGCATGCAAGTTACACCAATTTCCAAAGCAAACTTCTGAGTGTCACTCCACTTTATCTGCACACAGTTACATCTGCTATTGTGTGTGTGCAGTAATTTTTTGGGGGAAATGTGCTTACGTACTTTTGAAAATCTAAAAGAATGTGCTTAAGTCCAAACTCTTCTCCAGCTCTGCCCCGGGAATGGCGCCGCTCTTCCTGGATAAGCTTACAGGCACAATTTCACCTGCGTATCAGGCAGACAGCTGTCTGTATGTTAAACCCATGGAAATGCCTTTTAAAATTACCGCCAGGTAGGATAACTTTAAGATATGTGTGAGTGCACCTATATATGCAGTTATACACGCAAATGCACACACACCATATAAAATACGCGTAAATGTAGCCATGTTCACGTATCAAAAAATATGCAGCAGGTATTTTAAACATAGCCGGATACGTTTCGATTTATCTGGCTAACTGGCAACAAAAGGCCAGCTAAATAGCACTGTGGCAACATGCAGCTAAGTAGTGCTGTTTAAGATAGCCGGATAAATAAAAGAAAAGTGCTACCTAGAAGGATAAGTACGACAGACAGATAACTAATGTCTGAAGACTTATCTGGCTAAGTAAGATAGCCGGATAAATAAAAGAAAAGTGCTACCTAGAAGGATAAGTATGACAGACAGATAACTAATGTCTGAAGACTTATCTGGCTAAGTAAGATAGCCGGATAAATAAAAGAAAAGTGCTACCTAGAAGGATAAGTACGACAGACAGATAACTAAGGTCTGAAGGCTTATCTGGCTAAGTACGATAGCCGGATAAATGAAAGAAAAGTGCTACCTAGAAGGATAAGTTCGACAGACAGATAACTAATGTCTGAAGACTTATCTGGCTAAGTAACATAGCCGGATAAATAAAAGAAAAGTGCTACCTAGAAGGATAAGTATGACAGACAGATAACTAATGTCTGAAGGCTTATCTGGCTAAGTAAGATAGCCGGATAAATGAAAGAAAAGTGCTACCTAGAAGGATAAGTACGACAGACAGATAACTAATGTCTGAAGACTTATCTGGCTAAGTAAGATAGCCGGATAAATGAAAGAAAAGTGCTACCTAGAAGGATAAGTTCGACAGACAGATAACTAATGTCTGAAGACTTATCTGGCTAAGTGGCAGAATTTGCTATGTACATGTATTTCTGCCCCTCATTTTAATCACTTATTTTCCTTAGCACCTGGTTTTATGTGGGTAAATTAACTCATTTTATAACCTGCCCTCCCCCAATCAGTATTCCATTCTGACTTATACCAGATGGTCAGCAGCTGGAAATTTGCGCAGGTAACGGCCGGACGCACATTACTTGCATAAATGCTGGCCCTGCTCTGGAAGCCTCCTGTCTCGACTCCTCTCTTGTTTCTTTTACTATGAGCACATTTACTCGGGCACCACTACTTGCATGTGTAGGTTTGAGGTTTATGGGATACATAAGAAGCCAACGTGTGTCGGGCATGTGATCGTTCTTACCTACACAACTCTTTGAGCACACCTTCAGCCTCACCGAGGGAGGGAGGGAGCACAGACTTCATTCCTGCTGGGCACACAAATTAGCACGTCTCCATTTAATTCTCCTGGAAACGAAGGCAATAGCTTTGCCTCCCTGATGAGTTTAATGCATGGGGCAGAGCTGGAGAAAGGTTCCTTGGGCTGAACCTGTACGCAGAATTTATACGCATAAAGAGTTTGTACGCGCCTAAACTGGGCTGTGTGTGCCTAAGTCTTGTTTTACTCGATAAATCGCCTTCTATGCACATTTTTGGGTTGACGTGCTTTGGGTTTTTTTATTTGCATACCATTTGCTGATTTCAGCGCACCGTCTTAACGCAAGGCTTATTGTATCGAGTGCTTTGGGAGAGCCATTTTCAGGGATCGGACTAATAGGGTGAAAGAGCCTGGAGACCGTCCTGAGAACGGGAGAAAAGCCTCAGTGAATCAAACACATTGAGTAAAGAGCACCCGAGCTCTTCCTGGAGGACCCCACTCGATTCAAAAAGCTGCTGCTGCTGCTACTCGAGGGCTCCCAGAGGGGGTAGGGCACAAAAAACATCCTGCCATGTGCTCTCAGAGGGGAGCGAATCACTTTTCACTTAAAACCCCCCAGATCTGGTGCGCATGCGATCTCAGCAAAGCTTTGCACTGCCACCATTGTTCCACACTTTCACTCATTTGTACACTTGAAGAAAGGCAGCGTTTCCTTCCAAGGGAGGAGTGCGGTACGTGGAAATGCCATGTATTCTCAGAAAGCAGCTGGACAAACTGATATGGGTCTCCTATACCCTGAGAGCTGACTCGTGTGAAGGCGTAAGACACCCAGAGCCAGGGAGCTAGCGCGCCTCTCCTAGTCCTTCCCCTGAGGACTTTAATCCAATGGAATGACAATTACGTGCGCACCCACCAAGACCGCTTTTACTGCTCCTCCTTAGGATGAAGTACGGTTTTATTTATTTCTGTTGTGTGGATTTAAATGTTGGACTTGGCTTTGTAACAGTGAAGTTACAAAAGAAAAGCTAAGGCAATGAGAGCCTTTGCATTCCCAGCCGTTTCCCCGAGATCGGGCAGAAACGTTCCTATCGTGCACACGTCAGAACCCTCTTTCCCAGTTTTAGTCCCTCGTGCTCTGGAGTGGCTTTGTAAGAACGGTCTTTCTGCTGGCGCCCCCTAGTGCCTAGGAGTATTTTCTACAGTGGATGGAGCGCTTCGGAGAGCGTAGCCTCTCCGAGCAACACCGCCAAAAAAACAGGGGCGCAGACCAGGCCTGCCTTCTCCGATTCTCAGGCGTGTGGTGTGAAAATGCCCAATCTGTGTCGGCTTGGGCAACGGTGCCTTCGCCAGGAGCTTGGGGCACTGCTCCATCATCTTCTTCAGGCCTTCAAACATGGCAAAGGCTAAGAGGGCAGGAATCTGCTCTTCCCACAGCCCACCTGGTAGATGTGGCTCTCCTCTCCCCCAGCAGCAGACGCAGCCCTTACTACCCTACCCACCCCTGCGCGCAGGACCTGGGCTGCTCTGGGTCCTTGCTTGAGTTCATGCTGTTGGCTTTCCTTCTAGCCAGAAAATGTCAAAGCTGCGGCGTACGTGTTGTCCTCCTGTCCTCTGCCAGAAGAGAAAAAGCTGCCCGTCACATCCTGATCTGGTGCCCTCAGGCAAACACTTAACCTATGCCAGGGACCCACAGTGTAAAGAAATGTCAAACAGAAGGACATTTCCCGGTGTGTGCGCGCGTCTCTCAGTCACAGCGGCCCCAGGGCACAATCCACCTACATTCAATCTTTACTTGCTACATGTGTTTCCTTACCAGCCTTGGATTACTTTTTATCATCAAATTACCGCTCTGATAAGATTGAATAGATGTGATAGCAAAGCAGAGGCCTCCTCCCTCCCCTTCCCCCCAAACAGGCAGCGGGTTTTATTCAAATGTCAGAGAGGGTGAAGAGATAGCCCCGGGCCTCCCAGTCTCTACCTCCGAGAACATCCAACGCCTTGCAGAAGACAAAATCACTGACAAAAACCAGAGAAACTCGCATTTCTCTCTGCTCTCATCTCTGCTGTTCTGCTCTGAGGGTTAGGTTTCCTCTTGCTTTTTCCTGGAAACCCCCAAGGGCTCCAGGATCCAGCCCAATAAACGTTCTGGAGCTGCCGAACCTAGTGCAGAGGCCCTGTAGCTCTTTCCATCTGCCGCACCTTGAACGAGAGCAGCACAGAGGCGTAGAGAGAGGTTTCAGGCACATGTGAAGGGGCCTGTGTGCTCCTGGGAGCTTAGGCACATGATCAGCAGTGGATAATTAATGCCGCCTTGAGAAAGGAGCTAGGAGACAGAGGACATGGATCTCCTCGAGTGGGCTTTAGTCAGGGCACCCCTAGCTGGGAGGAAAGAGGGGTCTCCTTGCAAATAAAAGCTCTCCTTTGGCACTTCGGTGGTGGCATCCAGTCGATTTCTATGGCACTCGTAAAATAATTAGCACCTTTATTCTACTGTTACTGTCACAAATCAACAGCAATTTCACTGTAATTACACCTTGCAAAGACGACAAAAGGATTAGATGGTTTGTCATACTAACCTCATTACCCATTTGTACCTGTTCTGCGGTGCAGCTGTTTGTGAAGCCTGCAGGGCTGCCTGTGTATTGGGGAGGGGACACATGTGTCTGCCTGCATCAGAAGCCTGCACCGCTGCCACCCGTGCTGCACCCGTTCTCTGCTGGGGAGGGGGTGTGCATATGGGTGTGAGAAGGAAGCCTGCAGAGTGAGTGTGTGTGAGAGTGTGAGTGTGAGAGAGTGTGAGTGTGTGTGTGAGTGTGAGAGAGTGTGTGAGTGTGTGAGTGTGCAAAGCTTGCACTGCTACAGTCCATGCTGAGGCAACAGGGCCACCGCCAGGCTAAACAGTGCCCCGAGCAGTTGCAACAGAGGGTGGGGCCTCCTCTCCTCGCGAGGGCCCCTGGCAGGGAGCCTCCACTCTGTCTCCATACGACTTGGCGCAGAACCTCTGCCCGGTGGGGCCCAGAGCGTGTGCACAGGGATGGAGGAAAGGAGCTGGCACGGCTGCCTGCCTTTCCTCTACAGTAATATCGTGAGCAATAAATGAAAAGCCATCCCTGGAGCTGTTGCCACTTTAAGAGTAAGAGGGGTAGAATGAATCCTTTAATCATGGGTGGGGAGATAAATAACCCCAGCCTGCCTTGTTTACTCCGGCTCCTTCCACACATCGTTTGCTCTCAATACAAACTTCTCCAGGTTGTAAATATTTCATCTGCAGAAATGCACTTCAGGGCTCTCTGTCTAATCCCTATTAATTTAAATAATGCTTGGGCAGTCTTATCAAAGGATTTATTATTTATCAGGTTTGTTTACTTGTAGCTAACAGGTAGCGCTCAGCGTGTGTCCCCCAAAGCAGGGGACAGGCACAGTAAATCACGCCAGCTCCCCCCTCCGAAGGGATGTGTCAATTATTCCCGCTGCCGTTAATTAGTAATGAGGACTAATATCAGCCGCCTGACATGCTGGATGGAGCCAGCTCTGCTACAGTAAAATCAAAGCAGTCAAAGGCAGGAGGTAGAAAGTACGTCCTCCCCCCCAGGGATCCATTATCTCAGTCTCACCCCTCACCGGGGATCCCAGATACAGAGCCCCTCTCCTCACCCCTAACCGGGGATCCCTCACACAGAGCCCCTCTCCTCACCCCTAACTGGGGAGCCCAGATACAGAGCCCCTCTCCTCACCCCTAACTGGGGATCCCTCACGCAGAGCCCCTCTCCTCACCCCTAACCGGGGATCCCATATACAGAGCCCCTCTCCTCACCTCTAACCGGGGATCCCAGATACAGAGCCCCTCTCCTCACCCCTAACCGGGGATCCCTCACGCAGAGCCCCTCTCCTCACCTCTAACCGGGGATCCCAGATACAGAGCCCCTCTCCTCACCCCTAACCGGGGATCCCTCACGCAGAGCCCCTCTCCTCACTCCTAACTGGGGATCCCAGATACAGAGCCCCTCTCCTCACCCCTAACCGGGGATCCCTCACACAGAGCCCCTCTCCTCACCCCTAACTGGGGATCCCAGATACAGAGCCCCTCTCCTCACCCCTAACCGGGGATCCCTCACACAGAGCCCCTCTCCTCACCCCTAACCGGGGATCCCAGATACAGAGCCCCTCTCCTCACCCCTAACCGGGGATCCCTCACGCAGAGCCCCTCTCCTCACCCCTAACCGGGGATCCCAGATACAGAGCCCCTCTCCTCACCCCTAACCGGGGATCCCATATACAGAGCCCCTCTCCTCACCCCTAACCGGGGATCCCAGATACAGAGCCCCTCTCCTCACCCCTAACAGGGAATCCCAGATACAGAGCCCCTCTCCTCACCCCTAACAGAGGATCCCTCACCGCAGAGCCTCTCTCCTCACCCCTAACCGGGGATCCCTCACGCAGAGCCCCTCTCCTCACCACTAACCGGGGATCCCTCATGCAGAGCCTCTCTCCTCACCCCTAACCGAGGATCCCTCAACGCAGAGCCTCTCTCCTCACCCCTAACCGGGGATCCCTCACGCAGAGCCTCTCTCCTCACCTCTAACCGGGTATCCCAGATACAGAGCCCCTCTCCTCACCCCTAACCGAGGATCCCTCAACGCAGAGCCCCTCTCCTCACCCCTAACCGGGAATCACAGATGCAGAGCCCCTCTCCTCACCCCTAACCGAGGATCCCTCAACGCAGATCCTCTCTCCTCACCCCTAACCGGGGATCCCTCAACGCAGAGCCTCTCTCCTCACCCTAACTGTTGATCCCTCACGCAAAGCCTCTCTCCTCACCCCTAACCGGGGATCCCTCACGCAGAGCCTCTCTCCTCACCCCTAACCGGGGATCCCTCACGCAGAGCCTCTCTCCTCACCCCTAACCGGGGATCCCAGATACAGAGCCCCTCTCCTCACCCCTAACCAGGGATCCCTCACACAGAGCCCCTCTCCTCACCCCTAACCAGGGATCCCTCACACAGAGCCCCTCTCCTCACCCCTAACCGAGGATCCCTCAACGCAGATCCTCTCTCCTCACCCCTAACCGGGGATCCCTCAACGCAGAGCCTCTCTCCTCACCCTAACTGTTGATCCCTCACGCAAAGCCTCTCTCCTCACCCCTAACCGGGGATCCCTCACGCAGAGCCTCTCTCCTCACCCCTAACCGGGGATCCCTCACGCAGAGCCTCTCTCCTCACCCCTAACCGGGGATCCCAGATACAGAGCCCCTCTCCTCACCCCTAACCAGGGATCCCTCACACAGAGCCCCTCTCCTCACCCCTAACCAGGGATCCCTCACACAGAGACGTCCAGATTGCTACAACTAAATACAAGCTGAAAGGCTCCGTCCCCTAAATCAAGCGACTTCAACAATTTGTGAAGCAGAGGATTTATCAAGCAGGAACGTCTCGAGATGAGATGGAGCGAGGGATTTCCTTGGTAGCTCGCTATACATTTGCAGGGAAACTTAAGGAAAAAGGTAGCCCCAAGGGAAAGCGCTCGCTGCTTAAATGAAAGAAATAATTTCCTAGGATGCTGGGTTTCACGAGAGACATCTGGTGGGTGTTCAGAAACCTTCTGACCACAAACATTTACAGCTTTATATTTCTATCAGAGACAAAGGAGCTAGCAAGGTAGCTCTTTTAGCTATAACATCTGAAGCCGCCTCAGGCCCTACTACTTTCTTTCATTCAGGAAGATGGCAACACTTGGACACCTTTCTCTCTTTCTCCTGGACGTTACGTAATGCTTACCGTATATGTTTTTTAAACAAGTCTATCAGTGACAACCTAGTTTTTGGAAAATTCACAAATGTTCCCCTATACTTCGCTGTAATGTCTCAATGTAAAGATAGTATGACCTCCAGTTATCTCACTAGATATTATGTAAACCGAAGTGATGCCCTTGGGTGAGTGTCGGTATAAAAAACAAATAAATAAATAAATCTCTCGAAGCCTTCATCTGAGACAGGGCACGCGAGGCACTAACCACGTCGACAGGTGTGGCAGTGTCAGCTGACCAGCATGAACCTCGGACACTGCAATTACCCCACCTCTTGGCATTTTTCCTGCGAGAGGCGATGGACGGTCTGGCATGAACTCTCCATATGGCGTTCGTACAATGCTTAAAATGCCGTCTGGGCTAACTGTGCAAGGCTCTGACCTTGGGGCCGATGCAATAAGGGTGCACAGTTTTGCCCGCAGCTGTGTGCAATGCGCCTGTAAAACCGTGCCCTCTGTTGTGTGCTAATGAAGGCATGAACTATGACCCCCAATGCAGAGAGGGGCGCTGGGCTAGCTCAGGTGTTCTTACTGCTGGAAATTTCGCTCCTGCGCAGAGGAGCAGCAAAGTTCCCAGGGCTTGTGTCAGTCAATGGGCAGGAGCTGGGACCTGTAACTGGGTCACACAATTTGCTATTAAATATGGTTTATGTGCACTAAGAATGTTTTCTGCACTTAAAGCATGTGTGCGCACATAAATCAGATTTAATGCATAGAAACCATGTTCTGTGCAAAAGATGAGTTTTGTGTGCACAAAATCACTCATGAGAGACTCCCCCGGGTTTATACCGATCATTCAGCCTGTGCTGAGCGCACATTTCCCAGTCAGTCACTCCCGATGACCGAGCACACCATCAGCCGCACGGTAAGGAACTGTGCGCCGCATTTCAGCACCCAGGTTAACCCACACCTTAGTGCTCAGGTGCGTCCAGTGCCAGGCGCATGAGGAGTGGAGGGAAGTTTCTGATAGGTCCATGTTGTCCTGGTGCTGAAAATCCACCCCCATTTAAGGCCGCAAAACTTTAGACGGCTGTAAGAAAAATCAGTTGTCCCAACGTTACGCAGTGCGTGTCCACGAGAATCATCTGATCTGCGTCTTTCCATTCAGCTTTGCTGTCTAGCAGCCTCACATGGATATTATTAAGGAAATCACCAGAAACAGACTTACGCAAAATGTAAAAGATTCAATTCATGTTACAAACCTCAGGCATGAAGAGCAATGGTGTCTGAATCACAACGCCACCAAATTATTCAGAAATGACCAAAAAAAATGCCTTGTTTAAAGAAAATGGTCCATTGTAACCACTTTGGAAAATCCAAATGCGACCCTGCTTTCAAAAGAGTACGGAGATTTCGGCTACAAATGGACCCTACAAACAGAAGTCTCCATTATAACGCACACAAAAACCCAGTAATGCAGCTCCGAAAAGATACACACACTGTATACACACACATATATATTTTATTTTTCTCACCCCATCAAGTCAATACTCACATGAAGAGTAATGCCCAGGGCCTTTCCCCCACAACAGCAAATGATTGCAAATTACAAAGAAGATGCAGTCAGGAATCAGCAATGAACTGAAAGCATGGCGAAGAAATAGTTTTGTAAACACAATGCAAACCTCAAGTGATAACAGCTATGCAAGGTGGAGTAGCAGCCTCGTGGGTGGAGCAGGAGGCTGAGAATCAGGGATGGCCAGGGTTCAAATCCCACTGCTGCTCCTCAGCTACAAACTGAGGTCACTTCCCAAAGGAAAACTGCTCCGATATCTCAACTATTTGAACAAAAAGAGAGGAGAGTCTGGAGTAAGAGTGAAAGGGCAAGAAGGCGTTGATGGATGTTGGTTAAAGGCGCCTTCATGGTGTGTGCGTATGGGAAGAGGTGGCAAACCCTTTTACTCCATCCATATCAGAAGCCTCTGCTTCGCATTGCCGGGTTCTCTTCTCTTCCAAGAGATGGCTCACAATCTAAGCAGCTGATGTCCAAGATGAGTTAAAGTAGCGACCAAAATGATAAGGGGAATGGAACAACTCCCCTATGAGGAAAGACTAAAGAGGTTAGGACTTTTCAGCTTGGAGAAGAGACGGCTGAGGGGGGATATGATAGAGGTCTTTAAAATCATGAGAGGTCTAGAACGGGTAGATGTGAATCGGTTATTTACTCTTTCGGATAGTAGAAAGACTAGGGGGCACTCCATGAAGTTAGCATGGGGCACATTTAAGACTAATCGGAGAAAGTTCTTTTTTACTCAACGCACAATTAAACTCTGGAATTTGTTGCCAGAGAATGTGGTTCGTGCAGTTAGTATAGCTGGGTTTAAAAAAGGATTGGATAAGTTCTTGGAGGAGAAGTCCATTACCTGCTATTAAGTTCACTTAGAGAATAGCCACTGCCATTAGCAATGGTTACATGGAATAGACTTAGTTTTTGGGTACTTGCCAGGTTCTTATGGCCTGGATTGGCCACTGTTGGAAACAGGATGCTGGGCTTGATGGACCCTTGGTCTGACCCAGTACGGCATGCTCTTATGTTCTTTTTGATATCGGCGCCTGCTTTTTGGAATACAAGCTTTGGCTCACCTAATGCTTTTAAATATCTCATCTTCAGTGCTTCTGAAGACGTTTCATGCTTTATGTACATCAGTCTGATGCCCGCGGAAGGTCCCAACCTACTAAGATTCATAATGGAGAGGGCAGCTACAGCAGAGCTAGAAATGGACCCAAACCTAGGATGAAGTTTGGAATCCGATCACCTGATTTGAGATTCAGCCCAGCTTAAAAGCTGCCCCTCCTCCTCAGCTTCATTTCTCTGTATCTGCAGGGTCGCATTCTGTGCCAAGAGCTGGAAAATTCTGCAGCGGGGGTCTTTAACTTCGGCGGCACATTTGCATATATTTGCATAGGACTTAACATGCTTAGTCAGTTCAAAGATTCCCCAACCTTGGTTATTTGAGTCTGAATGTTTTCTTTTCTCTCCCCACTCTCCCACAATTTCAGAGCCAGAGGATGGTGAAGCGCTGGGAGCCCGGATTATCGTGATTTACTGTAGCAACCGTAGCCCGATCTGGTAATCCAAGTCCGGGCTGCGAAACTGAGGAGGAGAGGAGCAATCCTCACTGCAACAGGGCGACCCAGTGACTGAAATACAGGGAAGGTCACCCAGAGAATCAACGACAGCAAGGGGTTAAAACCTCTTCCGAAGGCAAGGAAGCTATAGGGTCGAGGGTCGTAAGGCTTAGATTCAGGGCCATCCAAAATGGGGTGAGATTTATGAGGGGAGAGGAGAGATGGGGGAGATAAGATACAGACCTTCAGATACCTGACAGGGATTATGAGGCCCAAACTGCAAACATCTGTAAACCTCAGGAAGAGCGACAGGAGCCATTTCTTCACAGAAAGTGCGTGCGGAGGATGCACGGAGCGCCCTCCCAGAACAGTAAAGGAATTCAAAACAGCAAGGCAGAAACCCAGAGGAAGAAAGGGTAATCTGTCGTAAGGTTAGGTGGAGCTTGCACAGAGCCGCAGTTACAACCCTAAACATTTTCTGGGCAGACCAGACGGTCCATTTGGGTCTTTATCTGCTGTCATTAGCACTCGAAGACGATAACGTGACAGAGCTGGGATTAGAACTGAGAGCCAGGCTGATCCTCAGCCCAGTTCTGGCTTTAGAAAATTCACAATGCACATTACAGATATCCTGAAAAGTAAAACCCATTAGGGGTGCCTGCAGGACAGGGGCGGGAGGAAGCGGCATTAGAATTGAGGTGGCAAGGAAACAGCAGGGACCCATGGGTTTAAGGAATGAGGTGCATGGATCCTCATGTAAGGACACCAAGGGGTCCATTTCAGCCTTTTGTTTTTAGGGAATAACATTTTAGTCAAACTTAGGTGGCTGAAAAATACCCCTAAATCTAGCCAGGCAAAACAGACATAGGATGGACGCTTGTGTAAACTTAGCAGCGCTGAGCAGTTAATCGGAAGCCCTTTTGCGCCCAGCTACGCGTGTCTGGTCAGTGGGAGAAAATTAAGAAAAGCAGAGGTTTGACCGGCTGACTCCCAAAGGTAGCTGCTTCAACCTTTTGAGAAGTGACCCCAGAGAATGCAGAGGTGCGGGGAGTAAATTAAGCTCCTGTTACAAACTGCAGTCCAGCGTCAGGATCCTTAAGAGCCCTGCCTTGCTGGAACGGTGCCGGCACGGACAGCCTAATAATTAAAGCCCTGTGCAATATGAATGAGCCCAGTCTGATTTATTGACTAAAGGAAGTTTTTACACGGTAGCCCATTAAGACAGACGGCCTTGTTTACAGCCAGGCCATTCCACTGTAGGGACCCTGGCCCGGGCAGCCCGTTGCGCTATTGCTCTTCAAGCAGACATCTCATTAAGGGAAACGGCATGTGGAGAGCACTGGATCTATACTTCACAGGTCCTGAGGGAGGCTTTTACCATTTTTAATAAGTGGGCAAAGTTATCCAACCTGCCGCTCTTCCTCCCTGCTCACCCTAGGATCTCCACTACTTACTGCACCTGCATGGGGGGGTGGGGGGTTAAACACTGCGGCACACATGCGGACTACCCACGGGATTCAGATGGAGAGAGGGGCACTCCCTAATGCTTTATGTCATGATGGGAGCAGAGCAGTAGTAATCCCTCCAGACTGGGAGTCACTCAATGACTGGCAGCAAATTCCAACCCTCCTCCCACAGCTACCTAGAGAGAAAAGTGATGGTCCGTGCCATTCACATGGCTGCCTTTAAGGCCACCGGACTGAAAAAAGAGAGCCCCCGTCTCCAAGCTTGGGGACTATCAGATCGGCATCAGAGAGCCCTTCGGTGCTGGTACAACACAGGCGCAATGCTGGCTTTTTCTGCCCCATCACAGGGGAGATCTGGATTTGAATCCTGGCTCCAGAATCAGCTAGGAAAAGTGCTGAAGCAACACTTGTAGCTTCTGAGAGGAAGCGAAGAAAAGCATGGACACGTACAGAAAGTGTGCGACATTTTACAACTGAGCTGGCGGGTGAGCACCACTGGGCAGTGACACCGCCCAGACTCTACCACCTCCGAAGAAAGGGACAGTACTTTCCCAAGAGCAGAGAACAGCAAACAGCTCTGATCCCAGCAGGTGCTTTAGAAGTGGAGAGGGGAGAGCGGTGACCCAAACAGCATGGGAGGAAGATGGCCGAGTTTGTGTGTTACTGCGTGTGGGAGAGGAGGGGCTCGGTCAATTCTGTAGCCCAGGCAAGAGTGCTGCCCCCAGGCAGAGCTCTGTGACCTGCACAGGTTTGCATAGCTACGGATAACAGGATAACAAGAGGGACTTGAGCGGCTTAGCACAGTGCTGGTTTATGCTGAGAGGGTTACTGCGACGGAGGACCTTTTTCAGAAAATGGAAAAATTAAAGCAGAGCTTCACAGCACAGGTGTTTGGCTGCGGAAGGATTACTGCAGATTGGGTAACACGGATGTTAGGGAGAACAGTAATCTCTCTCAGACTGCAGCCTGCACTGGTTTATCTGCTAAGATACAGGCCACCCAGGATCCAAACTGCCAGGAGATTCAGTGCCGGCACCTGTTGGGTACACACTCCAGCATCCCAAAAGCCAGACTGGAATAATCCAGCTCTGCTCCCCCTGCCTTCCTAGGCTAACCGGGCAGCTATGGGAGCTGGGGGCAAAGGGCAGCCGAAGGCACAGAAATCGCACTACTTCCTAAACAGGTCAGAAATTATTTCTCAAGGTTTGCATTCCATATCCTGGGTAAAAACAGCTGCAGCGCTCTTCAGCAAGCAGAAACGCCCACATCTCAGACAGATACGGAGTGCGATATGCACTTATGTACACACACACAGAGATGCCCACGCCACTATGCCAGGCTCTGCTCACAGCATTCCATATCCTGGGTAAAAACAGCTGCAGCGCTCTTCAGCAAGCAGAAACGCCCACATCTCAGACAGATACGGAGTGCGATATGCACTTATGTACACACACACAGAGATGCCCACGCCACTATGCCAGGCTCTGCTCACAGCATTCCATATCCTGGGTAAAAACAGCTGCAGCGCTCTTCAGCAAGCAGAAACACCCACATCTCAGACAGATACGGAGTGCGATGTGCACTTATGTACACACACACACAGAGATGCCCACGCCACTATGCCAGGCTCTGCTCACAGCATTCCATATCCTGGGTAAAAACAGCTGCAGCGCTCTTCAGCAAGCAGAAACGCCCACATCTCAGACAGATACGGAGTGCGATGTGCACTTATGTACACACACACAGAGATGCCCACGCCACTATGCCAGGCTCTGCTCACAGCATTCCATATCCTGGGTAAAAACAGCTGCAGCGCTCTTCAGCAAGCAGAAACACCCACATCTCAGACAGATACGGAGTGCGATGTGCACTTATGTACACACACACACAGAGATGTCCACGCCACTATGCCAGGCTCTGCTCACAGCACTCCATATCCTGGGTAAAAACAGCTGCAGCGCTCTTCAGCAAGCAGAAACGCCCACATCTCAGACAGATACGGAGTGCGATATGCACTTATGTACACACACACACAGAGATGCCCACGCCACTATGCCAGGCTCTGCTCACAGCATTCCATATCCTGGGTAAAAACAGCTGCAGCGCTCTTCAGCAAGCAGAAACGCCCACATCTCAGACAGATACGGAGTGCGATATGCACTTATGTACACACACACACAGAGATGCCCACGTCACTATGCCAGGCTCTGCTCACAGCACTCCATATCCTGGGTAAAAACAGCTGCAGCGCTCTTCAGCAAGCAGAAACGCCCACATCTCAGACAGATACGGAGTGCGATATGCACTTATGTACACACACACACAGAGATGCCCACGCCACTATGCCAGGCTCTGCTCACAGCACTCCATATCCTGGGTAAAAACAGCTGCAGCGCTCTTCAGCAAGCAGAAACGCCAACATCTCAGACAGATACGGAGTGCGATATGCACTTATGTACACACACACACAGAGATGCCCACGTCACTATGCCAGGCTCTGCTCACAGCACTCCAGACTTCTAAAGAGTTGTTTTAAATATGCTAACTCCCAGAGCAAACGCAGAAGACGCCCCATACTTTTAATTCCCATTCGTATCAGTTTTCTGAAGGTGCAGGAAGCTTGCTCCCAGATCATTTCCACTAATATACTGCTTGGGTACGAGTTGGCCCCCTTTCTAGGTGTTACTTCAGTTCCGATGCGGAGATATCACAGGTAATATCTCCCTGGTGCAAGCAGACGGGTCATTGCTGCCCACGAGCCGTGAAAACCATTCGCATTTGAACTGCAAGGCCAAATGCCCGGAAAATACCCTAACGTGAATCCAATAACCACGGCTTCGATACGGCAGCAGCATGAATCCCTGCCTCCCACGAGAGCAGCAAAATAAGTGCCGGATCTGAAAACGGGAGACGAGCTGGCCCTGCTCCTGTACAGCCTTGTCTCTCTGCGATGACAGCACCGTGCATGCACGCAGTCCCAGAGAAAATCCCCTCGCTGCTTGCAGGTCCACAAGTACAGACAAAGCAAGCTTTCTATGAAAAACTCCCTGTGACGCGGCTTACAGCACAGGAAATGCCTGCGGGCTGCTTGCCAGCTCTGCCCCCGTCTGTCTGTACTGCAGTTACTTTTTTACCTGCACAGGGGCACGGGGCAATTTCCAGTCACTGATTTTACTCATCTTTAGATAGGTAAAATCATGTGAATAAAGCTTGCCCTCTGCCTTGTACAGACCCTTGGACCTGCACCCGCTCAGCGGAGTCCTTTTCCGGACCGAGCACAGAACCGTCCCTTAGCACACTCTGTGCGAGCCAGCAGCACATCGGCCTCGTTCAGGCAGCTGTCATGAAACAGGATCCATGCTGCCGTATCATCAGGACATGCCAGAGACGTAAAGTTCCTGGATGGAATAAACGACGGCTTCATGGCGCAATTGGTTCAGGAACCAGAGAGGGAGCTATTTTAGATTTCATTCTTAATGAATTGCAGGATTTGGTGAGAGAGGTAACGGTGGTGGGGCCACTTGGCAACAGGGATCATAACATGATCAAATTTAAACTAATAACTGGAAGGGGGACAATAAGTAAATCTGCAGCTCTAACACTAAACTTTCAAAAATGATAAAATGAGGAAAATAGAAAAAACTAAAAGTGTAGCTGCAGAGGTTAAGAGTGTACAACAGGCGTGGACATTCTTTAAAAATACCTCTTTACAAGTGCAGTCCAGATGTATTCCACCCATTAAAAAAGTGGGAGGAAGGCAAAACGATTACCGGCATGGTTAAAAGGTGAGGTGAAAGAGGCTATTTTAGCCAAAAAAACGTCCTTCAAAACTTAGAAGGATCCATCTCAAGAAAATAGGGAAAAGCATAAGCATTGTCAAGTTAAGTGTAAAACATTGATAAGGCAGGCTAAGAGAGAATTTGAAATGAAGTTGGCCATAGAGGCAAAAACTCATAATAAAAACTTTTAAAAATATATCTGAAGCAGGATGAGAGGCGGTTGGACCATTAGATGACCAAGGGATTAAAGAGGCTCTTAGGGAATATAAGGCCATCGTAGAAAGACTGAATGAATTCTTTGCTTCTGTGTTTACTAATGAGGATGTTGGGGTGTTACTGGTTCCAGAGATGGTTTACAAGGGTGATGAGTCAGATGAACTGAACCAAATCACTGTGAACTTGGAAGATTGTAGTAGGTCACACTGACAAACTGAAGAGTAACAAATCACCTGGACCAGATGGTTTTCATCCCACAGTTCTGAAAGAACTAAAAAAATAAATTTTAGATCTATTAGTAAAAATGTATAACCTATCATTAAAATAGTCAATTCTACCTGCAGCCCCAATATTTAAAAAGAGCTCCATGGGTGATCCGGGAAACTAGAGACCAGATAGCCCGACTTCAGTGTCAGGAAAAATAGTGGAAATTATTCTAAAGATCAAAATCACAGAGCATATAGAAAGAAATAGTTTAATGGAACAGAGTCAGCATGGATTTACCCAAGGCAAGTCTTGCCTAACAAATCTGCTTCATTTTTTTGAAGGAGCTAATAAACATGTAGATAAAGGTGAACCGGTAGATTTGGATTTTCAGAAAGCATTTGACAAAGTCCCTCATGAGAGGCTTCTAAGAAAAGTAAAAAGTCATGGGATAGGTGGCAATGTCCTTTTGTGGATTACAAATTGGTTAAAAGACAGGAAACAGAGAGTAGGATTAAATGGTCAATTTTCTCAGTGGAAAAGGGTAAACAGTGGAGTGCCTCAGGGATCTGTACTTGGACCGGTGCTTTTCAATATATTTATAAATGATCTGGAAAGGAACACGATGAGTGAGGTTATCAAATTTGCAGATGACACAAAATTATTCAGAGTAGTTAAATTACAAGTGGATTGTGATACATTACAGGAGGACCTTGCAAGACTGGAAGATTGGGCATCCAAATGGCAGATGAAATTTAATGTGGACAAGTGCAAGGTGATGCATATAGGGAAAAATAACCCATGCTATAGTTACACGATGTTAGGTTCCATATTAGGAGCTACCACCCAGGAAAAAGATCTAGGCATCATAGTGGATAATATATTGATGTCATCGGCTGTGTGCTACTGCGGCCAACAAATCAAACATAATGCTAGGAATTATTAGGAAGAGAATGGTGAATAAAACAGAGAATGTCATAATGCCTCTGTATCGCTCCATGGTGAGACCGCACCTTGAATACTGTGAGCAATTCTGCTTACCACATCTCAAAAAAGATATAGAAAGATATAGTTGCACTGGACAAGGTACAGAGAAGGGGGACCAAAATGATAAAGGGGATGGAATGGCTCCCCTGTGAGGAAAGGCTAAAGAGGTTAGGGATGTTCAGCTTGGAGAAGAGACGACTGAGGGGGATATGATAGAGGTCTATAAAATCATGAGGGGACTAGAATGGGTAAATGTGAATTGGTTACTTACTCTATTGGAAAATAGAAAGACTAGGGGGCATTCCATGAAGTTAGCAAGTAGCACATTTAAAACAAATAGGAGAAAATACTTTTTCACTCAATGCACAATTAAGCTCTAGAATTCATTGCCAGAGGATGTGGTTAATACAGTTAGTGTAACTGGGTTTAAAAAAGGTTTGGATAAGTTCTCGAAGACCATTAACTGCTATTAATCAAGCTGACTTAGGGAATAGCCACTGCTATTTCTGGCATCAGTAGCATGGGATCTTCTTAGTGTTTGGGTACTTGCCAGGTTCTTGTGGCCTGGTTTGGCCACTGTTGGAAACAGGATGCTGGGCTTGATGAACTCTCGGTCTGAGCCAGTATGGCAACTTCTTAAGTTCTTATTTTGTAGTGCCTGCAGGGACTCTTCAGGAGACCAGCCTGCTGGGTGTTTAGTTCTTCTGCTTACCCTTCATTATTGTATTTCATTTTGTTTTTTCCTAATATATTATTTCTGATATTTTTAAAACATTTTGTGGAGGTGAGGGTGAGCAGATTACAAGTGAGGATATATCTAAACCCCAACTCTTCTCTCCAGTTCACACATCCATTCTTCACTTGAATCCACATGATGCTTGTACCGGACTCTGATAAAGATCTGCTCTTCAGCTGTCTGTGCTGTATTCATGCTTTACATGTATCAGTGTGACCCCTGCATGGGGCTCTGATGAAGACATGATCTTCAGCTCTCTGTGCTGTATTCATGCTTTACATGTATCAGTGTGACCCCTGCATGGGGCTCTGATGAAGATCCTCTCTTAAGCTGTCTGTGCTGTATTCATGCTTTACATGTATCAGTGTGACCCGTGCATGGGGCTCTGATGAAGATCTGCTCTTCAGCTCTCTGTGCTATATTCATGCTTTACATGTATCAGTGTGACTCCTGCATGGGGCTCTGATGAAGATCTGCTCTTCAGCTGTCTGTGCTGCATTCATGCTTTACATGTATCAGTGTGACCCATGCATGGGGCTCTGATGAAGATCTGCTCTTCAGCTGTCTGTGCTGTATTCATGCTTTACATGTATCAGTGTGACCCCTGCATGGGGCTCTGATGAAGATCTGCTCTTCAGCTGTCTGTGCTGTATTCATGCTTTACATGTATCAGTGTGACCCCTGCATGGGGCTCTGATGAAGATCTGCTCTTCAGCTGTCTGTGCTGTATTCATGCTTTACATGTATCAGTGTGACCCCTGCATGGGGCTCTGATGAAGATCTGCTCTTCAGCTCTCTGTGCTGTATTCATGCTTTACATGTATCAGTGTGACCCCTGCATGGGGCTCTGATGAAGATCTGCTCTTCAGCTGTCTGTGCTGTATTCATGCTTTACATGTATCAGTGTGACCCCTGCATGGGGCTCTGATGAAGATCTGCTCTTCAGCTGTCTGTGCTGTATTCATGCTTTATGTGTATCAGTGTGACTCCTGCATGGGGCTCTGATGAAGGTCAGCAAGGTACCGTGCAGATTTATAAAGGCAGGGGAAGGTACATAGGAGGTATTTAAGGAAGTTCCTCCTGAGTTAAGTGAAAGTTTGGAAGAGGAAGAATAATCTTAATGGGTAAGACTGTAAGTGCCTGCTTTAAGGGTTCGGCTACAAGGCATACAAGGCCCACAGCGAAGGCCCTGGGGAGATGCTTCCCGAGGTTCATGCGGCATAACATTACACGGTGGAAGTACAGCTCCTCAGAATTACTTAGCCCAGTGCCAAAAGCTGGGGAGTGCACGGACAGCACCCCATGAATAATAAATATTCCTACTCTTTGCAAAGGCCGTATCCCACGGGCATGCATGGCAGAGGCGCTCTCCTAGCACTGTAGGGTAATGAGTGTGTGGTGGCAGTGTTCTTTTGCTCCCCAGCTTCAATTATTCACATCTCACTCCCAGAACATTGTCTTGGCAGGGCCTGCTTGAAAATTACTTGCATCTATCACTCAATCGCTCTCAGGTCAAAGACACAATCCTGACTTAATGGCTGCATTTTGTTAGCAACTAATCTGTCACTGCTGTTTGTTTAAAAACAGCAATTTGTAGCTGGGGGAAGCTGCATGCTAACTGGGAAGGCTGCTTCTGCAGTCTGTGCCAGAAATGACAGGAGGAGAAGACACTTGGCCAGTCCTGCTTTGGAACCGATGTCCCAGTGCATTGTGGCTTTTGAAGTCCTGCTTCTAATAGGTATTTTAGATTACATTTCTTGTTGCATTGTAACACTTTACTGAATTGTTGTTTTTTTTTAATTGCATGCTATAATGGAACCTGCTTCGAGATTTGTTTGTGAATTAGCACTACAGGTACCAAAATGCTTGTCTGAAAGTCAGGATTAGTCCAATCTCCTCCCTCAGGAACCGGGTCATATGGCAGCCTGCCATGCTCTGGGAAGAGTCACAAACTACAAGCGGAATCAGAAGACTTGATTGGGTCATACTGACTCTGGTGTCAGCCAATCAGATACCAGTGATTGTGTGATGTCATTGACATGTCCCAGAGAGTCTTGTCCAAGTATCGCACTGATGCACCCCAACCAAGAGGAAGACCTTGGGGCGGCCTCAAGGTGTAGCAAGAGCCAGGGGAGAGGTAGAATCTATTGAAAGAGGGGAAGCACATTCTGGATATAGAAAGGTTGGAGGCGGTCCAGAGAAGGGTCATCAAAAAAAAGACAGAGGCTATATCACAAGCCCTCTCTCTATACAGTACCAGAGGAGAGACATTTAAATGCCTCAACGGTATAAATAATCAAAGCTTTTATAAAGAATGCTCTGAGCATCACAGTCTGAGGCTTCAAGAAAATGGGTTTTTACAGAAAGGGTTGTGAATGCATACAACAGCTTCCTAGTGGACATGATGGAGGCCCAAAAAAGTTACGAATTCAAAAAAGCCTGTGATAACAGCACAAAGGAACCTTAGTTGTAAAGCAGTGAGGAGAAAGCCAGAGATCAGCTGGGGTCACATGGGCCCATAGAGGTGCATTAGTTCCCATCCCTTCCATCCCTCTCTGCAGACTCCAAAAGCATGGGGGGTGCTCTTCCACACCCCCCCCCCTTCACTAAATCTCTAAGAGACTCCCCCACCCTCCACCCCAGGACCCTTGCTGGCATCCCTCCAACGTGGCTCCGAACGTGCCCACTCCTGGTCTGGGGCAGATTCTGCGTTTCCGCTGCAGTCGCCCATGCCCACTCTGTCTGCTTATGACGATGCATTCACAGGTCAGAGCAGGTTTTCTCCACACTTTTGCCATTGCTTGTGTTTGAATTGTACTGTGCATTATTCTCACTCACTCTGAAGCTCTACCCAAAATTACACAACAACAAAAGACAACGAGATTCAATTCCCCTCCCCCCCCCCCCCCCAAGTTTAATTTATTTGTAGGGCAACAAAACGGCACAAACTTTCCGAGAGCCGCTCCTGTCTGCCACTCCCCTCAGACAGGATGTACAACAGATACCTGCAGCAGCGTCTGCCCCCCCCAACAATCTCCAGGAAAGGATAAACCCCAGCTTCGCAGCCAGGATATGGGATAGAGACTCAATTCCAAAGCTACGTGGAAATGTAAGGAATAAAGGTTGGCGTCAGACGGGGGGCGGGGGGGAATGGGCAGCTACCCGGAGGAAGATGGTGCGTACTGAGGGTAATTCTGCAACCCCCTCCCCACCCTTTCCCCTCGTGCTAGCTTTCTGCAGAGAGAATCAGCCCATCTCCGAAGTTTGCTCTGCTATTCAGGACTTTCTGCTCTTGTGTTACCACTCAGACCTTCTCAACTTGTTAGCGAGTGACAGCATTAAGGCGCTGAATATTTAAAACAACGCTAAAGGTGACCACTCAGAAAAATCTATGTGGCTGGAGGCCTCCCCTACATCATGATGTCAAGTGGCTGAATTGGTCCATCCATCAGGCAGCGAGCATCACAGGCCACGCGACAGTGCCACTGGCACAGCACCGCATGTCTGGCTTTCTTTACGAGAGCAGGGCTCCCCATTTAAGTCACAAGTCCTAGCCACCTTGCATTACAAGCTGCACCGAGCTGGGCAGGCGACAACGCAAACGCACAGGAATTCCCATGGCTTCTCGGATCTTCACCCTCACAACATGGTCAGGGGGTTGAGGCGAAGCTGAGGGCACGATGCGGGTCCTGAAACCTCTGCCCCCATCCTAGCAGCTGCCAGTACTAGAACTGTAGCCGCCTGAGGAGCAGGAAACCCAGACCTACAGCTGAGCTGTGCCCAGTCCAAAGTACTGGGCTGACATCTGTTAAGTACCTTCCTCCCAGCAAAGGTCAGCTGAAGTCTGGAGGAGAACGGGCATGCCCCTCTCGAACAGCAGCGTTACTATTTGACCGTGTCCAAAAAAACTATATTCATATAATATATATATGTAAAATGCAGAATGGATCCAAGCTCACTAACTCGCTGCTGGAGCTGTTCTTAAAAATTTATTACTCTGTTGCCACATGAAAAATAAGACAGAGAAGTAATCATTAGTATAACTATAACTCCCCTTGCAATAGTCACACTTGTAAATTGAGATTTATGTTTGCAGCTGCCAATATTTCAGAGGCACGCAGAGGCAGCACGGGGCTGTGCTGGGCTGCCTGCTGCCCTAACACGGTTATACTTTATAACAATCGCTGCAGATTATTGCAATGAATAATACACCATGGGCTGGCACTGAGGAACTGCTCTCGATCAAGTGCTTCTGTAAACAACTGAATAAATAATATTTCTCACCCGCTCTTACACCCCTTCCAGCCCTACATCATGCTGAGGGGACTGCACGCATTTCTGCTTGCATAGCACAGCCCAGTAAAATCCAAACCCCGTGAAACAGGATGAGCAGGCCCATAACATCCGTGTGCCAGGCAGTATTTCAAATGGGCTTGTTAATGAGTGGTAAAAGCTCGCAGCCCGCCCAATCAAATGATTAGCTTTGATTTTAGGATGCATCTCGTTCAGAGCTGTGCCAAAGGGGATCAGGCTGATTGGTGCAGTCTGTATTAAGTCCTTTGTGACATCACAACTGATACGGACCCAAGGGTGATTATGACCGCTCTTCGTGTGCGCGCTGGTGAACAGTGCCCAAAATACAGGCAGAGGGCACCTTTCACAACTGGCCCCTGAAGATTGCTCATGTGTGCGAAGGCGGGCGAGGAAGGCATTTGCAGGGCTGTGTTCAGCTCCGGGGGCAGACTGCACGCTTGGCATTTTAAGATGACTGGGTGCTGTTTTGCTCCTCTCCTTGCACAAAGCAGGTGCAAAGCATGCAGGGGCCTTTAGCATGCATACTTTCTCTTTGAAAATGAGCTGCAAGGTGCCAGGATCAGTGGGGAGGATAAGACAGAAAGGTGCGTGTGAGGGGTGCGGGTGCTGCTGCTGCTGCCTATGGGGGGGGGAGGATAAGACAGAAAGGTGCATGTGAGGGGTGCTGGTGCTGCTGCTGCCTATGGGGGGGAGGATAAGTCAGAAAGGTGCGTGTGAGGGGTGCTGGTGCTGTGCTGCCTATGGGGGGGAGGATAAGTCAGAAAGGTGCGTGTGAGCGGTGCTGGTGCTGCTGCTGCCTATGGGGGGGAGGATAAGTCAGAAAGGTGCGTGTGAGCGGTGCTGGTGCTGCTGCTGCCTATGGGGGGGAGGATAAGTCAGAAAGGTGCGTGTGAGGGGTGCTGGTGCTGCTGCTGCCTATGGGGGGGAGGATAAGTCAGAAAGGTGCGTGTGAGCGGTGCTGGTGCTGCTGCTGCCTATGGGGGGGAGGATAAGTCAGAAAGGTGCGTGTGAGGGGTGCTGGTGCTGCTGCTGCCTATGGGGGGGAGGATAAGTCAGAAAGGTGCGTGTGAGCGGTGCTGGTGCTGCTGCTGCCTATGGGGGGGGGGAGGATAAGTCAGAAAGGTGCGTGTGAGGGGTGCTGGTGCTGCTGCTGCCTATGGGGGGGAGGATAAGTCAGAAAGGTGCGTGTGAGGGGTGCGGGTGCTGCTGCTGCCTATGGGGGGGAGGATAAGTCAGAAAGGTGCGTGTGAGCGGTGCTGGTGCTGCTGCTGCCTATGGGGGGGAGGATAAGTCAAAAAGGTGCGTGTGAGGGGTGCTGGTGCTGCTGCTGCCTATGGGGGGGAGGATAAGTCAGAAAGGAGCGTGTGAGCGGTGCTGGTGCTGCTGCTGCCTATGGGGGGGAGGATAAGTCAGAAAGGTGCGTGTGAGCGGTGCTGGTGCTGCTGCTGCCTATGGGGGGGAGGATAAGTCAGAAAGGTGCGTGTGAGCGGTGCTGGTGCTGCTGCCTATGGGCGGGAGGATAAGACAGAAAGGTGCGTGTGAGGGGTGCTGGTGCTGCTGCTGCCTATGGGGGGGAGGATAAGTCAGAAAGGTGCGTGTGAGCGGTGCTGGTGCTGCTGCTGCCTATGGGGGGGAGGATAAGTCAGAAAGGTGCGTGTGAGCGGTGCTGGTGCTGCTGCCTATGGGCGGGAGGATAAGACAGAAAGGTGCGTGTGAGCGGTGCTGGTGCTGCTGCTGCCTATGGGGGGGAGGATAAGTCAGAAAGGTGCGTGTGAGCGGTGCTGGTGCTGCTGCCTATGGGGGGGAGGATAAGTCAGAAAGGTGCGTATGAGGGGTGCTGGTGCTGCTGGCTACCTATTGGGGGGGCGGTGGCCGGGTGTGTCTGTGTGATGCTTAAAAGGATCTAAGACTCAGTAATGTCAGAGCCCGGGCTCTCTGCTGTCTGTGGCACATAAGCGGACTCTAGAGAGAGCAGAGCACATCAGGAAAGGGAGGCATTAAAAGCTTTAGGCCCATGTGCCTGGGCAGGTGTCTGCAGCATCAGGGAAGTGTAACTAAATCCTTCCGTGTACAATAAGCTCGGAGCACGAGGAGAGCCTGCATTATTTACATCAGCATCCCTCGGACGGCTTTCCTTTTACTGAGGAGGATTGCAGGGCAGATCCCCAACGCAGGCCCTTCCACCTGGCAGGACACGGAGACGGGCTCTGACCGCAGGGCCTGGAGGAGAGTGGAGTTTCTTCTCATGTTCTGGGAATGAAGGCCTCTTTCATTACCTTCCCCTTCATGAGAGCCATCAGCGGGGCTTGTATGATTCTGCTAATTAGCCTCACTTCGTTTATCATTTCCATTTTCCTGCCGGAGACGCACGGCTTGTCGGCGGACAGCTTCATCTCCCGCGGAAACAATGCGGCTCCTTCTGTGCCTGTCTCACTTAGTGCTGTCACCACAGCCCATTATGAAATTGGGGTTTCATTTACAGACTAATTAAACATTACAGCTTGTTCACAATTACAACACGGGGATGAGGAGGTAACTAATTACTTAAGAAATGAGCTAACATTTATCTCTCACACTGCACAATCACCATTAGGCACCCTTCAGGAGGCTGAGAAAAGGCTGCCGGGCACTCTGTCTGCCGCCGCCGCCGCACACCAAGCCAAGGAGTTCAAGGTACTGCCCACAAGGGTGGCGACTCCTAACACAGAGCCCGCCATCGTGTTCCTGGGGCTGGGATTACTTATTCCTACCTGCATTGCTTTACCCTTGGTCACATTAAATTACGTCTGGCATGTACATACTCGCGTCTCCTGTTCTCACAAGGTCCTTCTGCGGTTCTTTACAATCTGCTGCTGTTTTAATGACTCAAAACAGTTTTGTGTCATCTGCAGATCTGATCACCTCGCTCGCCTTTCCTTTCTCCAGATCATTTATGAATATGCTAAATAGCAGAGGTCCCAATACAGACCGGTGGGGCACTCCACTGATGACCTGTCCTCATTCAGAAAACTGATTACTCCCACCCTCTGATTCCTGTCTTTTATGCAGTTATCAATCCAAAACAGGACACTGCCTCTGATCCCAAGGCCTCCTAATTTCATGAGGAGCCTCTCATGAAGGGCTTTGTAAAATGACTTCTGAAAATCCAAATACACTACATCACCTTTATTCACTCCCTCAAAAAAATCTAGTAAATTGATAAGGCATGACTTCCCTTTCTAAACCCCATGTTGACTCTCCTCCATTAAACCAAGTCTATTCATGTGGTCTGTAATTTTGCTTTTAAGAATAGCTTTGAGCATTTTGCCCAGCACCAACATCAGGATCACCAATATATAGTTTTCCAGATCACCTCAGGAGCCCATTTTGAAAATTGGCGTCACACTGACCACCCTCCAGTCCTCTGGTTCCATGGCTATTTTAAATGATAGCTTGCAGAAACAGGTCTGCAATTTCATTTTTTATTTCCTTCAGAATGCTGGGGTGAATACCATCCGATTCCTGTGATTTGTTATTCTTTAGTCTGTCAATCTGGGTTATTACGTTCTCCAGTTTCACAGTGATTCCATCTAGTCGCTCAGAGACATCACTATCAAAAAATGTTTCCGGTGTGGGTATAACTCATCCTCCTCAGTAAAGACAGAGGCAAAGAATTCATTTCACTTTTCTGCTATTTCCTTGTCTTCACTCAACTGACTCCCTCAAGTTTTCTGCTTCATTAGGCATTTAAACTAGAGGACGGGAGTGGTAGAAGGAAGTTGGAATGTTACCCTCGAACAAATATGGGAAGTGGGTAGAGAAATTAACACAAATCAACTCAATAGAGCAGAAACGATGTCCAGGAAAAGGAGCAAGCTGAGTAAGAAAAGCTGGAAATGCTCCTAGTCTGGGCAATACAATTCCAGATCTGCAAGCCCTAATGGAATAGAAAGACAAAATAGGAATGGGAGCCAAAAGAGAAAACAAAGCCACTCTAAGAACAAAAGCTGGGACGAGTCGTGGAAACGGAGGAGGATCGGCAAACCAAGGGATTTAAGGGGGAGGGGGAGGCTGAAACACTGGCACCACATGCTAACGAAGAGAAACGCAATGAACCTGTCCATGTCCAGCTCATCACAAAAAGACTTTTTCTTCAGGGGGAAATTAACATTTTAAAAAATTAGATCACTTGTATTAGCATGAGGACCATGTCCCTCGGAGCAGGAGACAATGGGGAGACGCCATCTCCAGGGAAAGGAAGTGGGAGTGAGGGAAACGGGGAAGGGAGGAGAGAGCTACGCTGAACGGAGTGAGAGGGGGAGGAAAGGGAAATCCTGACGTGAAACTTAAGTGACTCATATTTCATTTACTTGTGTTACTTCCTTATGCCATAAGCTAATGCATCAGGAGCTAACCTAAACATGTGCGCCCAAAAAGACATGCCTAGCACACAGAGGACACAGGTTATGTGCACACAAATGAGTTAGGAGCAGACAACATGTTTTATGTGCATAAAAAAGGATTTAGGTGGAAAGCATTTCTCTATACAAAACATGATTTGTGCATAAATACTGCATCCAGGACCCCATGCCACATAGTCCAAGTTCATCCCACAGACTTTACTCTAGTTCTGAGCAGGAGGTAAGTTTCCACCATTAGGGAAACATGAGTTAAGCCCAGCATCCTATCTCCAACGTGGCCAAGCCTGCTCGCCAGTACCCGGGGATCCCATAAAGCAGACCTCACTCCCAGGGAGAGCAGTGGCTTCCTTCAGTCTCCCTGGCTAATAATGCGTGATGGACTTCTCCTCACCTCTGTTAAACCCCGCTATGCTCGCTGCCTTCACCACGTCCTCTGGCAGCATGTTCCCCAGCTTGACAGTGCGCTGAGTGAGAAAGCACTTTCTATGATCTGTTTTGAATCTGCTGGTTGTCAGTTTCATGGAGTGTCCCCTGGTTTTAGTATTTGAAGGGTAAATAACCGTCCTTTACTTACCCGTTCCACCCCGCTCATGATTTTATAAACTTCTATCGTGTTCCCTCTCAGCCGTCTCTTTTCCAAGCTGAAGAGCCTCTCATTATAGGTGAACCATTCCTTCCCCTTTATCATTTTAGTCGCCTTCCTCTGCCCCTTTTCTAGTTCTGCTCTGTCTTTCTTGAGATGGGAAGATCAGAACTACCCACAATACTCGAGGTGTGGTCGCACCACGGCTCAATACAGAGGCAGAATGCCATGTTCTGTTTTATTCTCCATTCCTTTTCAAATCATTCCTAATATTCTCTTTGCCTTTTTGCCAGCCACCATGCACTGAGCCAAAGATGTCAACGTATTGTCCACAAGGATTCCAACAGGCTGATTCAGAACACTGCACTCGACTTAGCGCACCATTTAGCCCCTGTCTGGCCACAATTTTTAGACGCGCTATTATTATCCCTTATACTGTAAGGGGTAATAGCACGTGGAAAACGCGCAGCAATTCCCCCAAAACTAATAGCGCCCGCAACATGCAAATGCATGTTGATGAGCCTATTAGTTATTCGCCCGGAATACTGAAAGTAAAATGTGCGGCCAAGCCACAGATTTTACTCTCAGAAATTAACGCCTGGCCAAAGGCAGGCGTTAACGTCAAAGCACTGGGAAAGCACCGGGGAAAAGTGTACAGAAAAGCAGAAAAAACTGCTTTTCTGTACACTCTCCAACTTAATATCACAGCGATATTAAGTCGGAGGCACTCAAAATACATAAATAAATAAATAAAAATCTGCCTGCCGGTCAGCGGGTTGGAAACACGGACGCTCAATTTTGCCAGCATCCATTTTTTTAACCCGTGGCTATCGGCAGGTTCGAAAACCAACGCCGGTAAAATTAAGCGTCAGTTGTCAGACCCGCTGACAGCCTCCTCTTCCGCTAATAAGGAGGTGCTAGGTATGCGCTACTGTCCCTAGCACCTCTTTATTAGCGCCCGGCCTCATTTAAATAGAGAACTACACATCAGTAAATTAATCAAGTCCGGGTATGCCAAGCTGCACAAACTACATCGGTTGAAAGCATTAACAACGTTTCAGGACTTCCATACTGTATTGCAGACTCTAATCTTCTCAAACTTAAGACTACCGTAACTCCTTACTACTAGGTCTTCCAGCAAGTCACTTAAAACCACTACAACTACTGCAAAATGCTGCAGCAAGATTCTTAATAGGATCTAAGAAATGGGTTTGGTTACCAAGTATTAACGTTAATATTCATCATCATTCATTCCAATAACACTGGCCTGTTAGGAGTGACACTACAACCTTACAATCCACAACGAACGAACTCTAAGATCGCAAAATAAAGGACTATTGTCTCTCCCCACAATACGGAGCACACATCTGACGCAAATAAGAGATGGTATGCTCTCCGTAGCAGGTCCAAACCTCTGGGATTCTCTGCCTGAGGCGTTACGCATGTTACCAGATAGAAAGAGATTTAAATATGAGCTAAAGGCATGGCTATTGAAAAACGCATAGAAGTTAACTTAAAAACATTAGAATATACAGTGCACAAAGACATGAAAAGGACAAAAAATAATAATCGAATGATGAAGAATAAATCAAACGAGAGAATGTAAGATTCTCAAAACAACCCACTGACAGATTTGAAAACTCATTTCGTTTTAATTTTCAATAACCTTCGCCTTAAGTACTTGCTCAATCATTAATATGTACTAGAAAATTTAGCTTGATAAATATTAATGCCTGTCTATGAATACCACCTCTGTAACCAATCATTGTACGTCTGTGGAGTTGTAACTATGAATGTTACTTTGTAAACCGTTGTGATCTACACATGGAATGATGATACATAAAATGCCTAAATATTTTATTTATTTATTTGTTTGTTTGTTTTTATATACCGAAGTATTAGTGCTGGCCTTCACTCCGGTTTACATTTGAACAACATTATACATAAAAATCATGAGAGGGTTGTAGTAACAGTGAACATTAGAATCAGAGGGCAGCTGTAACAAGAGTTAACAATCCTAACAAACGTCGGATTAACAAAGGGAAAAAGCTGATATAATGAGGGAGAAACAGTTATTCTAGCAAGGAAAAGGTGGCGGCTTGGGTCGCATTGTTGGAGGGAGGGCATAAGTTGGAATTGTAGGATAAATAGAAGGGGGACGAACCCTCCACAATTAACCAGATAGCAAATGTTGCTTACCTGTAACAGGTGTTCTCCCAGGACAGCAGGATGTCAGTCCTCACATATGGGTGGTGCACTAAGCCGCGTGCACTCTTCTGAATCAGCCTGTTGGAATCCTTGTGGACAATACGTTGACATCTTTGGCTCAGTGCATGGTGGCAGGCAAAAAGGCAAAGTTTCCAGAACTTTGACTGGCTCCTACTGGGCATGCCCAGCATGGCACTAACCCTGCAGCCAGCAGAGGTCCCCCATTCAGTCTTATTTGAAAGCTACAGGCAGTGCCGAAAAATAAAATAACAAAAAGCTACGAACCCAACACCGCGGGGCGGCGGGCGGGTTTCATGAGGACTGCTATCCTGCTGTCCTGTGAGAACACCTGTTACAGGTAAGCAACATTTGCTTTCTCACAGGACAAGCAGGATGGTAGTCCTCACATATGGGTGAGTACTGAGCTGAGGATGTCCGAACCTGCACCAAATGTACCCAACGGCATGCAACAGGCACAACAACTGGGGTGGAATTTGGTAGAGGGCATCCTGAACCCCTCCGGGCAGGCGGCAGGGTGTTGGTACATCACGTTGGAAACAGGTTACACAGGACAGATTGGCCGAAGATGGAATCCTGTCTTCCGGCTTTGTCCAAGCAATAGTGGGCTGCAAAGATATGGAGAGAACTCCAGGTGGCAGCCCTGCAAATGTCAGGAAGCGGCACAGATCGTAGGTGTGCTACTGAAGTTGTCACGGCCCTTACAGAGTGCGCTTTAACACGGTCTTGGAAAGGAATGCCCGCTTGCTGATAGCAAAAAGAGATGCAGTCCGCTAACCAGGAGGAGAGAGTCTGCTTATCCACAGGTTGCCCTAATTTGTTAGGGTGGAAAGAGATGAACAATTGAGTGCTCTTCCTGCGGGCAACTGTATGGTCTAGATAGAAAGCTAGAGCCTGTTTACAGTCAAGGGTATGCAGAGCCTGTTCTCCTGGGTTGGAATGGGGCCTGGGAAAAAAGGTAGATAGTATGATGGATTGATTGAGATGAAAATCCGAAACTACCTTAGGTAAGAATTTAGGGTGAGTGCGGAGTACCGCCCAGTCCTGCAGGAGTTTAGTGTAAGGCGGATAGGTAACTAGGGCCTGTAACTCACTAACCCTGCGAGCTGAAGTGATAGCCAAAAGGAAAATCACTTTCCACATGAGATATTTTAGGTCACAGGAGTGAAGAGGCTCGAATGGTGGTTTCACGAGCCGACCGAGAACCAGGTTAAGGTCCCAAGAAGGAGCCAGAGGACGTAATGGGGGCTTGATATGGAGCAAGCCCTTCAAAAGGCGTGTTACCAAGGGCTGAACTGATATAGGGACATTCCCGACACCTTTATAGAAGGCGGCCACCGCACTGACATGCATTCTAATGGAAGATGTCTTTAGACCTGACTCTGACAGATGCCAGAGATAGTCCAAAAACTTCGGGATTGGACAGGAAAAGGGATCAAGGGACTGAGAAGAGCACCATGATGTGAACCTTTTCCATTTATAAGATTTTCTCGTGGAAGGCTTTTGTGAAGCAATCAAGACATGGGAAACTGGATCAGAAAGGTTAAGTGGCTGAAGGATTAACCTTTCAACATCCATGCCCTCAGGGACAAGGTTTGAAGATTGGGATGGCGTAGGCACCTGTTGTTTTGAGTGATCAGAAGCGGGTCCTTTCCCAAGGGAATGTGCCTGCAGATGGAGAGATCCTGAAGAATGGGAAACCACACTTGGCGTGGTCAGTGAGGTGCTATCAGGATCATTGTCCCCTTGTCCTGACGTATCTTCATGAGAGTCTTCGAGAGAAGTGGAAGTGGAGGGAATGCATAAAGCAAACCGGTTGTCCATGAGAGAGAGAATGCATCTCTGGGCAGAGAGAGTTCGCTGCGGATGAGGGAGCAGTAATTGTCCACTTTGTGGTTCTGAGGGGACGCAAAGAAGTCTATCTGAGGATATCCCCATTGTTGGAAGATGGAGTTCGCTACCGAGGGGTTGAGTGACCACTCGTGTGGTTGGAAGACACGACTCAGCTGGTCTGCTAACACATTGTCCACGCCCGGCAAGTAGGTGGCCCTGAGGTACATCGAATAGGAGAGGGCTTCCACCCATATCTGCGCAGCTTCCTGATACAGAAGGAAGGAGCCTGTGCCTCCCTGTTTGTTGATGTACCACATGGCCACCTGGTTGTCCATCTGAATTAGGATGACCTGATTTGACAGGCGACCCTAAAAAACCCTGAGAGCATATCTTATTGCTCGAAGCTCCAGGAAATTTATTTGATGTTTGGCTTCCTTTCGAGACCAAGAGCCTTGTGTCTGTAGATCTGCTACATGGGCTCCCCACCCGAGATTGGAAGCGTCGGTGGTGAGAATGACTTGAGGATTCGGAGTCTGAAAAGGCAATCCCTGGAGGAGATTGGTCTGATTTTTCCACCAGGCGAGAGACAAACGGAGTAAGTCGGTGACGTGGACAATGGCCGACAGAGGCTGAGTAGCTTGAGTCCATTGAGATCTCAGAGTCCAATGCATGAGTCTCATGGCTAAGCGGGCCATTGGTATGACATGGACTGAGGACGCCATGTGTCCCAGAAGGACGAGAAATTGGCGAGCAGTCGCAGTGTGCTGAGACTGCAGCTGGAGAGTGAGAGACACGAGAATTAGTGCTCGTTGTCGAGGCAGGAAAGCCTTTGCCTGCAAGGTGTCCAAGTCTGCCCCAATGAACAACAAGGTTTGAGATGGGACTAAATAGGATTTTTCGTAATTGACGAGAAATCCTAACGAAACTAGAGTGTGAAGGGTTAGATTGAGGGACGATAGAGCAGTTTGCTGAGTTGGAGCTCTGATTAACCAGTCGTCCAGATAGGGATAGACGTGAACATCTTGTTTCCTGAGGAAAGCTGCAACGACTACGAGGCATTTTGTAAAGACTCGTGGTGCAGATGCTAGGCCGAACGGAAGCACTCGGTATCAATAGTACTTGGGGCCTACTAGAAACCTCAGGTACTTGCGATGAGCTGGAGTTATCGCAATGTGGGTGTATGCGTCCTGGAGGTCCAGAGAGCAGAGCCAGTCTCCTCTTTGTAGAAGAAGTAGAAGCAATCCCAAGGTGACCATCTTGAACTTTTCTCGTTGAAGGTACTTGTTGAGTGCCCATAGGTCTAGAATAGGACGGACACCTCCCGATTTTGGGGGGATTAAAGAAGTACCGGGAATAGAACCCTAGGCCTTGCTGAGAGTATGGAACAGGTTCTATTGCTCTTGACTGGAGAAGGAGGGAAACCTCTTGATCCAGAAGGATGGAGTGGTCGGATGTTCTCCATGTCTGTAGCGATGGGGATTCCAGAGGTAGGGCAAAAAAGATCAGATGATAACCCTGAGCAATGATTGCCAATACCCACTGGTCGGTTGTGACTGAATGCCACATGTGAAAGTGGCACAGTTGACCTCCCACTGGTATGTGCGACAGAGGAATCTGGCCGCTGCTCTCTAAGCAGAAGTCAAAAACTGGAAGTAGGCCCTGGCTGGGGAGCTGTTTGTGGTTTTTGTGTTTGGCGAGACTGAGGTTTTTGATACGGTCTCATAGCACGGGATCTGGCTGGTGGCAGGTAGGACTTCCTTGGACAGTAGAACAACTTCTTAGAGTCCTTTCTAATGGGGAGAAGTCGGAGGGCATCGAAGAGAGCTGTTTTAGGGTCTCACGATGGTCTTTTAATTCAGCCACCATGCGTTGGATCTGTTCACTGAACAGATTATCTACTACACATGGTAGGTTGGACAACTGGTCTTACACTTATGGGCGAAGATCAGAAGACTTGAGCCAGGCCCACCGTCTCGCTGAAATAGCCACGGCAGACACTCTGGTAGAGGTGTCAAAAATGTCATAAGATGTTCTGATCTCATGCTTGCCTGCCTCAAAACCTTTACTTACAAGGGTTTGTAGTTGGTCTTGGAATTGCTGAGGCAGGGAGTCTGAGAAGTCCTGTACCTGCTTAAAGATGACCCTGTTATATTAGGTCATATAAAGCTGATAGGCAGCAATTCGGGAGATGAGCATGACCCTTGGAATACTCGTCGACCAATGTTGTCCAAGAATTTCTGTTCCTTACCAGGAGGGGTAGACGAGTGAGGTTTTGACCTTTTTGCCCTCTTTTGTGCAGACTCTATCTACCACAACCGAATGGTGATCAAGCTGTGATTTTGACTGAACTAAATAAGTGGTGTCAGCCTTTCTGTGTACTGGAGCAATTGATCCAGGATTTTCCCAGTTCTTTTTGAGGAGATCAAGAAGGACCTGATGGATGGGAATAGAGGTGATCACCTTGGGGGCATCCAGGAATTGGAGCAACTCTATCATCTGGTGCCTATCATCTTGTTCTGTCTGTAGTTGAAAAGGAACCAATTCAGATATTTCCTTCACAAAATTTATAAATGAGAGGTCCTCTGGAGTAGAACGCTTTCTACTCTCAGTGGGTGAAGGTAGTGAAAGTAAGTCATCGGTGTCTGATGAGGTATCATCACCCCAAGTATCATAAGGATCAGCAGATGTCCCTCTAGAAAGTAGAGGAGGTTGGATACCTGAGGGTCCCGGTCTAGGCTCCGAAAGAATCGGAGAAATTCCCGGAGGCACCGATGAAGACATCCACAGCGCCGGTGCAGGCATTGAGGGCAGCAATGGAAGAGTCAGTGGCGCTGACAGACGTATCGGCACCGATGGATGAATCGGTGGCGAGGGATGTATTGGCATCGATGGCTGAGGCAAAACTCCCGATGGAGGGATGCGGAACGGTGTTTCTCCTCCAGATGTTGAAAGGGGAGGGGAGTGAGGACAGTTTTGTTAACAATTGCAGTATCTGAAGCTATAGGTGCAAAGTTATATCCCCTCTTCAGTATGGGGACAATTTTCACACTGTTTGTACTTTTACCCACAGAGTTTGCACTAATTTTCAAAACTAAATTGTGCACATCAGAGCCAGATTTAATGTCTGGGCAGCCATAGACAGTCATCAAATATAGGAGGTCCCCCCTTCCAGAATTGATCAGAAGGTGGAAGGATACCCCCCCCATGAATCGCCCCTGCCCAGATCTTCCCCACTCCCCATAGTCGAGAGACTCTAGGCACGGGCAGCTGCAGAAGCTCCTGTGCGCTCACAGGCCCCTCCCTTCCTCTCGCACAGGCTTTCCGTTACCATGGAAACCAGCGCAGGGGCGGAGCCGCCGCAGGGCCCGCACTGACTTTTCTTCCAGGAGTTCCGAGTGGCTGCAGAAGACAGAGGTGCGGTAGCGGGCCCGGCCCCTGTGAAGCCTGTGCCAAACTTTGGGCCCTGATGCACACCTATATCGCTCGGATGTTTGCATCTGCTTTTTCTGCGGTTCCCTTTCTCCGTACAGAGATCTGAAAACACAAGCTATGCGCACTGCACTCCTCCCTCGCGCTAACCACGCCCCCAGGAAGGCCGTCCTCTTCATGTGGATAAGATTACACAAGTACGAGGCGGCTGATTTATGTGCGATCGCATCAGCAGCTTTCACCCGTGATGTACGAGAGGCAGCACGGGAAGCTCGAGGAAAAGGAGAGCCAGAGGGACACAGACAGAGGGCACGAGAGCCTTCAGCTCTAAAGAAATTAGAAATTCACATTCTATCTGCATGAAATCAATACTCACAAAACACAGGTTAACTGTGGCAAAATAATTGACTTGTGCGGTGCTCCAACACCAATTTATTTCTCTCACTGTATGGAGAATATTTACTCGGGTAAAGGAGTGCACAGGTTTCTAATTAGTGGGTAGGAGAGAGGAGGCTGGCTGAAAGCATGCTGAACCGGCTTTCCGTACCGGCTCAAAACGCGTCCCAGGAACACCGGAAGGGATGTCGCAAGGGTCAGCGACAGTCACCAGGGTCATTCCTGCCACAGCTTTTGAAATCAAATATCATTCATGAACCATCCCCGTGCCAGACACGGACATTGTATGCATACGTGATACAGATGGAGGCAGCAGGACATATGACTCTTCAATGGGTCACAGGACTTCCCACCAAGCCAGGTAAAGCCACGCTGCCTGACCTCAAGGCCAGCTGTACGCAGCAGTCAACATGCTGACATCACCAAACGAATTTTATCAGCCTTTATCAGAGCAGGCGGGAAAAGGTCTATGGCACATCCACATAATTATACCATTATATACTGGCTCTTCTCCTTTTTTCTACTGTAGCTGAAGTACATACACCTCTGTGTAGATGCACACAATCAAAGTAAGTGGGATGCTGCAGAGGCAGCACTCACAGTCCCTGGGGGAGAGGAAGTCTGTCAATGCACACTGGCGACATCTAGTGGCTGGATTTAGGGTACATGACTGCACTAAAGGAAGTTGGGAGGGGATATAAAACAGGAAACATGAAGGCTGGCTCCTGATGCCAGATCCTAGCCCTGCTTCTGACAGAGATGGAAAGTGCCAGATCCAAAAATAAATAAATCTGGGCCCTTAAACACACACGTAAGGGGATGCCTGGCACAGACTTCCTCTCTGGCCTTATTCAATCCCGCCTAAAAACCACATAATCTGAGGCTGCTTTTAAACCATAATGAGTATCCCGCTCAAAGTCTTATCGGTGTTAACCGTTTTCTTCATAAATAAAATTTCACACTCTCTCTAGCCCTTTAGGGTTGTCTTGAGGAGATGGTAAGCTCTATGGAGCAGGGACTACCTCTTATGTGTTTTTGTACAGTACGGTATAGAAGTCATAATAGTAGCAGAAAAATCTGTTTAAAAATATAAAATCACATGAACTAATAATTTAGAAGGGTCATAAAAAAGATTGAGCTTACTGAAAGTCAGAAATACTCCTGTATGCCTCGCACAGATTCTCTCGTTTCCATTCTTAGCACTGATTTTTTCTCCTTTGTTTGAAGTAGTTGGAGGTGGTTTAGGATTAAAATAAATCAATTAACTTCTCTACAACAGGATTCAAATTTACAGCTAAAAACTACCCGCAGTTTTGAAAAAAAATGCAAATCCTGATTTCAGATTCGTAAACCCCAATATCTAATTTCAGCCAGTTTGGTTTGAAAAAAAATGGAAAAGCTTCGGGAGGCCGTTTTTGTCCACTTTCCCCACCAAAATGAAGCATTGTGAAGATGTACTTCCACACCCATATAGGCATAACAATTCTGCCTCTCTCCTACTTTTCAGCTCATAAAAGGAAGGAGAAATGCTCAGCTCGGCTCCTGTCATCACCGGGGAGCTTAGAACTTCCATATCAAACAGGCCACTGATTATTCTCCAGGACCATAATTGTGCTGCCCTCTGACCCGCACCTTCAATCAGCACCGTTTAACTACCCCGTTTTAACCCAGGAGACACACCCCCCTGCTAACTAGCAGCCGGCTTCTTCTCATTAGGAGCCAGGGCTGGGAGGGCACCAGTGGCTGGGAGCCAGCGTGCAGCCTTCCATTCTCCGAGCTCCTGCAGAGATTCTGGGCCCAGCAGGGCAGTGCTAAGCCCCCAGGGGCCCTGCAGCCCATTCCCACAGAGAGTCACCTTGACAGGAGCTTTGTTTCCTAAATCTAGCTCTCGGTACTGTTCCGAGGAAGAATGTCCATCCACAGCAGCCCGAAAAGGATTTCAGAAATAACAGCTACATTTAAAAACAAGAACTGAAAAGTGCTCCCTTCTCCTTGTCATGTTTCATGGATGTGCAGAGAGCAATCAGGGCAAGGAGAGGACCGGCAGCCCGGCCAGACCGATACCACGGAGGGGGCCCGAGACATCGCTACGGCAGGTAGCCAGATGCATGGCCCTGTCAAACGTCACTGCTATGGCAAATCAGCTTAAACATGAACGTAAGAGGTAGCCAGCCCCCGGGCTAGGTGCGAGCAGACTGGTAAAGCTGTATAGATAACACTTTCTCTCTCAAGGCCTCATGAATACCAAATGAAATCGTCCAGCATTACAAGCCAGATTCTGGGCTCCAGCAAATACAGGGAAACGGGCTCAGGAGGGCTGCAAAGCGCTGGACGGCAGTGTTCAAACAGAACATCTTTTGCCTAAGGATTTCATTTCCTACCACTTCGGGAAGGGAAAGCACTTCCTGGAAACAAAACGTGTGCAAACTTGGATCCGACCCGAAATCTCCTGGTAGCAGCCTGTCTGCACCTTCCTCGCAGCCGAGAGCACGCACGATGCCGAATGCTCCAGGCGGGACCGAGATGCGTGCGCTCCTCCGGGGCCCCTCTAGAAACGCGCGTGCCGGCACCATACTCTGCTATCTCCACAGCCCGCGTGACTTCGCCAGAACCGCTGTGCTGAAAGCGCTTCTAAAAGGTCCTGGTCCCACACCGACACGCTCCTCCCACTGAAATCAAAAAAGTTAACAGAACTCTAACATCCATGTCCCAAGTCTAAATGATGCCCAGTGCCAAAAACAGCAAACCACCCAAATGATGTCACTCATTGATCCCTCACTGGGCACCAATACCTAATGCTCTTCTTTTAACTTTCTACACAGCTGGAACGCGTCCTGGGAGGGAAGACCTAACTGGACTCTGGAGTAAACAGTATCATTAGTAATAAAGAGTTAAGTTGGATAAAGCTGGAAGGTTTCTTCCATGACATGTGCCATGGAGGAGAGCCCACCAGAGACCACAGAGAAAGGCCCTTGCTGACAGCTCTGCCCTCCTTCTGAAATGTTTAGCTCTAGAGCCCAATAAAACAAAACATAAGTAGAAAAAAATGTAAGCTCAATTTTCTCTGCTCAGGTGGTAAGAATTGTGTTAACTCCCGCTGCAGTGAGCTAATGACACGCCAATGCACCAGGAGATACAGAGAGCACATTAACGCAACTGCACCATGCATAAACCATGTTCAATGCTCACAAAACACGTCTGATGTGCACAAATCATACTGTAGCCCAAAAAACAACCAAAAAGGCGCACTGGACAGGCACAGCAGTTTAAAAGTGCTCTTCTATGGGGCAAGCGCTCGTTAGTGCAGTTATCAGCACCCGAAGAACTGTCTCTCATCATGTAAGCTCTTCAGGGCAGGCACTTACAGCAGCACAACTGTTGCCATGGTGCAGCATGACGCTGCTGCCAATGTCTTTCCCAGGTCTTACGCAGATCTGGAGAAGCATGAGGCGACAGCTGCCTACACAGCAGGCATTGCACGACGGTGACAATTGTGCCCCAAAGATCTTACATGAGGATAGTCAGTTGTACAGATAAGACTTCTCTGTCTCTGATTCGGGACTCCCGAGGCAGATGGTCTCTGGCTCAAGATCCCAGACGTGGAGGTATCTCCATGGCTTGGAAATTTAAGTCCTTGGTCAGAAGTGGAGTATAGTTAACTCGTGGATCTGAGGGTCAGTGTTACTCTCCGATGCTGTGCCAGCATGGTCCTGGAGCAGAGGTTCCCACATGGGGTGGAGATCATGGTCCAGGATCCTCCGCACCCAGAACTCCAGGTCTGAAACTCTGCTGGCACAGCTCCATCCACCAACACTAGTCTCAAAAAAGGGAGGTAAATTGCCAGTGTTAAGCCTTCAGGACTTTAATGCATTTCCCTTCGTTAACATGGGATTTGCATGGAGAGCACAATTTCACTCCTATTTCTGTGCTAGAAAGTAAAGTTATGTGTGCCCAAGCAGGGGTAAACCTGTGCTTCCCAAGCGTCCCTTTAAGGAAGCCAGCAGAACTAGTCCCAGCCTCTCTGGATCATCTTCCTTCATGTGATCTCAACTCACCACAAGAAGATGGGAGAAATGAATTCTGGAAAAAACCCTCAAAATGGCCTTCTGTGCCAAGGCTTTCTTGTCAAGTTCCCTGGACTGTGCAGAGTTAAAAGGAAAAGCTATCTTAAATTGTGTTTTACTCTGCCATCCTCTCCCTCTCTGGCCTCTATAAAACGTGTTAAGCCTGACACATGGCCCCATACAGTGCCCTCTGCTACCCATATCCAAGATAAGCCACACTGACTATTAATGGACTCTAAGTTCTTTGCCTTGATGAGAAAACTCAGTATAGGAGGAGGAAGCTGAAACCAATTATCAGAATCTTTTCATACTCAAAGCAGGAAAAGGACCAAAGTCATCTTTGGTGCACTCTGATCAGGCAGAAATGAGTTCGCCAGGAGTGAAGATCAGAGGCTGCTTAGCTCTTAACTCTGCCTGCTGGCTGAGTACCACACCTCACACTGCCATGTGTATTATCAATGCTTGTTACTGCAGCCTTCCACTCGCCCTGCTAGCACCAGCAAGCTGCAATCACCTTGCTTGTGATGAGAGCAGAAAGTCAGGCCCCAATCACATTCAGATACACTGGCATACTCCGTCATGCCTCTATCAAACACATAGGTTCCCTTACTGTCACACCTACCCAACAATGTCATGCACAGTGTCATGTGTTCCCTTACGTTCAAACCTACAAACCATCACATCTTCACATAGTCACTTGTTCCCTTACTGTCACACCTACCCAATGTCATGCGTTCCCTTACGTTCAAACCTACAAGCCATCACATCTTCACACAGTCACATGTTCCCTTACTGTCACACCTACCCAATGTCATGCGTTCCCTTACGTTCAAACCTACAAGCCATCACATCTTCACATGGTCACTTGTTCCCTTACTGTCACACCTACCCAATGTCATGCGTTCCCTTACGTTCAAACCTACAAACCATCACATCTTCACACAGTCACATGTTCCCTTACTGTCACACCTACCCAATGTCATGCGTTCCCTTACGTTCAAACCTACAAGCCATCACATCTTCACACAGTCACATGTTCCCTTACTGTCAACACCTACCCAATGTCATGCACACTGTCATGTGTTCCCTTACGTTCAAACCTACAAACCATCACATCTTCACAGTCACGTGTTCCCTTACTGTCACACCTACCCAATGTCATGCGTTCCCTTACGTTCAAACCTACAAGCCATCACATCTTCACACAGTCACATGTTCCCTTACTGTCAACACCTACCCAATGTCATGCACACTGTCATGTGTTCCCTTACGTTCAAACCTACAAACCATCACATCTTCACAGTCACGTGTTCCCTTACTGTCACACCTACCCAATGTCATGCGTTCCCTTACGTTCAAACCTACAAGCCATCACATCTTCACACAGTCACATGTTCCCTTACTGTCACACCTACCCAATGTCATGCGTTCCCTTACGTTCAAACCTACAAACCATCACATCTTCACAGTCACATGTTCCCTTACTGTCACACCTACCCAATGTCATGCGTTCCCTTACGTTCAAACCTACAAGCCATCACATCTTCACACAGTCACATGTTCCCTTACTGTCACACCTACCCAATGTCATGCGTTCCCTTACGTTCAAACCTACAAGCCATCACATCTTCACACAGTCACATGTTCCCTTACTGTCAACACCTACCCAATGTCATGCGTTCCCTTACGTTCAAACCTACAAGCCATCACATCTTCACACAGTCACATGTTCCCTTACTGTCAACACCTACCCAATGTCATGCACACTGTCATGTGTTCCCTTACGTTCAAACCTACAAACCATCACATCTTCACATAGTCACTTGTTCCCTTACTGTCACACCTGCACACATAGTGTCAATTTTCCTTTACTACCATATTTCACTCCTGCTCGCCCACATTCTGCCACATAGACCCTTACTGTCACGCACATCTAGATACAGTACATAACGGCCATTCAGAGCTGGACTCCTTCCCATCCTTCTCCCATCCACAGCTAACCTTCCATTCCCATTCAGCTCCCCCACCTCTCTCCCTGCCACCTGCCTCCCCCATTCCCAGCTACTCCTCCCCACCTCCTCCCATGTCTGCCACACTTTGCTTCGCAGTCTTAGAGAAAGTGGGTGGTGCAGTGCGGGGATGCATGGGCAGCTCATTTTCTTCTAGAGAATAAGTAAATTTATCTACTGGGGGTGGAGAGAAAGGAGCAAATTAACCGTAGGAATATTTTTCACTTTTTAGCTGTAGAAAGTTTTTCCTACTGAGACAGAGGGCAGTGGGGCAAAGGAGAGAGAGGAAAGGTAGAATTTATTTCCAGTCTTTTGTATTGATTTTTTAAAAACAGAAGCAAAGGATGCAGTCCACTGCCCATGGGGATGCAGGATACTTCACACCTCCACGCACGTCAATACAACAAACACGCTAACACGAACAAGTCGCCTCTCTCCTCCCTCCCCATAAATATGAAACCTACTCCAAGCTGTCCCGGGAGCACACACACCACACACCTTTCTGTGATCCCACCCTTTCAGACAGGCGGTAGCCCTAGTTTCATGGCATGCTGCTGATGGAGGGTTATTCGCAACTGTGACAACACAGGACCTTCTGGCGTTAGCTACGTCTGCAAGACGGCCTTCATCGCCAACAATACTACCTTCCATCCCGGCTGTCTAATGTATTTCGTTTTGAAAGCTATAGTCGGTAACTGAAAGAGGAAAAGCCAGACCTCCAATGGCGACAGCAGGCCTGTTATACTGCAAATCTACTCTTGTACTTTACCCCAAAAGCTTTTAATACACGGACGTCACCATTTGACATTTAAAACAACTGTCAGACTGGGAGAGTTTCACCAGGCATGCATGAGTTCTAGACAAACGCATCTCGTCGGGTTTCCCTGAGACCAACATAAGAACGTATTGTAGAAAAGCTGCGACTAGTGAGATGAAGTAAAATCCATGTCTCAAAAAGGACAGAGACAGGATGGAGGCGGTCCAGAGAAAGACAACTAAAATGGGGTGGGGTCTACACTGGAAGACCTATGAGAGGAGACTGGAGAAACTTAATATGCACATCCTGGAAGAGAGCAGAAACTGGGAAAATATAAAACAGACTCAAATACCTGAAAAGAATTAATGACACAGAAGAATCAAACCTTTCCCGACGGAAAGAAAGCTTTAAAAGCAGAGGTCATGATACGAATCTCCAGGGAACAACGTCAGGAAATCTCTCCTCAGAGAAAGAGTGGTGGACGCATGGAACGCCCTTCCAGAAGAGGTGGGGAGGACAAGAACAGTGATAGACGTCAAACGAGCGTGGGACAAGCACAGAGGATTCCTGCGGTTACAGACTGGAAATGAAGAAATGGGGTCACCAGTTAACATTTCTGCAGGGGAACAGCTGCCCAGAGCTGCAGTTTCTGTCCTTAGCCACACTCTGGCAGAGTCTATGGACCAAATGACATCACATTATTTAACATGAAATCAACCCCCCTCCCCGCTCGTGTGATGTGCAGTCACAAAAGTGGTAACCCCCCTTCCCGGAGCGTGACATTCATCAACGGCCCCTTTACCTGCTGTCATTAAGTATGCTGCAGCATACGGGGGCCATGGCTAGTGAGCAGAATAAAGGTAACATGGCACACGGATGTCTGTGGCTGTGAGCAGAGTAAAGGTAACATGGCACAAGGGGGAGCGTGGCTAGTGAGCAGAGTAAAGGTAACATGGCACACGGGGGACCGTGGCTAGTGAGCAGAGTAAAGGTAACATGGCACACGGGGGACCGTGGCTAGTGAGCAGAGTAAAAGTAACATGGCACACGGGGGACCGTGGCTAGTGAGCAGAGTAAAGGTAACATGGCACATGAGGGACCGTGGCTAGTGAGCAGAGTAAAGGTAACATGGCACATGGGGGAGCGTGGCTAGTGAGCAGAATAAAGGTAACATGGCACATGAGGGACCGTGGCTAGTGAGCAGAGTAAAGGTAACATGGCACACGGATGTCTGTGGCTAGTGAGCAGAGTAAAGGTAACATGGCACACGGGGGACCGTGGCTAGTGAGCAGAGTAAAGGTAACATGGCACACGGGGGACCGTGGCTAGTGAGCAGAGTAAAGGTAACATGGCACACGGGGGACCGTGGCTAGTGAGCAGAGTAAAGGTAACATGGCACATGAGGGACCGTGGCTAGTGAGCAGAGTAAAGGTAACATGGCACATGGGGGAGCGTGGCTAGTGAGCAGAATAAAGGTAACATGGCACATGAGGGACCGTGGCTAGTGAGCAGAGTAAAGGTAACATGGCACACGGATGTCTGTGGCTAGTGAGCAGAGTAAAGGTAACATGGCACACGGGGGAGCGTGGCTAGTGAGCAGAGTAAAGGTAACATGGCACACGGGGGACCGTGGCTAGTGAGCAGAGTAAAGGTAACATGGCACACGGGGGACCGTGGCTAGTGAGCAGAGTAAAGGTAACATGGCACATGAGGGACCGTGGCTAGTGAGCAGAGTAAAGGTAACATGGCACACGGGGGAGCGTGGCTAGTGAGCAGAGTAAAGGTAACATGGCACACGGGGGAGCGTGGCTAGTGAGCAGAGTAAAGGTAACATGGCACACGGATGGCTGTGGCTAGTGATCAGAGTAAAGGTAACATGGCACACGGGGGAGCGTGGCTAGTGAGCAGAGTAAAGGTAACATGGCACACGGGGGAGCGTGGCTAGTGAGCAGAGTAAAGGTAACATGGCACACGGGGGAGCGTGGCTAGTGATCAGAGTAAAGGTAACATGGCACACGGGGGAGCGTGGCTAGTGAGCAGAGTAAAGGTAACATGGCACACGGGGGAGCGTGGCTAGTGATCAGAGTAAAGGTAACATGGCACACGGGGGAGCGTGGCTAGTGAGCAGAGTAAAGGTAACATGGCACACGGGGGAGCGTGGCTAGTGATCAGAGTAAAGGTAACATGGCACACGGGGGAGCGTGGCTAGTGAGCAGAGTAAAGGTAACATGGCACACGGATGGCTGTGGCTAGTGATCAGAGTAAAGGTGGTACAGCACAGGGAGGACCATGGCAAGTGAGTGGATGTACAGTACGGAAAATGGGTCAGTGAAAACATCGGTCTCGTTTGTACGTCCCGACACACTTTGTGGAAGCGACAGCCAAAACCCCCGTAAAGTCTTGAGACGCACCCAGAAAGGATCCTAAACCAAGAACCTCCCGACTGAGCCGCAGGCTTGGGGAGGGGGCGGACAGAGAAGCGCCGTGTGCAGACAGACAGACAGCGCGCCTCTGTCATATGGAAGCTGTAGCACCAAGCCCCCCTCCCTCACTAACTGGCATCCAGATTTCTCTCATTAGGGGAACCTGGCGGCCCTTGCAAGCTTCTGGACAAAGTGATGCCTCGGCCACGTCCTCCACTATCCTGACAGAACGCCTCACCTTCAGCTGCCATTGCTGGCAATGATTTGCAAATATTGATGAAACCCTAATGTAAAACAATCGTGGGGGTGAACTCTGGGGGAGGGTTGTGTTATCTCTTATCTTCAGTTTTATTCATAATCCTCCATGAAGCACAAATTAATCCAAGCCATCGCCTTATCTTATCTGTCAATCAAGCAAGCAGCCCCCCCCACGTGTGCTTCTCCCATGCTAACTATTATTCCTGCCATACTAGTGCTGCCAGGCCACGATTTGCATAATATCAGCGGCAGAGGCTGCGGGGGCAGCAGGGGTCAGGCGCTGACATCTCCGGTGCAGTCTCCCTACAAGTGCTAATTTGCCCTTGCATTGATCTGTCCCTCAGATTCCTTTGTCATTCCTATCTGTACCGGTCTGCCAGCATATGCAGGGGCTGAGGAGGAATGGGAAAGGTAGTGGGGGAGGACTGGGGGATGATTGGGACGCGCGATGATTGTAGTTACTGATGTCTTTAACCAAAAAGCTGGTTCTGGGCTGTGGCCAAGGGTCAGCGCTTGCAGACATCCTAATTATGCTGTTCTTGTGAACTCCTGCAGGGACACCGAGGGAGGTCTTGTCAGGGAATGCAGGAGAAAAACCCGAAACTTGTTAAATTGTGGTCTCTCTGATGGCTTGTTATTCTTTGCTAGGGTCCTGCCGTGCCTCTCATTAGGAGAAACATGACTGCTTTAGCCTCTGCCCCACCCTGCCAGAGCCACATCTCCCGGCCTCTCAGCGCTGCTTCTCATTAGCTCCACTGCGAGCCCAGCACACAGTCAGGCTGTCAGCTAACCGCAGCTGATCCAGATTCTACCACCTTGTATCTACGCTCTTCTGCTTTTCATTTCCCTGGGAAGAACAGGACTAAACCAAGGACTGTAGCAGCCAGTTTGCTCACTGGAAAGGGTGTCTCTCCATAAACAGCAGGATAAATTAGCCAGGACACACGGGTGATGTCATCTGACGGTGCCAAAACGGACCCTTAACTCTCAGCAAATAGAGCTTTTACTCCCCTGAGTACGCGTGAGAGTTCCCACGCAGGCACTGCCTCGGAGGCCCTCAAGTCGATTTTAAAGATGTCCAGCTGGGTATTCAACTCTCCAAAGAGGTGGGTGGGTATTTAGTATGGCTAATTCATCCTGCTGTTTATAGAGAACACAGTTTATGGTAAGCAAACTTGCTTTCACCATCAACAAGGAAGGTTGACTTAGCCATGATGATGCTTCAGTATCCATGAATTGTACGTCAAGCCTCTTTTGCTAAGCTTAGGCTCTTGGCCCACTTAAAATCTTTGCGGAACTCTTCCAACTTTGAACTGTGTTGCAATCTCTTCCATCCCAGTTTCATTTATTGCAACTCCCTTTACCCAGGACCTCCCCCCTCAATATATAATCAAGGCATTACAATTTGTTCAAAATGTAGCTGCCCTATTACCCACACTGGCTCTGGATACTATGGTCATATCCATCTGCTTTTGCAGCAGCTTCACTGGCTATGCATTCAGTCTATTCATCAGGTCCACCCTTTACAACCTTACGGTTCTCGTCCCATCTCCTACCTGATGCTCCTCCTGCTTGATCGAATCGCCTGGCAATGACCTGTGCTATGGAATTCCCTCTGCCTTTCTAGTCGCTGTCTAAAGGGACCTAAAGCCTTTAAAAAGTCACCTCTTCAAAGCAGCCTTTCTGACCGCAGATCACACTTTTCATTTCATCCTTTTTAGGACAGTCACCTACACCCTTCAACCTAAATTCCTGCTGCAGGACTTGATAAAGTCTTTTCTCTTAAGCCTTATGTTTACTGCGGGATTTGTTAGCCCTGTCCGCTCACATTCACGTGTGAACTTGTACTTATTTACAAGTATGTATGCATAAAGTAATTTATTAGGTATGTTCATATGTACCCTGCCCCGCAGGGAGTGGGAAACAATATTATTAAATAAATAAGTATGGAAGCAGTTCATGCAGTTTGCATGCAAATGGGTCCAGAAAACTTTGGTGACAGCAGGATGAGAACCATTTCCATTTAAAGCTCTAAGCCCTTCTAAGTGAGGGTGGATACCAGTATGTCTTCAACTTCATTGGGTAAGGAAAGTGATGTGATCAGCAAGCTCTAAACATCCAGGCTGTCAAGCTGAGAGAGAGGAGGTTCTGTTGATACAAAGAACCCTCTTCTTCAATCAATAAAGATAGGTTGGCACCTAGAAGGATCAGGGGGCTAATGGACAGTTGAACCAAGTATGAGAACCACATTCATTTGGGTCTTGCTGGGGCCCTTGAGCACTTTTTGCACTGTCCTGGCTAAGAGTGGAATCAGTGGAAAAGCATACGCGAGATCTACATTCTAGGTGAACAGAAAAGCGTCTTGAGTGGATCTGAGTTTGCTTGGAAGAATGGAACAAAATCTTTCCACCTTTCTGTTTTCTTCTGATATGAAGTCGTCATTTGAGGGATGTCCTCAAAGGTTGAATAGCCTGTCAGCTATTGACTGATGCAGGGACCATTCAAGAGGACAAAACACTCTGCTGAAGTGATCTGCCAATGTGTTAGAAATCCCTGGAAGGTAAGTCACTTGCAGAACAGCTTGATGGTTGCACACCCATTCCCATATCCTTATCACCTCCTCGCAGAGTGTCCATGACCTGTGCATCCTTGCTTGTTGATATAAAACATGGCTACTTGGTTGTCAGTTGAGATGAGAAATCTCTTTCCTCCAAGGAGATGTAAGAAGGAACTCAAGCATGTCTGAGTGCTCAAAGCTCCAATAGGTTGATTTGGAACTGTCATTCTACTGGCAACTAAGTTCCCTGAGTTCGGACAGGATCTGTGTGTGTTCCCCATCCCTTGCTAAAGTTACCTGATGGGGAAGATGATGGCGGAGGTTTAACCACCAGCAGAGCTCTTTTGTCATTTCTGTGAGATATTCACCAGAGTTGTCAAAGGTTAACTGGTCCTATTGACAAACTGAAGAGTAGTAAATCAAATGGACCGGATGGTATTCACCCCAGAGTTCTGAAGGAACTAAAAAATGAAATTTCAGACCTATTAGTAAAAATTTGTAACTTATCATTAAAATCATCCATTGTACCTGAAGACTGGAGGATAGCAAATGTAACCCCAATATTTACAAAGTGCTCCAGGGGTGATCCGGGAAACTACAGACCAGTTAGCCTGACTTCAGTGCCAGGAAAAATAGTGGAAAGTGTTCTAAACATCAAAGTCACAGAACATATAGAAAGACATGGTTTAATGGAACAAAGTCAGCATGGCTTTACCCAGGGCAAGTCTTGCCTCACAAATCTGCTTCACTTTTTTGAAGGAGTTAATAAACATGTGGATAAAGGTGAACCGGTAGATATAGTATACTTGGATTTTCAGAAGGCTTTTGACAAAGTTCCTCATGAGAGGCTTCTAGGAAAAGTAAAAAGTCATGGGATAGGTGGCAATGTCCTTTTGTGGATTGCAAACTGGTTAAAAGACAGGAAACAGAGAGTAGGATTAAATGGACAATTTTCTCAGTGGAAGGGAGTGGACAGTGGAGTGCCTCAGGGATCTGTATTGGGACCCTTACTTTTCAATATATTTATAAATGATCTGGAAAGAAATACGACGAGTGAGATAATCAAATTTGCAGATGACACAAAATTGTTCAGAGTAGTTAAATCACAAGCAGATTGTGATAAATTGCAGGAAGACCTCGTGAGACTGGAAAATTGGGCATCCAAATGGCAGATGAAATTTAATGTGGATAAGTGCAAGGTGATGCATATAGGGAAAAATAACCCATGCTATAATTACACAATGTTGGGTTCCATATTAGGTGCTACAACCCAAGAAAGAGATCTAAGTGTCATAGTGAATAACACATTGAAATCGTCGGCTCAGTGTGCTGCGGCAGTCAAAAAAGCAAACAGAATGTTGGGAATTATTAGGAAGGGAATGGTGAATAAAACGGAAAATGTCATAATGCCTCTGTATCGCTCCATGGTGAGACCGCACCTTGAATACTGTGTACAATTCTGGTCGCCGCATCTCAAAAAAGATATAATTGCAATGGAGAAGGTACAGAGAAGGGCTACCAAAATGATAAGAGGAATGGAACAACTCCCCTATGAGAAAAAACTAAAGAAGTTAGGACTTTTCAGCTTGGAGAAGAGACGACTGAGGGGGGATATGATAGAGAAGTTTAAAATCATGAGAGGTCTAGAACGGGTAGATGTGAATCGGTTATTTACTCTTTTGGATAATAGAAAGACTAGGGGGCACTCCATGAAGTTAGCATGGGGCACATTTAAAACTAATCGGAGAAAGTTCTTTTTTACTCAACGCACAATTACTCTGGAATTTGTTGCCAGAGAATGTGGTTCGTGCAGTTAGTATAGCTGTGTTTAAAAAAGGATTCGATAAGTTCTTGGAGGAGAAGTCCATTACCTGCTATTAAGTTCACTTAGAGAATAGCCACTGCCATTAGCAATGGTTACATGGAATAGACTTAGTTTTTGGGTACTTGCCAGGTTCTTATGGCCTGGATTGGCCACTGTTGGAAACAGGATGCTGGGCTTGATGGACCCTTGGTCTGACCCAGTATGGCATTTTCTTATGTTCTTATATTGTGAGTGGAAGCCCCATTGTAGGACTTGCATGTGGAGGCAGGTTACAGCAACCACATGAACCGCTGCTGCCATGTCGCCCAGAACAGCTAGCACTTTCCTGGCTATTGTCTGACCTGTTTCACCAAGAAGTAAACTAGGGACCTGAGGACATCCACTCAATCTGCTGGAAGAAATGCTCTTTGCCTAAAGAGTTTATCCATGCCCCAATAAATTTGATATTCTGAGATGGGGTCAATTTCTCAAAATTTATTAGTAACCCTATGGACTGCAGGAGTTGAATTGTCTTGTTGTGAATTTTCTGTAACTAGCCAGTTGTCCAGGTAAGAGAAAACACAGATGTCCGATGATGCAGATGTACTGCTACCATAGCTACGCATTTAGTAAGGACCCTCAGTGCTCCTGAAAGACCAATAATGATAGTGAGAGGATTCTACCACAAAGTATAAATACTGCCAGGGGGAGGGATTGATGGATATGTTGGCATACGTGTCCAAATATACTACATCTACTGGCTCATCTTTATCACATTTTTTGAAGGTGTTAATAAACATGTAACAAAGTCCCCCATGAGAGGTTTCTATGAAAATTAAAAAGGGATCTGTACTTAGACCAGTGTTTTTAAAAATATTTATAAATTATCTTGAAAGGGGTACAATGAGTGAGATGATCAAATTTGCAGCTGACACAAAATTATTCAGAGCAGTTAAATCACAAGCAGATAGTGCTAAATTGCAGGAGGACCTTGACAGACTGGAAGAGTGGGCATCCAAATGGCAGATCAAATTTAACGTGGACAAGTGCAAAGTGATGTATATAGGGAAAAATAACCCATGCTGTAGTAACACAATATTAGGTTCCATATTAGGAGTTACACCCAGGAAAAATATCTAGGCATCATAGTGGATAATACATTGAAATAGTCTGCTCAGTGTGCTGTGACAGTCAAAAAAGTAAACAGGATGTTAGGAATTATTAAGGAAGGGAATAGTGAATAAAACGGAGAATGTCATAATGCATCTGTATTGCCCATGGTGAGAACGCACCTTGAGTACGGTGTTCAATTCTTGTCACCGTATCTTAAAAAAAAGATACAGATACACTGGAGAAGGTACAGAGAAGGAAGACAAAAATGATAAAGGGGATAGTCCCTATGAGGGACCTATTTAATGTTTGGGTGACTTAGATTGGCCACTGTTGGAAACAGGATATTGGGCTTGATGTTCTTATGTTCTAAAGGCTAAAGAGGTTATGGCTGTTCAGTTCAGAAAAGGGAAGGCAGAGGGGAGAGGACTAGAACAGGTAAATACGAATTGGTTGTTTACTCTTTCAAATAATAGAAGGGCTAGGGATTACTCCATAAAGTTAGCAAGTAGCACATTTAAAATAAATTGGAGAAAATTCTTTTTTCATTCAATGTACAATTAAAGCTCTGGAATTTGTTGCCAGAGGATATGGTTAAGGCAGTTAGCTTAGCTGGATTTAAAAAAGGTTTGAACAAATCCTGGAGGAGAAGTCCATAAATTTCTATTAGTCATTTATTTATTTAAAAAAATGTATATGCCGTATCATTTAAAATTCGGAGCGTCTTACAGTAAAAGCCAATGCTTAATACTGGCATTAGTAGCATGGGATCTATATGTTTGGGTACTTGTAACTTCGATTAGCCACTATTGGAAACAGGATGCTGGGCTTGATGGACCCATGGTCTGACCCAGTATGGCAACTTCTTATATTTTTCAGATCCAGGGCATGCATCCACTCCCTTGCCTGAATGAAGGGCAGAATGGTGTGGAGAGCATTCTCTTGAATTTTTCCTGTAACAGATGCTTGCTCAGAATTCATAAATTATTTTATTTATTTGCAAGCATTTTTATACTGTCATTCCAGAATATGACCATAGCTGTTTACAATATAAAACATATATAAAAAAAAAAAGCAATAGCAAACAAACATTTTGGGGTCCATATTCAGCTCTTACTGGCTAAACTAGTTACCCAGCTATATGTAGCCTGATAACTTTAAACAAGAATATTCAGCAAGACGTTTATACTGATGAATATACTGGACAAGTTATCCGGCTAATTGCAGCAGATACCTTGTCCTCTAAATGGCCTACTGAATATTGGCCCCAATATAAACAAATAAAATGCTGACAATCATAAAACTATAACAGAACAATCAAACATCAGCAAATAGCTCTCCTATTTGAGGTCATAGGCAATCTTGAAGAGCCAAGGTTTTAACATCAGCTAAAACATGTAATGCCAGTGGCATTAAATTCAGGATGGGTCTCAATCCGCTTAAGAGGGTGGTGATGCATGGAACGGCCCTCCCAGTGGAAGAGGTGGAGAGAGGACACTATCTGAATTCAAGAAAGCCTGGGATAAGCGCAGGGGATCTCTAAGGAGGTGATGGGAATTATAATGCTACATTAATTGGGCGGATGGGCAGACTGGATGGGCCCTATGGTCTTTTTCTGGCATCATGTTTCTAAGTTACTATGATTTCTTGTGGATGAGAAAATAGCAAAAGTAGAACCCCTGGCCATGTTGGTAAGACGGGATAGGTTCTAGCGCCACTGCTGGAGAAACAACTCCACCTCTGTGCAGGGCTGCGCAGATTAAAGACTGAATAACGGGGAAGCATCTGCAGTCAGGAGAAATGCAAGTGCTGACCAGATTCCACAATTCTGAGGACCCAGTGATCTTTGGTGATTTTGTGCCACTCCTCCAAGTAGAGACAAATTCTCTCCTCTACCGAGGGGTTGAGAGTTCAATTTGTAGATTGGTCAAAAACCTTTGGTTGGCACCTCTCATTCTGTCGGCCTCGAGCTGGAAGTATTATTGATGCAGAAGCAGAGGAGGAGCCTGGTATCTCTGGAACTGCCAGAAGGGACAACTCTGAAAGTACGAATGCTTAAAAGCGAAGTAGGGGCACCTCGAAGTCGACTGTTGCTCCAAGCTGGTTGAGAGCCACCAGTCTAGCACATGTTGCTCCTTGATCTGAATTACTGTTTCTCTGAGTTTGACTCTGAAGCGATCATTTCCTAGGCAGAGAACATCCGCTAGCTTATCACGGACATCATCGCACAAACTGCTGGCCGACATGTTAAATGTCTCATATACTGACCGAATAAGATGGCATATATATTCTTCTGTATTTAGGAGCAGCTGCAGATCTGCAAAGTACCCTTCCTGGAGCAAGGAAGGGTTTCAGTTTCTGAGTGCAATCATATAAGAACTGCACCATGTAGAACTGGTGCACGGAAATGTGAGCGTTAAACATGGAACTCTGGAACACTTTCTTCACAAAGTTTTCCAAAGACTGCTGGACTTTTCCCTGGTGAAGTATTGGAAATTATCCTTCTTTTAGTGCTAACTCCACCACGACTAATTGGTAAAGCAGCTGTACCACTCCTAAACCCAGGGTTTTCTGGATTCTATACTTCAGGTCTAATTTCCTGGCTATAGAAGTGCAGGAAATAGGATTCTCCCACATTCTTTGTTGTAAATCTTGCAAGACTGAATGGATTGGAATAGCTGTCGGCTCTACTGGAGTGTCTCAAATCTGTAGGTAGTTGAAAATTTCCATGTACGGGTCCTTGTCCTTACAGATGTTGACTCCCAGTGCCTTACCAACTTAACCAGAAATATGGAATAAGAGAGGTCAGGTGGAGACTAGCATTCCAGAGGCTCAGGTAGGGGGTCAGAAGGGATTTATTATTTTATTTATATCTTTTTTATATGTATATTTTACTAAGTTACTGATATTAAACTTGTTCTGCTAGTTTTTTGTTAGTAATTTATTATAATTTTATGAGGCTAATTGTGTTATATATTATTGATATTAACTTGTTTTGCTAGATTTACTTTGTTGGCTATTGACTATATTTTGACTATTGTACATCATTCTGTTTTATAAATGCAATAAGAGGTGATCCATCACGAATTAATAAACAACCATTCCCATCAATCTTTCCTCTGATTTGAGGGGTGAAGGGATACAGAGATCCAGGACCCCAATGATGACTGAGTCATCATCCTTGGTCATCTTGGAGAGGAGTACTCCTGGTGATCATCCTCCTGGATTCTGCTGCGAGAGACTACAGAGAACTCAAACCTCTTCCTAGGGGTTCTGATGGAGTATTCCTTGAATCAATGGTAAAAGGACTCCCTACTTGAGGGAGCAAATCCAATACCCTGAAGAAGAGAGGTTAAAGTGCCCTTCTTGTCCATAGCTGCCAAGGAGGCAAAGAAAATCTTCAAATTCTGCCACCTGGTCCAAGGGCTGCCATGTCCTCTGGCCAGGATTTGGGAATGGAACATCCTTTTCAGAAACCAAGACAGAACCTTCTTGAAAACCCTCTTGACTTTATAATATTTGTCCCAGGGGGATGGTTAGACATTAACGGCAAAATTAAATAGTAGGATAACATGCATCCAAGATATCCAAGACACAAGTAGTAATGCATGTGAGAAATTATAGGTGCCCACCACAGTCAACAAAATGTATTAACCCATAACATAGGCTTTATTCAAGAGCTTCTTCACAGAGTGATATGAATGCTTTGTAAAAATTTGAGCTGTTTGCCCTTCTGTCCATTCCATAACAGCCTCTGGGCGAAATATGGGTCCATGTTGGGGGACTCACTGCTCTGTTAATTTTCTTGAACTGTGCTATTTTGAAGCTCTCGAATAAAGCTTATGACATAGATTAACAACTTCTTTACTGACTGTGGTGGACACCCATAATCTATCACACGCATTACTATTTCTGTCTTAGAAATTAATGTCACCATTGAACAAATGGAATCTGGCATCTCCAGTCAAAGTCCTTGCTCAAGTAGTCTTGATGGAGAAATCGCCCTTGAAATAGGAGGAAGTGGAGCATATCTCCCATTCTCCCTGAGACTAGCAATTTGAGGAATAGCAGTGTTGCCAGTACCAAGGCCCGATGCATCAACAGCATCGATCCACACTCCAAGGTGTCGAGGGAGGAATCATCATTGGTGTTGAGGATTGATGCATCAACTGTTGCAGGACTCAACGCACCGGTGAATGATGCATTGACAGTGCTGGTACTTATTACATCGATTGCACTGCTGGATGTCCTCAGGTGCTGGTGCCAAGGTTTGGTGGTTCTTTGGTGCAAAAGGCACTGTTGGCTCTAAGGAATGGTGCTTTATATTTTTATTCGGCCCAGAGTCCTGAAGAGCATGTGGAAGTCTTGTTGACACCTGAGACCCATGCTTTTTCTGCCTATTCAACTCTAAGTGGAGGAGCCCCAGGCTTGCTCCAACAAGGAAGGATGTCTACTCAAGGAACTCCTCTTGCTCAACTTGACATTCAGGGAGCTAGAAGCAGCGCCGCTCCAGAAAGAGGAATGGTTTCATCTCTTCTACGCAGTTCCTCCATCTTCCAGGCTCTGGACATCTGAGAACGCAGAGACATCTGACTGCAGTGGTAGCAGTTAGATTGGTTATGGTCAGGTCCCAGGCACCAGTAACAAACATTGTGGCCATTATTAATTGACATAATTCTTACCACATACCAAATTTTTGAAGCCACTGATATTGGGCTTCTTAGTGCTAGACATTTTTTATGAAAACTTTTAATTTTTTTTTGAATAGCACTGAAAAGTGCTGTTTGAGGGACTGCAGAAACAGCGAGGCAAAAAGTAATTAAAAAAGTTAGAAAAGTTGAAGAGATCAAGAGATTAAAGAAAAACAGAAAGGTAGGGTACACATCCATGTAGATGCTCAGAAGAAAAAAGACTGAAGGGCTCACAAGGCAATGCCCGTACAGGAATTCCTGCACATGCTCAGTAGAGCAAAAGCTCTATGAGCTGAGAGAGAAGGGTCTGTTCAGTGCCAGGGGAAGTGTCATGGCTAATTCAGCTCTGTTTGTCGACGGAGAATGGAGGCAGTTGATAGTTCCAAGTATAGGCAGAAAAGGCTCAACCAGAGGGATATCGTATAGTCCCTCACAGCCAGCCTTGAACATCTCAGAGATATAATGGGGAGAAAGGGTGGCTGGTCACATTTATTTCCTCCATGATTTGGGGGTCGGGAGAGTGTGGAATGTTTCCTCCCTTTACTGGAGGCTCAATGATGCCACACAGGCCACTATCAGTAGGCCATACTCTTGGACAGGGCCTTTAGGTCAGACACCAGCCTGGAGTACAGAACCCAGACTATGCCCTAAAACTGTGGGAAAAATGACTTTCTTCTCCTTGAACAGACATTCAGCTCATGGGCTGTACAGGCTGCTTTAGCATAACATCAGCTTGGGTACAAAATACAACCTAAGCTATGACACAACAAACCCAAAAATCTAGCCAAGGGTCTATGATAAAAGCAAATGTTCAATGTAAAGATGAAGAGCACTGTTCGTTGGATCACTTCTACTCAGCTCACTTTCTACTGTGGCACAATACTCATGGCAGGGATGGGTTGATATGACACACTGTTCCATCTCCCATGCTGGCATTTGATGTTATTCTAGCACCTAAAGCTGCATCACATTACTACTACTATTTATCATTTATAAAGTGGATGGATTTTAGCAATGTTATAGAGGAAGGAATGATACTGTATAGCAGTGTTTTGGGAGTATGTAGAGAAGGAGAAAGAGACATCAAAGATGACCCCTAGGTTACAAACTGAAGGAACCGGGAGCATGAGAACACCAACGCATATTAAATCCCACCAGCAGAGGGCAGCACAGATAACGAGAAAGGAAAACAGTCTATGAACATGACATGGGCCCTTTACCTGCCCACTAAAGAGAGGGAACTGTGGAAGGAGACAGGGAAGGTGTGGGGGACCGTACCCAGTTCCAGCTGAGGAAGGCAGGTGGCAGGCATCATACATCTGGGGTTAATATAAAATGAAAAGTCATGGAGCATTCATCCTCAAGGGAGGCAGCTTCACTCAGCAGCAGCTTTGTGTTATATGAGGGCTAATTTAATGCAGTCTGGAAGATGTGGGATGACGACTGAGCAGTCAGTAAACTAGCTGCTCATAAAAAAAAAAAAAAAAAAAAAAAAGGAGGGCAAATTCAGTGTGCTTGACAAGAGCCCTCATTACTCTAGGAAACATGAAGGTCCTTAATTATTGCAAAACACAGAACATTTCAGAATGCCAGCTGGAAACCTGGACAGGTTCCCAATCAGCCAGGTGGCATTTATTTGCAGAAAGAAAACAGTAATAAAGTGTGTGCAATTTCCAGCTTTGTAGGTGTGTAGGTGAGACCAGAACTTGGCTAGGTGTACCACTAGCCCACAGCTCTACAGAAATGAACACCATGTCAGTCGCTGCAGGAATGGGTCAAATTTCAGACAGGTGCTGCTCCTCTCTCCCAAAGCTCATTTTAAGGAACGGATTTTACCCAGTGTCTCATCCCTTCTTTAAAAACTAAAGACATTCATCAACTACAAAGTGACTTAACTGTTCACTTTATAATTTCTAACTGCTGAAAATCACTACAAGACTAAGAAGGCTGCCTGGTGGAGCCCGCGTTATGACAAAGAACCTGCGTAATCAAGCTCTGCCCCCTGCTGGGACTGAGGATGGCAGAAATGCATCATTTCCTCATGGAGTTTGCTCTCTGCTCGGGCTAGCGTACTGTCACTCTGGTGCAGGTTTAATGCACTGGCCCCTGGGAGTCCCTTCCGAGACATGTCTTCTAAGTAAATGAGAGAACGCAGAGAGCCGTAGCTCTGGTTCCCAGGCAGCCAGACATCCTAATTATCTTTTTGACACCCTCCCACACAGAGGGGAGAACAGAGAAGGACAAAGCGGAAGAGCAAGCTGTCAGATTTCGCTTTTCCAAGGCTGTCTGCAGAGCGCTGTCTTTCCAGCTGTGACACCTCTCAAGGTAGTTAATTAGAATCATGTCACTACGCTAATGTGCTCTGACTGGACTCTGACAGACGCACGTTCTAGCGCCCCACCCAATAGTCCAGCAGCGACTCAGGCGTGTTGTGCTAGTCCAATGACAAGACCCCAAAGAGGTGAGTTCCTTTCAAAAAAAAGTTTGTTGGAACTACACTGCCTTCTTGAAAGGTATTGACCTTTGGGTGCCACGCCCCATTGAGTGTGCCCTCTTCAGGAGATGGCTAATGGTGATCATTTTACAAACCCTGGACATTTTCCCTCTGACTGGCTCTTTTTGAAAAGGCACATACTTTGTTTTCCAATGCCTCCTAAAATCACAACTAGTTCTCAATACCGTCAGAGCACTGGTATCTATAACTCATCAACATTAAAAAAAAAAAAAAGAGAGAGATAATTACTGCTACAAGAGTAGCTACTACAGTCTTCATTATGCAAGAAATATGTCAGTCTAATTATCTTAAGCTTTCATGTACTATAAAATTACTGCAGTATGTTCATCAAGAACGTTGTAGCAATCCCAATATTGAGTATTTCAGTGCTGAAGGAAGGGAGGGTGTGCCATGCTACACTACCTCAAGACCGCTAAGATGGGTAATAAGGTGTACCATACTACTCCACCACAGCATCCCTATGATGGGTGAGAAAGATTATTTCACTGCTGAAGGGAGGGTGTGCCATGCTAAGCTACCTCAAGACCGCTAAGATGGGTAATAAGGTGTACCATGTTCCTCCACCATGGCATCCCTACGATGGGTGAGAAAGATTATTTCACTACTGAAGGAAGGGAGGGTGTGCCATGCTACGCTACCTCAAGACCCCTAAGATGGGTAATAAGGTGTACCATGCTACTCCACCATGGCATCCCTACGATGGGTGAGAAAGATCATTTCAGTGCTGAAGGAAGGGAGGGTGTGCCATGCTACGCTACCTCAAGACCCCTAAGATGGGTAATAAGGTGTACCATGCTACTCCACCATGGCATCCCTACGATGGGTGAGAAAGATTATTTCACTGCTGAAGGAAGGGAGGGTGTGCCATGCTGCTCCACCACAGGACCCCCAAGATGAGCGAGAAGGGTGTATATTTCAACACTAAAGGATGGGCAGATTAGATAGGCCTTATGATCTTTTTCTGCCATCATATTTCTATGTTTCTAAGATGCGCCACTCAACTCCAACCACAGGACCTCCAAGATGGATCCAGAGGGCTTTTCCACTCCATTTCTCAGACATTCTTTTATGGTCCATATTGTTTCTGACAATGACTGTGAAAGGGAAAAATACCAGCAGTGTCTTCAAGTGAACACATGCCCAACCCTCTGGCTCCTATTCAGTATTACTCACCCTCTACTACAAATGTTACTGAGCTCCACCAGCATTCATCTTCACTCCTGGGAGCAGCCACATCAACTAGAAAGTCACGCTCACTGAATCACCCAGGTTTTACTATCCTTATGTATTACCTCCCTCCCTCCCACCCATACACAAACCAATGATATAAACCCATTTTCAGAGGAAAGGAAGTTCTAGAACAGGGGACCATGGGGGGGGGGGGGGGGGCTGTAATGGGTCAGACTTCGGAGTACCCTAAGAAAATATTCTTCACAGAAAGCATGGGAGCTGTGCAGAGCAGCCTGCTAGGGGAGGCAGAGAAAGCAACAATAACTATGAATCACCCAGAACTGGGGCAAAACATGTAATAAAATTGACCGCAGCACATAAACAAAGCAATATATGCTACCATCACAATAGTACGTATAAAGTGGTATTATTTCTTATCGTCTGAGGGGCTTTACACCTCCCCGGTTTTAAAGAGGGCCTCTGGTGTAGGATAGTAAAATCTAGCGCAGTATATACGGTACATAATGTACGCCGCCATCACTATAGTACGTAAAAGTGGTATTATTTCTTATCGTCTGAGGGGCTTTACACCTCCTCGGTTTTAAAGAGGGCCTCTGGTGTAGGATAGTAAAATCTAGCGCAGTATATACGGTATATAATGTATGCCGCCATCACTATAGTACGTAAAAGTGGTATTATTTCTTATCGTTTGTGGGGCTTTACACCTCCTCGGTTTTAAAGAGGGCCTCTGGTATAGGATAGTAAAATCTAGCGCAGTATATACGGTACATAATGTACGCCACCATCACTATAGCGCTTGCAGGCACATGTTGCTGTCTATTAGTTTTGTTTCAGTTTCACCCACTTTTTCATGCTTCATTGTTTCTGTTTATGGTGAGTTTTCACTTTTTTGTATTTTTGAATTTTGGTGGCAAAAACAAAGCCTGGGCTAAGCACAGAGGATCCTAAGTTACGAGGAAGTGAGGGGAAAGCTGGAGGGGGCTCTATGGGATGAAGCAGATGGCCCTTGCCTGTGGTTATGCTTGCACCTGAGGTAATTTGGGATCCTTTGCCAACCTTCACTGCAGGTAGTGGTCCCGCTGCTCTCAGTCTGCTGGAGCCGTAATGTTTCATGGCATACAGAGGTATTGATTCCTATATCTGAGGGGAATGTCACAGCATCTCTCTGCTTTACGGGCTATTACCCTTAGCAGCCGGCATCTACTTCCAACATCTCAAGCTTTTCTATCTCAATTACTGCACCTAAAAAATGATCTCCCACACGCTCTCTTTCTGTGCCTGACAGTCCTAGCTGCCTCCTCCTGCAGGGATATATGGAACATGAGAGCCTGAGGCTGTCTCCCTTTCATTTCTCTAACTTTTTTTTTATGGCCAAACAAGACATCGGAAAATTAATCAAATTACCTAGGAGATCCAAAACTGAGGATACAGATTTTGAATTTTCTGTTGGAAACTTTTTCTTTATTTAAAGAATGAAATAGTGAGATAATACTTTATACGATCAATCCAAATAAACAATTGGATAATATTTCAAAGTTTGTAATTTTCACTGGATATCCTTCAAAATATCATAATCTAAAGGGTATTGCGCAGTCCCCCGACACAGACTATGTTTCGCCATAGGGCTGTATCAGGAGGGACAAAGAATCCTGAAACATAAAATAAAAATCATGTGTTGAAGGACAGATCAAAACTACAAATACCAAGACACTGAAAAGGTGGGCAAAACTGACCCACCTAATAAGGGTTAAATCCTGATACACAGGCTCCAAAGATACAGCAACAAATAAAGAAAATGGCTGCTGAAGCTCTTCCCAAAAGAGACAAACCTAAAACATACATGATCAAGTGCCATCAATCAGAAACGATTCAGTTCAGTAGATAAAATTAAGTCATTAAATCACATGATACTGTAGTCCAATCAAAACCAACGAAACTAGATTAGTGCCAACATGAAACACCATTGTAGGCTGCAAAGTATGAATGAGGTAAAATGGGAGATGAAAAATACAAAATAAATCAAGAATTAAAAGGGATGTTGCATCAGAAAACATACATCAATTAAAGAGAAGCCAACCATTCAATCTCATGGTTAAGACCCTCAGGATGTAAAGATTGCAAGAGCCAACATCGTTCTCGTTGAATCAAAACATTAGAAAAGCCATCCCCCTCTCAAATATCATGGTACACAATCGATGATAAAAACACAAAATCAGTGGTCAGCGATCTCATGGTGCACCTCATGCCAGTGTGCCACCAGAGGAGCTTCCAAACAGGACCGTCAATTACAACTGCAATGTCCATAGATCCTTGTCCTTAATTTCCAGGTGCTCTTCCCCAAATATAATAATGAGCAAGGACAAAGCACTATGTAAAACGATCCCCAAAGAACAGCAATCGGAAGAGAAATTAAGTTGCTATCTGGGATGAGTAGTGGGATGAATAAATTCCATTAAAGAAAGAGAAAAGGTCATGACCTGAAACATGAATAGAAGGAAGAAGTGCATGCATTTCTTAAGTTACTAAAATCTCTCTTAGGTTTTGGCCTTAATGAAAAGCAAATCTTCTGTTAGTAAAAACAAGATGAGGAGTCAACATAGACCAATGACGATACATAATCCTGCAGAGTTGTCCATCACCCTTGAGTATGGCAACTTCTCTTTACCAGCAGCCAAGACACTGGCTCCTAGCTCTTGGGGCTGAAGGACAGGGGGCAGAAAGGAAAACCCTTCAGTGAGGGGAAACTGCTGAAACAAAGGGTTCACCTATTGATGGTCTACAAAGAAAGAATCCATCCTAACAGATTAGAGGCTCAATCTACCAGCAGATATAATGCCAACAGGAAAAAAGGTTGAATCTTCCAAAAGGTTAAATACTACCCAGTCCACAGACTGCAGGTTATCCTAATTTCAACGTTCTTCTCTTGTCAGACTGAACAGACTCTAGACATGAAGGATTCAATTCTCAGCACTAATAGCTCACCAAGAATAAAGACTTCATCTACCAACAGACTAAAATGAGTTTCCAGGAATAAAAGCCTCAACCCCAAATAAATTACATAAATTCAACAAACTTTAGCTCATTGCTAAAGATGTCTGTGGTTTTTAAACTAGTTAAAAATCTCACTGCTCTGTTCCATGGGGAGTCCAGATTTCCCAGTGGAAGAGAGTTTTGTAGCGCAGGTGGTTTCTGTCTACTCTGGCCAACAACTGACCAAGGGACCAAGTCGATGGCTCAGTGGCAGTACCTGGGGATGATACACAAGCAGCGAATATTCACAGCCCCTGCAGGGGCACAAAGTCTCAGTCATCATGCAATGGTGAAATCTAGTGGCTGGATTTAGGGCCCATGAGTGCAGGGTTCCACGAGGAGCCACTGGGCGAGGACTCAAACTACTGGGTCAAAACACAAAAAGAACAGTCTAGCTTTAAAGTTTGCAGACAGGCAAGAGATGATATTAATATGTAGATTCCAAAGTAGCACATCCTATAAGTCCATTTTTATTAAACAACGAATGTCATCAATTAAAGTCCATCAAACAATTCTTCAAAAGAACTTGGGTTGCAAAGGCAGATTTCCTATCAAAATACATCACTGTGTTGAAGAAATATCACAAACCATCTTCAATGTTAAAACCCCCCCAAAAAACAAACACTGCCACTACAAGCCCTTTTTGGTAATTAAGAACGTGGGACTTGTTTACATCCACTCTCTTTTTCTCTAGGTAAGTCAGCAAGTGTACGGCATTTTGCCAGTTTTTCTCCAGGACCCATGCAGCTACCAGAGCTGTGCACCAGAGTTTCTACGCCCTGGGGCCGTGACAGAACTCTCTTCAAAGCAAGGCCCTACAGGTCTTGGGAAAGTCCCACCTGCCACTCGCCCAGTGCTTCAAGGTGAAAGAGCATCAGAGGGACAGGAGAAGGCTCCATTATACCAAACACTTAGCAAATGCATCCCCTCGCCCCCACCACAGAGTCTCTCCTCTCTTTCCTTCAATGTCACTGGTCTCTCTCTCAGGCTAAATAAACAGAGCCGTGTGTACAGAAAGGGTGTCCATACCCCAGCAGACAGCACCTCATGTCAGCCCTGGCTCCCTGCTGCTGGCAGCTCTCCGCTAGTTAATTAGAACCGTGTCACTAAGTAAATGTGCTGTGACTGGACTCTGACAGACGCTCACCTCTGACATGGGAGGCTAGGAGACAATCCACATCAAACTACTGCAGGCTGACCCTTTTAACATCCAGAGTAAACTCACCGCACATTGAGTTGAAGCTCATTAAAACTGTCTCCTCTCTCAGCATCCCATTAACCTCCCTGTTAAAAAACACACTCTTCCCCCTTCTTCTAATTAATGCTCAGAACAGGAACAATCTCACACCACAACCTTCCTAGATTTCCAATCAGTAAAAGATGGGCGAGAGAGTGGGAAGGAGAAAGAGAGCGGAGACAGAAAGGCCAGAGTTAACTTCCCTCCATATTTCATGGTGTCTGGTGACCTGTAAAAACATTTAGGGATTCTCTGTAATGTTCATGTCACCTGCCGAGGAATAAATGAAATGTATTGCAATGACCTCCTGCACGATCTTTTTTCTCTTTCCATCTGGCTTTCATCAGGGAGCCAGAAGAGCATAAGCCCTGGCTCTGCCCAAAGATCCACCTCGTCCAGCATCCTGGTCATGCAGCGTCACACCCTTCTAATCTCTGGCAGTCACACTGACCCCCGGGTGAAATAGCCTGCGACTGCTGCAGATTTCAGAAAATGTGTCTAATGCGGCTTTGCCTCCACAAACCCCTGTGGCAGTGAGCTCCGTAGGGAAGCTCTGCGTTGTGTGAAGAAGCGTTTCCTCCCCCAGTATCAGACAGTAACTCCTCTCCAGTGTTTCTATGCATTTTCACCGCTCCTCTCATAGTTTCTATATCTCTCCTTTCCACACTGAAGTCTGAGACTGATCCTCTCCTTACCGCAATCCACTTTTCTTGCCCTTCTCTAAAAGTGCATGTCCTTTTCCAGATGGGACAACCAGAACAGCAAATGCTCACCATGCACTTAGTTTAATTCACTCAATCCGCTATACCTGAAAGAACTTGGACAGCACCTTGCAAAGGTTCACAAACCTTTGTCTGTCTAAGAAATATAAATCAAAATGCAAAGCAGGGGTTTATCCCTTCTCCAAAACATCCCCTACACTTTCGTTGTGAAATAACAATTACAGAAATATTCTAAAAGTAATTAGGAATAAAGACCCCAAAACCTCTTGCTTGCATAAGTCTTCACTCCCTTCCAGCAATACTTGGTGGAAGCCCTTTTGTAGCAGTAAAAGTCATGAGTCATGGAGGATAAGCATCTACCCACTTTGTACAGTGGGATGGTGCATTTTCCTGTTTCTCTTCGCAGAATAGTTCAAGTTCTTTCCGCTTGACAGGTTCTGGAGGGCATAACTCAGGTGCCCCTCTGCTGCGGCTCCTTCCAAGGGCATCTTACTAAGGCAGCTGGAGAGAAAATGTGCCCTGGCCTTTCCCTGCCTCCGCAGCTTCCTGGCCTCTGCTTTCTAGGGTCGCCAGTTCAATCCCGGCAGACTCGGGGTATTCTTTTCTCCATTCCATGGAAACACTGGGATAGCTGTCCCTCAGTTTTTATTTGCGCAAGAGTGCAAGGTTTAAGTTTGTGCCTTTGTCCTTTAATGACTGCTTCTTAGACCAAGGGCTTACTGCCTATGGTGTTGAAGAAAGCAGTAGTAAAGCCAACACTGGATACTTTAGTTTTAAATAGTTAGAAACAAGTGTTAAACCTGCAATTTTTTGAGAAAAAAGTGATAGAAAGCAGTAACTATGCAATAAGCTGAATTCTCAGCAATGGAGAGCCTGCTAAATAGTCAACAATCTTGGTTTATAGAAGACTACAGTCAAAAGATGTGATGGATGATCTTTATCAAAGTATGGATGGTGAGTCAGGATGTTGGCAGGACTCTTTTGGTCAATCATACTCTACTACTCTCCAGGTTGGAAGCTGTAGGAACAAAAGGGTTGGCGTTACGATGATTTACATCTTTTCTTCAGCACAGAGCACAGGTTATGTGGGGGAGATCATACTCAGATGCTTGGTCATTAAGCTGTGGTGCACCACAATGCTCGATCAAATCACCCTACCTTTTTAATATTTTTGTGACTTTTCCTTTGATCTATCCTCCTTGTATTGGGATTGATTTTTTTTTTTCAAGTTATTTTTCCAGTGGATTGAGGGCTTATGAATCTATTGACTTTCATTGCTGGCTGTTTGGGAGCAGTTGCTAAATGATTCAATGTTAATAAACTGAAGCTGATATAACCAAGATAGAGGCTTTGGGGGTGAGAAACATAAGAAATTGCCATGCTGGGTCAGACCAAGGGTCCATCAAGCCCAGCATCCTGTTTCCAACAGAGGCCAAACCAGGCCACAAGAACCTGGCAATTACCCAAACACTAAGAAGATCCCATGCAACTGATGCAATTAATAGCAGTGGCTATTCCCTAACTAAACTTGATTAATAGACGTTAATGGACTTCTCCTTCAAGAACTTATCCAAACCTTTTTTGAACCCAACTATACTAACTGCACTAACCACATCCTCTGGCAATAAATTCCAGAGCTTTATTGTGCGTTGAGTGAAAAAGAATTTTCACCGATTAGTCATAAATGTGCTACTTGCTAACTTCATGGAATGCCCCCTAGTCCTTATATTATTCGAAAGTGTACATAATCGATTCACATCTACTCGTTCAAGACCTCTCATGATCTTAAAGACCTCTATCATATCCCCCCTCAGCCGTCTCTTCTCCAAGCTGAAAAGTCCTAACCTCTTCAGCCTTTCCTCATAGGGGAGCTGTTCCATCCCCTTTTTTTGTATCAAACTTAATGATGCGTCTATATCTCAGTTTGTGAACTCGACATTTGGCTGGATAGCCATCTATCTCTTCAGGGCCCAATCCAGTCAGTTGCCCATTGGCCAACTGCAGGCAATCCATCAGATTTGGCTTCAGTGATACAGGCATGATCCTGTCATGGTTGGATTACTGCAACACCATTTATATGGTGTTTCCAGAGTTTTGGATTAGGCATTTACAGGTGATCCAGAATACTGAAGCAAGAGGACAGGGGGGAAGAGGAAAGTTCAGTATTAGGGACCACATTGCGCTGGCTCCTAGTCTATTAAAGAATCTTGTTTAAGCTCTTGATGGTAATCTTTAGTTAGAGGGGTCTAGGGACCAAGTTATCTTGAAGAAAATGTATTTGAATATGCGTCGAGGCATAATTTGAGGATGCAGAATTATTTCGTACTTGCTATCTAAGAAAACTGCTTGCAGAAAATAAGGAAGAAAAAGAGCTTTCCCATTTAAAGGATCATTTTTGTTGAACAATTTCCTACAAGAGATCCATAGTGAAAAAGATTATGTATAATTAACAAAATTGGAGAGTTTGTACTGGAATTGATGTGGACGACTGAGGTTGGCGCATGTGGATCTACAGGATAATTGTTAGTTGATGCAATCTGGTAGGAGTGGAGGAGGATAGGTTTTTCAATTTTAATTTTTATTAAAGGTTTCAATAAAGAAATATATTTATCTTGGCAAACAAGATTTGTTATAGCACCAAAATTCACAAGTTCAAACAGAACAAACAAGATACATACATTCACCATCTTCCAACCCCATTCTTCAAACAGTCTCCAAAGTCAAACAAAAGCTGCTATCTGATTTCTATGGAGAGCTGTGAGCCTTTCCATCTGGTAAACTTCTCATTGCCTTTGTAGACACAGCATACTAGGAGCAAAGGTTATTTTTCCAATGAGCAGCTATTTTGCATCTAGCTGCTATTAATATTTGAAATATTAGCTTGTTTAAATGTTTTGGTGCATTATCAATCAGAACATTAAGTAGAAAACATTTTAGATTCCAGTCCATTTGTACTTTTGTGATTTCTAAAATGATTTTCTGAGCTCTCTTAGTATGCTAGGATTTATCTCATCTGGCGCCATGATCTTGACAACTTTCAACACGCTTCTTCATAACATACCACCTAGCTTTCGTTAAATAAATGTACACATCTGTTGACTAAAAATGCCATTATATTGTACTTCAGTTTCTGAAGTTATGACCCTAACAGTTATAATATGACTGCATCGGGCTTCAAAAAAGGCACCCAGGTAACTTGCTTGGAGTGACCATAGTTAAAACCCAACATTTAATGAGCACGAGGAAGCCAGATATTTTGAACAATGGCCACTATTTTGGTGACTGTGTACCTATCGCACAAGCTGGCCAGAATCTTGCAAAGGGAGAACAGATAGAGGTTAAAAAAAGCATGGCCAAAAAAGCCAAGCCTTATGGGACCCCCATCACAATCTCAGACCATCCCGAATGATCACTCCCACGTTCTACATGTTGAGAGCGTTGTGCAGCACGGAACCAGAGATACTGCATACACGAAGGCTGTAGAGGAGGACTGAGTGGTCCACCATGTAAAACTCAGCAAAAATGCCCAAGGAGACTAAAATGTAGCTATTGCCACTATCCAGACCTCTCCTTAAGAAGTCTAATAAGGAGAGAATTAGCAGTTCTGCATTAAGAGATTTTCTGAACCCATACTAATGGGAGTCAAAGATCTGCTTCCCTTCTATATATTCAGTCAACTGAGTTAAAACAATACTTTCTATCAATTTTGACAGAAATGGTAGTGAGGAAACTGGTTGATAGTTATTAAGATCAAGAGGATCAGCGCTAAGTTTTCTCATGATGTGGTCTTACTGATGCGGTCTTCAAAGATGGAGGAAGAACTCCTTGAGTAAGAAGTTAACCAAGACACTTTAAAAGGGTGCCACAGATTCGAGGATGGAAATATTACAAGGGCTCAGCGAGCAACACGACGGATTAAGTCTTGAAATGGTCTATGTGATTCCCAGGACTGAGGTGCGGTCAAACAAACTCAGAGTAGGATTCCAATCATTCTCCAAGATGGTGTTCCAATTGGGTACTATAGCAAAATTATCAGTGAGCTTGGATACTTTTTTCTTAGAATGACAGAAAAAAACATTGCAATCAAAATTAACAGGAACTCGTGGATGTGGCTGCTGGATTGATTGAATTAGTGGTCAATTTCTTAGCCTTTTTGAAAAGCTCTTTTGGTTTGTAATCAATTTCATGATTATATTTAGAAAAGTAAGATTGCTTCACTTCCGTGAATGAAAGAGCAATATGAACCTAACAGTGATCTTTAATGATTCAGGGAGTCATTGGTGCGTAACTTACACACTTACACGCTCGACATCAGATATGTTGTCTGTGTGCTCTAATTGCCAGGGTCCACCATGGAAGATATTTCATCTGCAATTTAAGTTTTGGCACAGGTGGAGCAATGCTGGCAATAGTTTTAGACATTATAGATTCCCAATGGGAAATCCCCGATTCAATATCATCTTGGTGAAAGGAGTTATATTCAGCTCCAATCAGATCAGAAAATTTCTGACTATCAATGTATCCTCTACGTAAAATGGTTTCATATAAGGTGCCTTCAGGAACTGATGCAGCAGGTAAAAACGGGGCCGAAAAACTAATCAAAATGTGTCTACCAGAGTCCTATTAACAAAACCTAGGTCTAGAGTGTGAGCAAGTTTATGTGTGGGGGCATTGATCAGCTGTTCCCATCCTAAAGACGACAGTATACCTAAAAACGATGGGCAGTGAGGCAGAGCTGGATCGCAATCAATGTAAAGGTTAAAGTCTCCTAGAATCATCACGTTGTTAAGGTTGGCTTTGGAGAACACTACTTGTTCAAAAATAGGAGAAAGATTCTGAAGTAACAAGATAGGCGGACAGTATAGTAAACATAAGCTAAAGTCTTTAGAAGATAAAATTAGCAATTCATAAGGGGACTCGCCCCGGGGTCTTCAGATGCCATATTCCACTTCTCCTTCTAGTAAGGAGTAAAGGGCTAAACTAGAGGTTAGAGTAGTGGGCTGAACCAGGGAAGCCAGAGATCAAATCCCACCTGGAACAAGTCACTTCACCATCCATACCTGAATGTAATCCACTTTGAAGAGGCTGACCAGCCATGAAAGGAGAAATATAAATTAAAAAACACAACTCATAATATAAGACATGCCAAGGCCTCTCAATCCAGACCATTTAGAAGTACTCGAGAGATCCCAATTGGGAGATCTATTGCCTGTTCCTGCTACCTGACAGTCACCTGCCATTTCTTAAGACTTTATGACACTTACAATTCAAATTGGATGGCAATGACATGCAGAGAACTTGCTTCTCTTCCTAGTGATGTTATTCGTGATATATATTAGCCATGATTCTGAAAAGCATTTATTCCACATGATGCATATGGTGCAAATCTTTTGCAAATGGGGTCCCACAATATCTTACTACAATGAACCTCAGTGATATATTACAGTAGTGTTTAATTTACTGCTCGCTCAAGGTGCTTTCGTTGCACAGTAAATACATACTATAGTCATGTACCAGCCTAATAAGAGGGCATATGTTCACAGATCAGGACTGGAAACATCCAAGTCACCTGGGCACCTGCATCTAGGCCAGGAGATAATGGGTAGGCAGGAGAGGAGCCAGCCATCAGCAGGCAGGACAGCACTTGCCATGGACATTAGGGAGCGCAGTCAAGCCCAGGCTGGAGAGTAGCTGCCACTGGTGACGGGGCATGAGAGAAGCCATCACTCAGCTGGTCACCAAAGAGCAGAGGCTGAAGGAACGTAAAACAAAAAGCTCTGCCGGTGCTTCTGATTGCAGTGCACCTTTAATGCATTCTTTAGGCCTTCGATTAAGAACACATAAAGGACGCTTTTTTTTAAAGCCGTGTTTTCCCTGGCTGCAATAAAAGTATGGAAACACAATATGACAGCAGATGACTCTCAGGCCTAGGCCATCTGTACATTTACTCTCACTTCCTCCCAGGCTTTCCTGAATTCCAATACTGCACGTCCCTGTACACCACCTGCTTTCTAGAAAGAAATAGTTCCTAATGTTTACTCCAGAGTGTCCCCGCTGTGAACCCTTGATCCTGAAACTCCTTGCCGCTGAAAACCATTTAATTCCGTTGAGGTTGTTGAAGGTCTCTGTCTATCCCCCCTCTCCTCTAGTTTCTTAAGTCTCATTTCATAGCACGCCGCACCAGTTTGCCTCTAATCTGTCTCTGTTCTGTGGGAGATGCGGCCTCTCGATCTGGACCCACAGCAGCTCTCATCAATGCTCCAGAGCAGATACAACCCTAACGCCTGACTGGATTTACAGCACATTGCGTTCCCTAACTGCTCTATTTCCAGCGGCCGGACTTCATCAGAAAACCCAATCTGCCATTTTTAAAAGGAGGAGAGAATTATTCAATGCTTTGCACAGAAGTTCTATTAACTGCCAGGTTGGGCTCACTGCCTTGTGAATGTACATTGTATTAAAATCAAGAAGACTGCGGAAGGAGGCGGCTCAGGACCCAAAATCCCCAAGATGATCACCTCTGGAAGGGACCTGAAACCATCGTCAGTCTTAGAAAAAGCACGGCCTCTGCTCAGCTACTTTGCAGATTCCTTTTTAACTAATTTTAATGGGCTAACATAGTACTCCTTTCCTACTATCCAAAATAGTTTTTCTAGGCAGTTCCTGGACTTTTTTCTTCTCTTATTTAGATCCAGAGTTGCCAGGATCTTTTCCTGATCCCTTATCCAGCACATCAGCAGTGGCCCCAGACAGTCCCTTATCTTCTTACTGTTTGGCCAGGCGAACACGCGAGTTCAATGACGCAGAACGAGTTTCAAGCTAGTAAGGTTGGTGTGATGTCATGGCGATCATAGCTATAGTGGATCCCCTGAAATTATTTTCTTCTAATGACAAATGTCATACGAGTAGAAGAATGGTTTGAATGACATCACATGCCTGCAGCTAGGACTGCTACTTTAACACACTCTGATGTCTTATCAGGTGCATGTCCCAATTACTACGGCTGTTACAAACAACCGTGCAGCCTTGCTCCTTAGTGTTGAAACTAAGCTGGGGGTCTCGGCAATGTCACAAAAGGCCAACGTGGTGCCTGGGGACTGGCCTGATGGCCCAGTAACACTGCCACACTGAAGACCTCGATTTGATTTTCAGGCCCAGCTTCTGCACTTCATGCTGGCCAGGGCTGGAAATGATGTGGAGTTCCCCAGTGACGCCCATTGCTACTGGCAGGCTAAACACCATCTGTGTGCCAAGTCTGGAGGGAACCAGGATTTGTGCCTCTCAGCCAAGGAAGGCGAGCAATTTAAAAAATGGATAGTCACGAAGGAAGGTTTACGGTTAAATCCACCTAAGCAATGAAAGTCACAGGGCCTAAGCGAGGAGCAGACTGCCACAGCCAGAGACTGAAAGAGCTGGATAACAGCCTGGTGCAATGTCCAAATAAAACAAAATGGGTAGAAAGTTTGTGGTGGTAAGGCACAGCAGCGTGTGAGTGTGGGGCACTTCCCTGCCATTAAATAATAGCAAAACCTAGTGCACTCCTGCAGCTAGGGCCAATGCCACGAAGAAATCCATCTTGCTTCCCCCCCCAGTGACACAAATATCCATTTGTTTAATCTCTGGGATGTTAGCATCTATTATTTCCATTCACCTAAATGAAAGAGCACATTACATCATCACAGCACTATGGAATGGCAATGTCCAAATTCATCACTCGCGCTACCAAAAAGGCAGGTTTTCCTTCTCTCTAACCTTTGCAGAGAAATAAGTCTTCTTCACCGAGTCAACAGCAAGGTGCAAGATGCACTTCCTCCAGAGGCAGAAAACAAAAGGTGCAAGCAGCCAGAGCCAGGGACGAGAAGGCTGGAGAAAGTGAATGTGGCATTAACAACAACAACACAGTGCGTCCCACAATGCAGCCCATGCAGGCAAGTGCAGAAAAGGTCTGCAAGCCACCGGAGGAGGAGCCAGGCACATGCCCCGGGGCCTGCCAGCTGAGCTCCCTGCTCAGAACATCGCATCCTACATTAAGGCAAATTAGAACAGAAATGGGCAAACCCACCCCACTCTGCCAGCAGTGCAACACCAAAGGCACATTTCCTCCTGTACTGAGCAAAATGCAAAGACTTTCCATAAAGGAATGAGCAGGCAGACCTGGGGGCAATGGGAGATGTGTGATATTCTGCCACCAGGCCAGAAATGTACGACATGGAACAGCACCAGAACCCTGAAAGTGCCCTTTGTAGTTTTATTTTATTATTAAACACTGAATTACTTTGGGTAGGATTTCCCTTTCAACACCGCCTGCAAGGTGCGGGCATGGCGAGTGCGTTTACATTCTGCACCGATAGGGGGCGACGCGCAGGCATCGTTCTCCCCAACACGAGGGCACCTCCAGGAACAACGCTTTGCGCTGCTGCAAGGGGCAATTTACAAGCTGGGAAGACCCCTTTGAAAACCGTTCCCTTTATTGGATTGAATTTAAATTACTCGCCTTTCCAAATCTGAGCGCAAGGCGAATTACAGAATTAGGTTCAGTGTTTACTTCCCTGCCCCAAAGGGCTTACAGTCTAAGCCTGTAGCTGAGGCGTTGGAGGGAACAGCAGCGGGATGTGAACCCTGCCACTCCACTCACGGGGCCGCTCCTCCATGCCAGGTCATACTCCCCGCTGCTCACAGGAGCCCATCTCCACCCCTCGCTCACGCCGGTGCTCGCAGGCACCGTGCAGAAGCGTTTAGTGCTGCCATAAGATAAATGTCTTTAAACAGCACTGACTTGGTTACACAGGAGACAAGCTGAAAAGGATGGCACTGCTCCCCCTATCTCTTTATCCCTCTGTCCACCATCAACGCTCTCCAGGCTACTGTAAATCCCTACAGAATACAAATCTCAGCTGCCATCTTAATCACAGGCTGAATGCTACACTGGGAGATGGGATTAGCTTTACAGCCAATCTCGGCTCCCATCTGTCTCCCAGCCATGTGTCTGCATTTCACACTTAAAAGCAAGAGAAGCCTCAGCTCCCACCTGAAGGCTCTTTCAACGAATGGAGGAGTTACCCACGACGATGGACGGACGGACGGGCGGACGCCTTGGAAAGAGGGAAACGAGATAAACACACACACACACACACACACACAGAATAGAATAGAAATTTAAATCTGTCTTCTTGCTTGCTTTAACTCTGCTGTCTCCAGTGCCAAAGAATATCATTACTCCTCTGGCAGTACCCCTGCATTCAATGATTAACATCTGTTCTTAGTCTCAAATCAGGCTGTCCTTACCAGCCAGGCTGCTGCTATCCATCTTCATCACTATTGCAACCTGTCGCCTTGGACTTCTCGCAGCCCTGTTACCCTAAACCCAAGACTCCACCACTCATTCTCTCCTCTGACCACCTGCTCTAAGGATCCCCTTCCCGCCACACTCTTTCAGAGAGACGTCTGCCCATCTCCCCTATTACTGTCCCTACTTTCTCCATGTCAACCCAGTCCCGCTATGGACACCAGCTACCAGCTGCTCGCTCTGCTTCCACTCCTCTCCAAACGTCTGCCTACTTACTCTCAACCCTACCAATCCAACTTGCACACACAACTGAAAACACCCTCTCAGCAGTACGGAACCATCTTCACTGCTCACATCTCAAGACTTGACACAGGTCATCACCCTATATAGCCTCTATTCTTTAGACCCGATATTCAAGGTGCATTCAGCGCTATTTAGCCGGATAAGCGGAATTTATGTGGCTAAGTAGCAGCCGCTGAATATGCACCTACGCTCAGCAGCTGTCACCTGTTTAAGTCCCTTATACAGCTAGAATTCACACGCACAAAATGTAGGCGTTTACTGGGCGGAGCAAGTTAGCCATATAAGTTATACAGTTAATTAGACACCCCATAGAGCAGGTCTAAACTTAGCAGGGTAGACTTATCCGGCTAGGTGCTTATTTATATTCGCCGTGCCACTGAATATACAGCGTAACTTGGCCAGGTAAGTAAGTTACTATCTACCCTGTTAGGCCTTGCTATCAGAGAAGAGGCCAACTCTAAGATTTGTCGGAAAGTGGAGGGGGAGAAGGCTGATTGGGGTTTTTCTGCTCATTCCCCGGCCTTCCCCCTTGGCCTGTCCTACCCATGTGTCGCAAATTCTCTTGCAATACACCAGGTTCCCTTTTCCTTCACCTTCAAGTCCTACTTGACGATGCATTACAATATCTTTTTGAGCCATACTGCAGGTGGGTTCAAAGGAAAATTGTGTCTTTCTGTGGATGACACCAGGGTCTACAAAAGAGTGGACCCCTCTGAGGGAGTAAAGAGTATAAGAAGTGCTCGAGGAGTGCTTGGCTAAGTTTCAGTACTAAAATATGCAGAGGACATGAGGAGGGGCGACCTGCTGACCCCAGTGGCACCTCCAATGGTTTCTTTGCAAGAAATCTAAACTGTCGTCTTCAGAATTGAGTCTTCTATCGCTGGATGTCTTGCTCAACTAAGAACTTTCTCTGATCAAACTGTTTTCGAGATGAAGAGCCAGGACAGTGACATGAAGGAATGCACGGTGCTCCTGCAAGGATGTGAAACCCAGGTGAGTCTTCACAATGAGTTAGAAACCTCTGAAAATGTGATTAGCAAATGCAAGTTCTATGTTTTCTGCACATTAAGGGCTAAAAAAGTATTTCTTAGAGGTGCTTCCATACCCTCCAAGTCTTGTTTTCAATGATTTATTCCCTGCCGAACAACTAGGCTGAAGGAGGGCTGCCCACTTCTGAGTCTGTGGAGAGAGCTGTGCTTAGGGCTACTCAGAGACTGAGAATTAAAGGCATTTTTCTGAAATAAAGATCTGTTTTCCCAGACCTGTGCAAGTCTGAAATCCCTACAGGCTGTCCCAGTTAGGTACTGATTTCTTTATTACATCTCCAGCGAGTGTATACTAAAGTATCAAGGAACTCAATTCTTACTCTATTTCCGGAAGATCAGCAGTGAGGTTTCAGGACGTCACTGCATGGAATTATCAGGCTGAGGATCGTGATGCGGAATTATTCGTTTGCTGCTATAATGTTACTTCATCTGATTACGGGATTTCTTTTCTCCCTTTTACTATCCTTTCTTGTGGAAACTTTTTTTTAATTTTCCTAATTATGTACATAGTGAATTTGATCACTTATACAAAGTTATTTCAGTATTTCTTATCAAGATTGTATTTCTTGGCTAAAAAGTGCAATTTATAAAAATAAGAACATAAGTACATGCCATGCTGGGTCAGACCAAGGGACCATCAAGCCCCATATCCTGTCTCCAACAGTGGTCAATCCAAGTCACAAGAACCTGGCAATTACCCAAACACCAAGACCTTCTTTATATGGTATCATAAGATTATTCAAAATGAAAAGCTATTCCAAAAGGACTAACCTGAAAACTCCAGCCACTTAGAAACAAAAATAATGAAAGCGTGGAAAACACAAATCATAACCCTTAGGAAATGAGCAGTGGCCACTGACTTTTTAACCACAGCTCCACAAGGCTCGGCCCATTTTTAAATAATTTCTGCAACGTCTACTAAACTTCCATCGGAAAAAGAACTGCGCAGGAGTTTTACGCTCTACACAACCGGGAGAAATGCGGATCTGGAAGAGGAAGCCTCCTTAATATTAGAATGATTATGAAATGCTTTCTCATGCTCTGAATTGTTCCCATTTGAGAGGACAGCAGTGGCGGTGTCTGTGCTGGTTCTTGCAGGATTTTCATCGCTCTTTGATATGGGGCTGTGGGGTCCTGCCTGTGAGAGGAAACCTACAAGAAATTATGTTTTCTTTAAAAGCTGACTAACCTTCTGGGGCTGTGCTTAAAAAGTCAGTGACGTGCATGCTCTAGATTTCTTGCATCCGCATTTATGACAGCCACTTAAAGAGTCAATAATTTTATAGGGTAGATATATATTGTTTTTTCCATGATTTAATTCTATTTTAATAAGAACATTATTAACATTACAGTGCCCTCGTATCAAAGAAAAAGATATCCGTCTGCCATCGATTACATTAATGAGGAAGGCTTCCCAATCCAATCAAACATGGGGTCCAGGTCCTCCGTGCGCTGCTAAATCTGCAGCAGCTGAGTTTATGTGAGAAAACTGAAGGGTTGGGCCCGCATACACCACCCCCCTCTCTCCCTTGACTGCACTTTCCTGTAAGTAGCACTTAAGTTAGCACTAAAACAGAAAACCCAGAAAAGATCTAATTTAAACACAATTTAAAAACTGATGGCCCTGCTTGCAACATGGAGTAGGTGGCTTTGCTGCCGCTGATTTCCCTGTGCAGGGGGCATGCCCAGCTTGGCATCAGTCGCGGGAATAGAGAGCGTGCAGAGGGTAAGCCCAACCTGGGCTGCTCTCAGTCCTTGCTACCTCCAGGGCAATCTTGATCTTGTTCGCTTCATCTGACTAAGATGCTGGAGTGAAGTGGAGGACGAGAGATCTCACAGACGCTCGATGTCTGGAACCTGGCTGGGGCTATTTTTCATGCATTCTGATTGTCTCTGCTAAATCTGACTAAGATGCTGGAGTGAAGTGGAGGAAGAGAGATCTCACAGACGCTCTATGTCTGGAACCTGGCTGGGGCTATTTTTCATGCATTCTGATTGTCTCTGCTAAATCTGACTAAGATGCTGGAGTGAAGTGGAGGAAGAGAGATCTCACAGACGCTCTATGTCTGGAACCTGGCTGGGGCTATTTTTCATGCATTCTGATTGTCTCTGCTAAATCTGACTAAGATGCTGGAGTGAAGTGGAGGAAGAGAGATCTCACAGACGCTCTATGTCTGGAACCTGGCTGGGACTATTTTTCATGCATTCTGATTGTCTCTGCTAAATCTGACTAAGATGCTGGAGTGAAGTGGAGGACGAGAGATCTCACAGACGCTCGATGTCTGGAACCTGGCTGGGACTATTTTTCATGCATTCTGATTGTCTCTGCTAAATCTGACTAAGATGCTGGAGTGAAGTGGAGGACGAGAGATCTCACAGACGCTCGATGTCTGGAACCTGGCTGGGACTATTTTTCATGCATTCTGATTGTCTCTGCTAAATCTGACTAAGATGCTGGAGTGAAGTGGAGGAAGAGAGATCTCACAGACGCTCTATGTCTGGAACCTGGCTGGGGCTATTTTTCATGCATTCTGATTGTCTCTGCTAAATCTGACTAAGATGCTGGAGTGAAGTGGAGGAAGAGAGATCTCACAGACGCTCGATGTCTGGAACCTGGCTGGGGCTATTTTTCATGCATTCTGATTGTCTCTGCTAAATCTGACCAAGATGCTGGAGTGAAGTGGAGGACGAGAGATCTCACAGACGCTCGATGTCTGGAACCTGGCTGGGACTATTTTTCATGCATTCTGATTGTCTCTGCTAAATCTGACTAAGATGCTGGAGTGAAGTGGAGGAAGAGAGATCTCACAGACGCTCGATGTCTGGAACCTGGCTGGGACTATTTTTCATGCATTCTGATTGTCTCTGCTAAATCTGACTAAGATGCTGGAGTGAAGTGGAGGAAGAGAGATCTCACAGACGCTCTATGTCTGGAACCTGGCTGGGACTATTTTTCATGCATTCTGATTGTCTCTGCTAAATCTGACTAAGATGCTGGAGTGAAGTGGAGGAAGAGAGATCTCACAGACGCTCGATGTCTGGAACCTGGCTGGGGCTATTTTTCATGCATTCTGATTGTCTCTGCTAAATCTGACTAAGATGCTGGAGTGAAGTGGAGGACGAGAGATCTCACAGACGCTCGATGTCTGGAACCTGGCTGGGACTATTTTTCATGCATTCTGATTGTCTCTGCTAAATCTGACTAAGATGCTGGAGTGAAGTGGAGGAAGAGAGATCTCACAGACGCTCTATGTCTGGAACCTGGCTGGGGCTATTTTTCATGCATTCTGATTGTCTCTGCTAAATCTGACTAAGATGCTGGAGTGAAGTGGAGGAAGAGAGATCTCACAGACGCTCGATGTCTGGAACCTGGCTGGGGCTATTTTTCATGCATTCTGATTGTCTCTGCTAAATCTGACCAAGATGCTGGAGTGAAGTGGAGGACGAGAGATCTCACAGACGCTCGATGTCTGGAACCTGGCTGGGACTATTTTTCATGCATTCTGATTGTCTCTGCTAAATCTGACTAAGATGCTGGAGTGAAGTGGAGGAAGAGAGATCTCACAGACGCTCGATGTCTGGAACCTGGCTGGGACTATTTTTCATGCATTCTGATTGTCTCTGCTAAATCTGACTAAGATGCTGGAGTGAAGTGGAGGAAGAGAGATCTCACAGACGCTCTATGTCTGGAACCTGGCTGGGACTATTTTTCATGCATTCTGATTGTCTCTGCTAAATCTGACTAAGATGCTGGAGTGAAGTGGAGGAAGAGAGATCTCACAGACGCTCGATGTCTGGAACCTGGCTGGGACTATTTTTCATGCATTCTGATTGTCTCTGCTAAATCTGACTAAGATGCTGGAGTGAAGTGGAGGAAGAGAGATCTCACAGACGCTCGATGTCTGGAACCTGGCTGGGGCTATTTTTCATGCATTCTGATTGTCTCTGCTAAATCTGACTAAGATGCTGGAGTGAAGTGGAGGACGAGAGATCTCACAGACGCTCTATGTCTGGAACCTGGCTGGGGCTATTTTTCATGCATTCTGATGGTCTCTGCTAAATCTGACTAAGATGCTGGAGTGAAGTGGAGGAAGAGAGATCTCACAGACGCTCGATGTCTGGAACCTGGCTGGGACTATTTTTCATGCATTCTGATTGTCTGCTAAATCTGACTAAGATGCTGGAGTGAAGTGGAGGACGAGAGATCTCACAGACGCTCGATGTCTGGAACCTGGCTGGGGCTATTTTTCATGCATTCTGATTGTCTCTGCTAAATCTGACTAAGATGCTGGAGTGAAGTGGAGGAAGAGAGATCTCACAGACGCTCGATGTCTGGAACCTGGCTGGGACTATTTTTCATGCATTCTGATTGTCTCTGCTAAATCTGACTAAGATGCTGGAGTGAAGTGGAGGAAGAGAGATCTCACAGACGCTCTATGTCTGGAACCTGGCTGGGACTATTTTTCATGCATTCTGATTGTCTCTGCTAAATCTGACTAAGATGCTGGAGTGAAGTGGAGGAAGAGAGATCTCACAGACGCTCGATGTCTGGAACCTGGCTGGGGCTATTTTTTCATGCATTCTGATTGTCTCTGCTAAATCTGACTAAGATGCTGGAGTGAAGTGGAGGAAGAGAGATCTCACAGACGCTCTATGTCTGGAACCTGGCTGGGGCTATTTTTCATGCATTCTGATGGTCTCTGCTAAATCTGACTAAGATGCTGGAGTGAAGTGGAGGAAGAGAGATCTCACAGACGCTCGATGTCTGGAACCTGGCTGGGCTATTTTTCATGCATTCTGATTGTCTCTGCTAAATCTGACTAAGATGCTGGAGTGAAGTGGAGGAAGAGAGATCTCACAGACGCTCTATGTCTGGAACCTGGCTGGGGCTATTTTTCATGCATTCTGATTGTCTCTGCTAAATCTGACTAAGATGCTGGAGTGAAGTGGAGGAAGAGAGATCTCACAGACGCTCTATGTCTGGAACCTGGCTGGGGCTATTTTTCATGCATTCTGATTGTCTCTGCTAAATCTGACTAAGATGCTGGAGTGAAGTGTAAGAAGAGAGATCTCACAGACGCTCGATGTCTGGAACCTGGCTGGGGCTATTTTTCATGCATTCTGATTGTCTCTGCTAAATCTGACTAAGATGCTGGAGGGAAGTGGAGGAAGAGAGATCTCACAGACGCTCTATGTCTGGACCCTGGCTGGGGCTATTTTTCATGCATTCTGATTGTCTCTGCTAAATCTGACTAAGATGCTGGAGTGAAGTGGAGGAAGAGAGATCTCACAGACGCTCGATGTCTGGAACCTGGCTGGGACTATTTTTCATGCATTCTGATTGTCTCTGCTAAATCTGACTAAGATCCTGGAGTGAAGTGGAGGAAGAGAGATCTCACAGACGCTCTATGTCTGGAACCTGGCTGGGGCTATTTTTCATGCATTCTGATTGTCTCTGCTAAATCTGACTAAGATGCTGGAGTGAAGTGGAGGAAGAGAGATCTCACAGACGCTCGATGTCTGGAACCTGGCTGGGGCTATTTTTCATGCATTCTGATTGTCTCTGCTAAATCTGACTAAGATGCTGGAGTGAAGTGGAGGACGAGAGATCTCACAGACGCTCTATGTCTGGAACCTGGCTGGGACTATTTTTCATGCATTCTGATTGTCTCTGCTAAATCTGACTAAGATGCTGGAGTGAAGTGGAGGAAGAGAGATCTCACAGACGCTCTATGTCTGGAACCTGGCTGGGACTATTTTTCATGCATTCTGATTGTCTCTGCTAAATCTGACTAAGATGCTGGAGTGAAGTGGAGGAAGAGAGATCTCACAGACGCTCTATGTCTGGAACCTGGCTGGGGCTATTTTTCATGCATTCTGATTGTCTCTGCTAAATCTGACTAAGATGCTGGAGTGAAGTGGAGGAAGAGAGATCTCACAGACGCTCTATGTCTGGAACCTGGCTGGGGCTATTTTTCATGCATTCTGATTGTCTCTGCTAAATCTGACTAAGATGCTGGAGTGAAGTGGAGGAAGAGAGATCTCACAGACGCTCGATGTCTGGAACCTGGCTGGGACTATTTTTCATGCATTCTGATTGTCTCTGCTAAATCTGACTAAGATCCTGGAGTGAAGTGGAGGAAGAGAGATCTCACAGACGCTCTATGTCTGGAACCTGGCTGGGGCTATTTTTCATGCATTCTGATTGTCTCTGCTAAATCTGACTAAGATGCTGGAGTGAAGTGGAGGAAGAGAGATCTCACAGACGCTCGATGTCTGGAACCTGGCTGGGGCTATTTTTCATGCATTCTGATTGTCTCTGCTAAATCTGACTAAGATGCTGGAGTGAAGTGGAGGAAGAGAGATCTCACAGACGCTCTATGTCTGGAACCTGGCTGGGACTATTTTTCATGCATTCTGATTGTCTCTGCTAAATCTGACTAAGATGCTGGAGTGAAGTGGAGGACGAGAGATCTCACAGACGCTCTATGTCTGGAACCTGGCTGGGACTATTTTTCATGCATTCTGATTGTCTCTGCTAAATCTGACTAAGATGCTGGAGTGAAGTGGAGGAAGAGAGATCTCACAGACGCTCGATGTCTGGAACCTGGCTGGGGCTATTTTTCATGCATTCTGATTGTCTCTGCTAAATCTGACCAAGATGCTGGAGTGAAGTGGAGGACGAGAGATCTCACAGACGCTCTATGTCTGGAACCTGGCTGGGGCTATTTTTCATGCATTCTGATTGTCTCTGCTAAATCTGACTAAGATGCTGGAGTGAAGTGGAGGAAGAGAGATCTCACAGACGCTCTATGTCTGGAACCTGGCTGGGGCTATTTTTCATGCATTCTGATTGTCTCTGCTAAATCTGACTAAGATGCTGGAGTGAAGTGGAGGAAGAGAGATCTCACAGACGCTCGATGTCTGGAACCTGGCTGGGGCTATTTTTCATGCATTCTGATTGTCTCTGCTAAATCTGACCAAGATGCTGGAGTGAAGTGGAGGACGAGAGATCTCACAGACGCTCTATGTCTGGAACCTGGCTGGGGCTATTTTTCATGCATTCTGATTGTCTCTGCTAAATCTGACTAAGATGCTGGAGTGAAGTGGAGGAAGAGAGATCTCACAGACGCTCTATGTCTGGAACCTGGCTGGGGCTATTTTTCATGCATTCTGATTGTCTCTGCTAAATCTGACCAAGATCCTGGAGTGAAGTGGAGGAAGAGAGATCTCACAGACGCTCTATGTCTGGAACCTGGCTGGGACTATTTTTCATGCATTCTGATTGTCTCTGCTAAATCTGACTAAGATGCTGGAGTGAAGTGGAGGAAGAGAGATCTCACAGACGCTCGATGTCTGGAACCTGGCTGGGACTATTTTTCATGCATTCTGATTGTCTCTGCTAAATCTGACTAAGATGCTGGAGTGAAGTGGAGGAAGAGAGATCTCACAGACGCTCGATGTCTGGAACCTGGCTGGGACTATTTTTCATGCATTCTGATTGTCTCTGCTAAATCTGACTAAGATGCTGGAGTGAAGTGGAGGAAGAGAGATCTCACAGACGCTCTATGTCTGGAACCTGGCTGGGGCTATTTTTCATGCATTCTGATTGTCTCTGCTAAATCTGACCAAGATCCTGGAGTGAAGTGGAGGAAGAGAGATCTCACAGACGCTCTATGTCTGGAACCTGGCTGGGGCTATTTTTCATGCATTCTGATTGTCTCTGCTAAATCTGACTAAGATGCTGGAGTGAAGTGGAGGAAGAGAGATCTCACAGACGCTCTATGTCTGGAACCTGGCTGGGACTATTTTTCATGCATTCTGATTGTCTCTGCTAAATCTGACTAAGATGCTGGAGTGAAGTGGAGGACGAGAGATCTCACAGACGCTCGATGTCTGGAACCTGGCTGGGGCTATTTTTCATGCATTCTGATTGTCTCTGCTAAATCTGACCAAGATGCTGGAGTGAAGTGGAGGACGAGAGATCTCACAGACGCTCTATGTCTGGAACCTGGCTGGGGCTATTTTTCATGCATTCTGATTGTCTCTGCTAAATCTGACTAAGATGCTGGAGTGAAGTGGAGGAAGAGAGATCTCACAGACGCTCTATGTCTGGAACCTGGCTGGGGCTATTTTTCATGCATTCTGATTGTCTCTGCTAAATCTGACCAAGATCCTGGAGTGAAGTGGAGGAAGAGAGATCTCACAGACGCTCTATGTCTGGAACCTGGCTGGGGCTATTTTTCATGCATTCTGATGGTCTCTGCTAAATCTGACTAAGATGCTGGAGTGAAGTGGAGGAAGAGAGATCTCACAGACGCTCGATGTCTGGAACCTGGCTGGGACTATTTTTCATGCATTCTGATTGTCTGCTAAATCTGACTAAGATGCTGGAGTGAAGTGGAGGACGAGAGATCTCACAGACGCTCGATGTCTGGAACCTGGCTGGGGCTATTTTTCATGCATTCTGATTGTCTCTGCTAAATCTGACCAAGATCCTGGAGTGAAGTGGAGGAAGAGAGATCTCACAGACGCTCGATGTCTGGAACCTGGCTGGGGCTATTTTTCATGCATTCTGATTGTCTCTGCTAAATCTGACCAAGATCCTGGAGTGAAGTGGAGGAAGAGAGATCTCACAGACGCTCTATGTCTGGAACCTGGCTGGGGCTATTTTTCATGCATTCTGATTGTCTCTGCTAAATCTGACTAAGATGCTGGAGTGAAGTGGAGGAAGAGAGATCTCACAGACGCTCTATGTCTGGAACCTGGCTGGGACTATTTTTCATGCATTCTGATTGTCTCTGCTAAATCTGACTAAGATGCTGGAGTGAAGTGGAGGAAGAGAGATCTCACAGACGCTCGATGTCTGGAACCTGGCTGGGGCTATTTTTCATGCATTCTGATTGTCTCTGCTAAATCTGACCAAGATGCTGGAGTGAAGTGGAGGACGAGAGATCTCACAGACGCTCTATGTCTGGAACCTGGCTGGGGCTATTTTTCATGCATTCTGATTGTCTCTGCTAAATCTGACCAAGATCCTGGAGTGAAGTGGAGGAAGAGAGATCTCACAGACGCTCTATGTCTGGAACCTGGCTGGGGCTATTTTTCATGCATTCTGATTGTCTCTGCTAAATCTGACCAAGATCCTGGAGTGAAGTGGAGGAAGAGAGATCTCACAGACGCTCGATGTCTGGAACCTGGCTGGGGCTATTTTTCATGCATTCTGATTGTCTCTGCTAAATCTGACTAAGATGCTGGAGTGAAGTGGAGGAAGAGAGATCTCACAGACGCTCGATGTCTGGAACCTGGCTGGGACTATTTTTCATGCATTCTGATTGTCTGCTAAATCTGACTAAGATGCTGGAGTGAAGTGGAGGAAGAGAGATCTCACAGACGCTCGATGTCTGGAACCTGGCTGGGGCTATTTTTCATGCATTCTGATTGTCTCTGCTAAATCTGACTAAGATGCTGGAGTGAAGTGGAGGAAGAGAGATCTCACAGACGCTCTATGTCTGGAACCTGGCTGGGACTATTTTTCATGCATTCTGATTGTCTCTGCTAAATCTGACTAAGATGCTGGAGTGGAGTGGAGGGAGAGAGATCTCACAGACGCTCGATGTCTGGAACCTGGCTGGGGCTATTTTTCATGCATTCTGATTGTCTCTGCTAAATCTGACTAAGATGCTGGAGTGAAGTGGAGGAAGAGAGATCTCACAGACGCTCGATGTCTGGAACCTGGCTGGGACTATTTTTCATGCATTCTGATTGTCTCTGCTAAATCTGACTAAGATGCTGGAGTGAAGTGGAGGACGAGAGATCTCACAGACGCTCGATGTCTGGAACCTGGCTGGGGCTATTTTTCATGCATTCTGATTGTCTCTGCTAAATCTGACTAAGATGCTGGAGTGAAGTGGAGGAAGAGAGATCTCACAGACGCTCTATGTCTGGAACCTGGCTGGGACTATTTTTCATGCATTCTGATTGTCTCTGCTAAATCTGACTAAGATGCTGGAGTGAAGTGGAGGAAGAGAGATCTCACAGACGCTCTATGTCTGGAACCTGGCTGGGACTATTTTTCATGCATTCTGATTGTCTGCTAAATCTGACTAAGATGCTGGAGTGAAGTGTAAGAAGAGAGATCTCACAGACGCTCTATGTCTGGAACCTGGCTGGGACTATTTTTCATGCATTCTGATTGTCTGCTAAATCTGACTAAGATGCTGGAGTGAAGTGGAGGAAGAGAGATCTCACAGACGCTCGATGTCTGGAACCTGGCTGGGGCTATTTTTCATGCATTCTGATTGTCTCTGCTAAATCTGACTAAGATGCTGGAGTGAAGTGGAGGACGAGAGATCTCACAGACGCTCTATGTCTGGAACCTGGCTGGGACTATTTTTCATGCATTCTGATGGTCTCTGCTAATACTTTTAATGGATGGGTGGTAAATATTTTATGTTTATGATTATGTTTTTTATTGAATGCAATTTGCTTGTATTTATATTTTGAGATCTTGTACATTGCTACAGTATGTATAATAGGGATTAATAAATGCAACTGTTATTAGGAACCAGAGGTCACAAAATGAAACTCCAGGAGAGAACTCAGAACCAACATCAGGAAATATTTCTTCACAAAGAGGATGGTGGATGCCTGGAATGCCCTTCCCGAAGAGGTGGTAAGGACGAAAAGAGTGAACGAATTCAAAAGAGCATGGGATACATACTGTGGAACCCTAAAGGCTAGAGGTTGGAAATGAAGAAAATGAGGGTGCATGGGGGTAACCTACACAGAGCGGCAGTTACTACCCTTAACTCAAACATGGGGGTAACCTGCACGGAGCGGCAGTTACTGCCCTTAACACAAACATGGGCGTAACCTGCACGGAGTGGCAGTTACTGCCCTTAACAAAAACATGGAGGTAACCTGCAGAGAGCGGCAGTTACTACCCTTAACAGAAACATGGGCGTAACCTGCAGAGAGCGGCAGTTACTACCCTTAACAGAAACATGGGGGTAACCTGCAGAGAGCGGCAGTTACTACCCTTAACAGAAACATGGGGGTAACCTGCACGGAGCGGCAGTTACTGCCCTTAACAGAAACATGGGGGTAACCTGCAGAGAGCGGCAGTTACTACCCTTAACAGAAACATGGGCGTAACCTGCACGGAGCGGCAGTTACTACCCTTAACAGAAACATGAGGGTAACCTGCAGAGAGCGGCAGTTACTACCCTTAACAGAAACATGGGGGTAACCTGCAGAGAGCGGCAGTTACTACCCTTAACAGAAACATGGGGGTAACCTGCAGAGAGCGGCAGTTACTGCCCTTAACAGAAACATGGGGGTAACCTGCAGGGAGCGGCAGTTACTACCCTTAACAGAAACATGGGGGTTACCTGCAGGGAGCGACAGTTACTACCCTTAACAGAAACATGGGGGTAACCTGCAGGGAGCGGCAGTTACTACCCTTAACAGAAACATGGGGGTAACCTGCAGGGAGCGGCAGTTACTACCCTTAACAGAAACATGGGGGTAACCTGCAGGGAGCGGCAGTTACTACCCTTAACAGAAACATGGGGGTAACCTGCACGGTGCAGCAGTTACTGCCCTTAACAGAAACATGGGGGTAACCTGCAGGGAGCGGCAGTCACTGCCCTTAACAGAAACATGGAGGTAACCTGCAAGGAGGGGCAGTTACTACCCTTATCAGAAGTCATTACCTGCTATTAATTAAGTTGATTTAGATAATAACCACTGCTATTACTAGCAACGGTAACATGGAATAGACTTAGTTTTTGGGAACTTGCCAGATTCTTATGGCCTGGTTTGGCCTCTGTTGGAAACAGGATGCTGGGCATGATGGACCCTTGGTCTGACCCAGTATGGCATGTTCTTATGTTCTTAAACATGGGGGTAACCTGCACAGAGCGGCAGTTACTGCCCTTAACAAAAACATGGAGGTAACCTGCACGGAGCGGCAGTTGCTATGAGAAACTTGCTGGGCAGACTGGTTGGACCATTTGGTCTTTTTCTGCACTCAATAGTAAAAGTGACTTGTATTAATTGTTCATTTTATCTGTGTTGACATTTAACTTTACACAGCATTACGTATGCATTTGGTGGTATATAAAATAATAAAAAACCTATTTTACTTACATTTTATTTATTTATTTAGGATCTTTTATATACCGCAGTATAGCATTCTGCCTTCACTCCGGTTTACATGAGAACAACATGTTCTCATGTAAACCGCATGCTTACATCATTTACAACAACCCCAAAAGATAAGCGCTTTATTAAATGACAGGGTTCTGATATTATGCTTTACGTTTATGGATGTTTCTCCAGCATTTATGAGGATTTCATCTCGCTGAAGTCTTCCTTAGAGTGCTAGCTGTGGACACTATAACACATCATGGCTTGGAAATGCTGAGAGGACTCTCTTGCTTTGCAAATTCTAACATGGATATGATGCTAGTAACCTTTTTGCCTTTTACTGTAATAGTTGCATTCTGTACTTCTTTGTACATTGGATGTCTATGCTAGCATTTGCACCTTTGGGGAATATATATGGTATTTGCCCTTTATGCAGGATGTGTGTGTTATTTGGAGTTTATGTCTATTTTGTATTAATTTTTTTTTTTATTGTGCTTGGAAGTGTGTGTGGTTTTATGTCACTCTATGTGGCCTTGCTATGTTTTTGTGTGTTTGTGTAGATGCTGTAAATTTGTTTAAGATTAAAGAAACGTTTTTTTATTAAAGCTATTACCTTTTTGGGTTGCTGTAAATAATATAAATAAAGGAGGTTTTTTTTTAATTATATTTAATGTTTTATCTTATTTTTACTAAATTCTTTTAGTAATGATTGTAGCTTTCTTTTATTCTTATTTATTTTTATTATGATGGTTTATGTAATTTTATTCTATTTATTTTCTTATGTTTTTATTTGTTTTTTAATGATTATGTACACCGTAGTGATAGAAACTTGTTTCTATACAACGGTATAGAAAAATTGTTCAAATAAATAAAATAAATAAAAGTGTAAGCTTGCACCTCTCTTGGCTAGTCAATGTACTATTTAAAGGCACATATTTTGGTAAGCATATAAATATATTTTTCTGTTGGTATATAAAATAAAAAAATTCTGGAGAGACAGGTCTGTTATTAAGTTCTCTCTCTCTAACATTTTGATGTCTCTTGGCTTTGTTCAATGATTGCTACTTGGTATGTGCTCTATCCAGCATAGTGAGATAATGTACCTGGGTCAGGAATTAAAGAATACAAAACCAGAGGCAGACACGTAGGAAGAAAAGGAGAGAGGATACCAGCTTTCTGGCTGAAGTATTCAGCAGAGACACACCAAGAAGCTAATGGGACACTGATAAATGATATGAGGTAATTAAACAAAAGGATCAATTATATTCCTTGGGTTTACAATCATTTACTGAACCAAAACCCACAGCCAAACTGTAGTGGCGGGAAGTTCTGCATACAGGGCTGAAAATACAAAAGCCAACAAGAAACCATGCAGGGAACGCCACAAGTTTCCTTTAGCACATGGGGCTACAGGGAAAAGACACAAAGTTAGTGAAAGAGTGAGAGAAAAATAATACACAGGGAGACAGAGCGAATCGGAGCAGAATGGGGAATACAGCGACTCCTCCAAGGCCACAGAGCCAGGGAGTATCTACAGACTTTTCATATTCTGCCTTCTTCCACGAGTGGCCTCAAGGCTTAACAGTTACAGGTCATCAACAATCACAGTTGAATCCAATTGACAATGGATAGCATTGAGAAGTCAGGGTGTATAATTTGTAATCCTTGCTTGACACTTCGGGTAGATAGGTCAGAAAGACTGAGAATTTCTGCTGAGGAACTCTAAGGGAAGGCATGACATGGGAGTAACCTAGTGCTTAGAGACGTAGGCCGAGAACAAGGGAAGCCGGGTTCAAATCCTACATCTCCCACCGAGTATCCTTGTGATCTTGGGCAAGTCACTTCATACTCCATTGCCTCAGGTGAAAGCAGCATTGCTTACCTGTAATAGTTCTCCGAAGACAGCAGGATGTCAGTCCTCACATATGGGTGACATCTTTGGATGGAGTCCAGCACAGAAAACTTATATCAAAGTTTCTAGAACTCTGACTGAGCCTCTTTGAACAGGCTCACCCATGACCACGTGGGGTCCCCTCAGCCTTATATCATAGAATTCAAAAAGAATAAAATAATAAAGGATAAAACCCACATAGTGGAAACCTAACTCCGCAGGGAAAAGCAGGATGGCAGTCCTTACACTTGGGTGAATCCCTAGCTACAAGTTGCCCTTCAACATAAAAGGGGACCAACAAAACATCAAACAAGTGCCATTGTACACAACAATAACCAGTACTTTTGGTAATGGGGAGGGGGGCGGCCTGAACACAAACAATGGGCCCTAGGTGGGAATAAGTTGGTTCCGAAGGACAGACTGCCCAAACCTGCTGTTGTGTCAGCCATCCCTACCCAAACAATAATGTGATGTGTGGAGAGAACTCCACGTTGCAGCTCTGTAGATCTCCTCCATGGGAACTGCTCGCCAATGGGCCACCAACGCTGCCATGGCTCGAAAAGAGTGAGCCTCGATATGACCCCCCAGATGCAGTCCCGCCTGGTCCTAACAGGAGATGCAGGCTGCTAGCCAATTACAAAGCATCTGTTTGGCAATGCTAATACTCAATTTATTTCTATCAAAAGAAACAAAATGTTGGATGGACTGTCTATGGGCTTCAGTCTGAACCAGATAGAAAGCTAAGGATTGCTTGCAGTCCAAACTGTGCAGAGTTCATTCGTCTTGGTGCAAATGGGGCCTGGGAAAGAATCATGGCAGGACGATGGACTGATTAAGATGGAAGTCCAATAGTACTTAATAGTACATAAGACCACGCTGTCATGAAACATCTTTGTGTAAAGTGGATAAGTTACTAAAGTCTGGAGCTCACTGACCCTGTGTGCTGAAGAGACTACCACAAAAATATGACCTTCCAGATCAGGTACCTCAGATCACAGGAGCACAGTGGCTCAAAGGGGGCATCCCCGTATCCAGCATCGTGCATCGATGGGGACAGCTGCTGATGCTTTCTCAGCTTCCCTCAATGCTCTGACTGGTCTTTCCCTGGTGCTAGGGTCGAGGACAATGAACCTGACATCCTCGAACTGGAGGAGCTTGACGATGGCTGGTCTCCGGCGTCCCTCTCAGCAGACGACAGACGGAGCTGGGGGCCCCGTCAATGCTGATGGCTTGGTGTCCATCGATGTAGCTCCGAGGTACCCTGATGCTGATGTCAATGGCTCGGTCTTCTCCAGCCTGAAGAGGCCTTCATCTTATTGAGCCAGATCTTCATGCAATGCCCTAAGGCAGAGGACACATCTATCATGGGGATCCATGACAGATATTGTCCTCGTACACCTGGGGAACCACTTGAAACCAGAAGTGGACATGTCGTTGCGATATTAAAGGGTTGCAAAATCAAAATCAATGGTGGTGGCCATCAATGGCCAGCGGGCACTGAGTGCACCGCCGCCCTGGGGGATCGACAATGAAAATAAATTTACCCTAAAATGTTGAACAACCTATCTAGGACGCTAATGGGATAATTGGAGGAACCTCACGTCGACTGCACAAGGAAAGAAGCCCTAGAAAGCACTTGAAAAAAGCACTGAAAAATAACGCAAAAAAGTTGAGGCTCACCTGATCACGAGATGTGAGGGGACTGAGGGGACCCTACGTGGAAGTGTGGTATATTGCATGTATGAGCATGCTCAATGAGGCTCACCTGACCACGAGATGTGAGGGTCCACAGCAAAGAAGAGACTGAGGGGACCCTACGTGGAAGTGTGGTATATTGCATGTATGAGCATGCTCAATGAGGCTCAGTCAAAGTTTTAGAAACTTTGACATAAGTTTTCCATGCCAGGCTCCATCCGATGATGTCACCCATGTGTGAGGACTGCCATCCTGCTTGTCCTTGGAGAATATAATAATCTAACCCCTCTGGGGCAGGCAAATAATTACTGTACCTACATTATAACTTGCTGTTCTTCTGTCTTCTCCTCCTCCATTGCTAACCCCAGGCTTTGTGCTATCTTGTAGGACCATGTGTCTGGAACAGTCTTCTGCAGTTGAAGAGGCCTCCTCCATACTTGGCTATGTACAAGTCCTACTCAAAGACCCACCTTTTTGAGATTGCTTTTCAATCCAATACCCCTGACTCTTCTTCATCTTGATCCCCTTATGTTTTACTGTAAATACTGTAATCATCTTGTCTGTGACAACTAGATTGTAAGCTCTATGGAACAGGGACTGCCTCTGATTTGTGTAACTGTACAGTGCTGTGTACATCTAGAAGCTCTATAGAAATGTTTAGCACTAGTAATAAAATAATCAGCGTTAACAATGCTTCAGAGCCAGACTGAAGCTTGATGCCTTTTCTTTTTGCCAAAGCATTTGCTGGTCAGTCAGTGCAATCGCAAAGCTAATGTTGGGGCTAGTTTAGTTTAACTTGGTGTAATGTAAATCAAGCCCGATTCTGTTGGTTACTATGTTTTAATGTTTGTTATTTTTATGAGTGGTCTATTGTAACTCACCCAGAATAAATAAGAAGGGAGAGGGGGTAGGACAGAAATATCCAAATATCTAGCATACTTTACTAGAAGTACAGGGTGGAAGCACTCTCCACAGGAAAGGGGGTCGTGATATAAAGCTAGAGGAAGGTAACACCTCTTTACTGAGAGAGTGGTGGGGGCTTGGAACAGCCTCCTAGGAGAGGGATTAGCACCCAAAGCTATGACAGAGAGGGCAGCAGTCAAGGCTTGCGCTCCCACAAAGGAGAACTAGGCGGTCACCACAGGGGGACTTGACAGCAAAATTGCCAGCCCCTGGCCACCAGCGGAGCCTTCACTGCTGGCAGCCAAAGAAGACAGAGCAAGGGCAGAGGTTCTCGTGAAGTGCAGTTGCACTGTGACCCACGCAGAGATGGGGCCACAATAGCAAATTTGAACCAAGTGTTGGCTGAGCAAAGTAGGCCCCACCATAAGAGCAGCCTAGCTCAGCTCTTTAAAAATGACCCTTTGCTTCCTCCCTTATTTATTTTCTGTTTTTCAGTACTTCAAAGCAGAGGGCCACAGGATGTTTAAAAGCAGCATAATGACTGCACAGAATTGGAGGCTTGGAGCGGCTGCAAAAGTGTGAAAAAGTCTTCCCAGCACAATATGGCTTAGCCCCGCATCCTGCGGCTCATTGGCTCACTCATTGCCTTTGATCGTAAATTCTATCAGCAGATCTATGGCGTCGTTATGTTCGGAGCAATGACGAATCTATGGGGCTACCATGGCCCCCATCTTGGCAAATTTATATATGGGCACTATTAAGGCACATTGGCTTACTGAGCATCCAGATCAGATGCAAATGTTTACATGGAAACACTACATAGATGATATGTTTGTACTGTGGGAAGGAACCAGATTTTCTTTATATGATATGATTGAATTCTCATGATCAATACCTTAAGCTTACCGCTGATGTTCAAACTTGCCAAATCTCTTTTCTTGACATCTGGATTTATAAGACAGAAAGGTTTTTCCATATCACTGTATCAGAAGCCTGTGAATTCCAATATGTTACTAATTTCACTACTGCACATCCATGTGCCCTCAAAGAAAGTTTACGACAGGCCAATTCTTTCACCTCCGAAGGCTTCGTTTCATAGTTATGGATGCTGCAACTGTCGCTGCCTGACGTCTCCACTCCGCCCTCCTTACCACTTTGGCGACTCCTCCTGCGGTTGACGGACGTTTGGCTGCCGCGGCATCTTCCTGCCGTCCTCTCCGGCGTCCCTGGACCAGTTTGGGCGCTGCCTCCCGCCATGCTGTCCAACTGCCTAAGGGTGCGCGTGCGCGCCGCGCCGCGCAGCCCTGCTTCAAGTACCTTCAGTGGCGCGAACCTCAGGGGCGCCCCCTGTGATGACGTCATGCATCCAGGATACAAATAGCCTACGTGATTGCTAGCTTACGAGTTAGCAAAGGTTGGAATTCCTTCGGATGGGTTTTGCTCTCCAAACCTAGCTACTCTGCCTCCATTTGGACTACTCTATTGGGGTACCCACTCCTCGGGGGCCTCTCTCTCCTTTCTCTTTCAGGTCGCTGTCTGGAACCAGTACTCGCTCCTCGAAGGCCCATGTTCCTGGATTTGCTACCTGGACTTCACTTCTGCCTATACCATCTGAGTTACCATCTATCTCTCTCAGAGCTGTTCCCTCGCTCCTCGAGGGCCTGCCTTTACTTCAGTCCCTGTGCTCCATACTGAGAGATCGCTGTGTGAGTATATTACCAACGAGGTTCTAGTCCTGAACTCTGCACTCACTGCTGCTACTCACGATATCAATTTCTCTCCACTACAGCACAGCCATTGAGGGATCGCTGTTCCAGAGCCTGAGGGACTACAAGTCCAGCCGGGCTATATGCCAGCTCACTACCACCACCTCTGGTGGCTCACCATCACTGTCTAATAAAAAATCTAAACTGTGTGTGTGTCCTAAGCTGAGCCTGACATGTGGCCCCCCACGGGACCTTCCCCGTTGGCGTGATCATCTGCCACAAAGTCCAGGGGTCCACCCAAAATCCTTACAAACAATAACAATGGACTCTCAGATCCAGGCTACAGTGTTAAAAAACAGATTTCTTGTCTAAGGATATCCTAAATCCTGTATTCAAAAGGCATACCAGATCTAAATACAGCCATCATGAGTGGTTATTTCTTCCTCAATCCCGTGTTGATGGCCATGGACGTATCACCAGTCTCTTGCCTTTTTTGCCATGCACTAGAGATGTTCATATCTTGCTTATGAACTTTTGGCATATCCTGCAATTACATGAAGTCTTCAAGGATCTCCTGCGCTTTACGTACACATGTAGCAATAGTTTAAGAGATGTCCTGGTACAATTTGATTCTACAATAAGACCTTCCACTGGCATACTGGAAGCCATCAACCTTGCGGTAACTGTACGGTTTGTCACGTTTCGATGTGCACATCTGCTTCATTCATAACTTCGGCTGGTCAGACAATCTCGTTGAAATACAGGACCAATTGTTTATCTTCAGCAATATTCGATATCATCCAGGGCCCATGTGGAAAGTGCTATATTGGCAAAACTACAAGGATGATCAAAACAAGAATGATTGAACATCGCTCTAGCCTATCGGTACACTGCCCTAATGCCCTGTTGGCAACACTCTGGGGTAGATTTTAAAAAGGTGTGTGCGGGTGTACATGTGCGCTCGCTACCTGGTGCACGCACATGTACACCCAATTTTATAACTTGCGCATGCAGGTACGCGCAAATTATAAAATCAGGGGTTAGCATGCGCAAGGGGGTGCACAATTGTGCACCTTGCACACGCAGAGCCACGCTGCCTTCCCCCATTCCCTTCCCCCTAATCTGACCTTCCCACCCCTTCCCCTACTCTAACCCCTCCCCCCAAAAATTTTTATTTTACCTTTTGCACCTGCTTCCGGACAGGCGCAAATTGCGTGCACCGGCAGGCTGCTGGCACGCGATCCTTCGACACAGCGGCAATGGCTGCTGTGTTGCAGGCCTCTGGCCCCGCCCCTTTAGTAAAGCCCCGGGACTTACACGCGTCACCAGGCCTTTTTAAAATAGGCCCGGTGTGTGTAACCTTTTTAAAATCCAGCCCTTTGTGATGAGTTCTTTACTTCTTTGATGATCTTGTGTGTTGGACCAACCTACACCGAATTGGTGAGGAGCTGACCTGAATTTGGCGTTGTTAGGTTCGGAGCAATGACGAATCTACAATCTTAAATGGTCTGAATTCAATCTTGGACTTAAGTGTTTTTGGAGTAATTGACGACATCACGTGTATATTGCTTACTTCTCATTTGTCATTCTAGACATTGCTCCATCAGCTTGGATCACGTCATCAACTAGCTGAGACGTCATTTGGCGTCTTTTGGCATTTAAAAATGAGTTGTCTTCTCCCGCTGTTTCTCTCTCAAAGCTTTGAGGACTCTGCATCCATGGAAAACTATGGTATTGACCCACTACAGATAAGTATTTCTATATCTTTTTTTGGATATTTACTAAAAGTATATCATATTTGATTTACAGACAACAGTCTATGCATTTTGAAGCTGCCAGAATGCGTAATATTAATTAGCTCCGGAGGAAGCATCTTGCGAAACACCAGCCATTGTTGGGCTTGTTCTCAATAAAAAAGAAAGACTTGTGGGTCCTTTGGGTTACCTTTTTTCAAACACCAATAAAAGACTTGTGGGCTTTCTTCCAAAATAAGACTCAGTCTTTATCTATAGATATATTTTTGTATTTACTCTTAATTTATTTATTTTTTAATTTTAAATTGACTTGGATGATTGAATAGACCAGGTGGCCCATGCAATGAAGGGCATACTGATACCATAGGTACCGTATATCATTTCAAAAGATTGGTTACATATGTTTAATACGATGATGGCTATTTCCCTTCCTGTTTTCTATTTTTATTTTTGTTTGATTTTAAACATGGCACATCCATGTGAGAGGAAGCAGCATTTAATTTCAAAAGAGGTGAGCTGGGCTGCCCTGACAGCCAAACACTGTGTTAAAATTCTCTTTAGTGCTGCCTCCTTTCAGCTTCCCAACATGGGGTTTAAACATGGCACATCAGTACCAGTGGCTGAAGTCACTTATGTCCCAGAGGGGGGAGAAGAGTGAGTGAGAATGTGTGTGTAACTGTGATAGCGAGAATGTATATACGTGTGTATTATTTATTTGAGATTTTTATATACCGACATTAGTGTGCAAACATCAGACCGGTTTACATTGTAACTAAAGGATGGAAAGTACAATGAACGGGGGAGGGAGGGGAAAACAAGTAATTGCAGCAGGAAAATTGCAGAGAAAGCGCAAATAGCAACGGTAGTAACTTTATACAAGGGAGTAACTTATATACAAGGGGCTTATAGAAATGTATGTGAGGTGCATCGCAATGTTAAAAACAGTGACTTGTGTGAGTTGTGTACAAGCGTGTATCAAAGGTGGAAAAGGAGGGCTGAGGGAGAGAGAGGAGGGAGTTTGTGCAGGACAAATCGACAACACTCAAAAGCTCCCAAGTATGGAGAACGGGGATATTAGTTTTAATTATTGGATGTTAACTCAAGTAACTGTTTTGAAATATTTTACTGGTGTACGGGAAATTTTAATACATTTTCTATGAGTTTTTAATTATTGAATATTCTCGAAGTCAGCTGTTTTGTAATAGCCCTTTTATTAGTAAGGCATTACTATGACGATTGATATTTTATATTTCTTGATATTATTGTTTGATGTTTTATGAAGAATGGTGATGATTTTGTTGTTTCCATTGTTGCAATGCATACAGAGTCTGGCTTGTTCGGTTTCCAGTTCAGCTATTGTCTGCACATTAACTTGGAGGCCTCAAGGGCTACAAAAACAGGTCAGGTTTTCAGGATATCCCCATATTCATTAGGGATATCCTGAAAACCTGACTGATTTGCGGGCCCTTGAGGGCTGGGAAGGAATACCACTGCTCTATTCTGGTGAGGGTCTGACTGTGCTCGGCATGTGCGACCAAGGTGAAATATTTTATTTATTATTTTTATTTAGCAAATGACTTTTCATGGTAACTCAAGGCAAGTTACATTCAGGTATAGGAGATATTTGTTATTGACCCCAGGGTCTCATTTACTAAGCATTTTTCCCATAGACACAGAATGGGAAAAAAGTCTTAGCAAACCAGGCCCTCTTTGTACCTGAGGCAATGGAGGATAAAGTGACTTGCCCAAGATCACAAGGCGCATCAGTGGGATTTGAAACCTGGCTCTCAGCCTGCTGCTCTAATCAGTAGGCGTTCGTATTGCTTGTTCTGTTTTTCTAACAGGCGATGTACTGCTGTAATACAGCGTTGCCTTTCCATAGGTAGAGCTGTTGCTGATTTGCGTACTGACAGTTAGTGCTATTTTGGTATGGAGGGTTTACTATATTGCAAATGTAATTTGGTTTACTTATGTCTTTTTGAGGGCCAGGCCCATAACCAACAGACAACTGAAAAGACCTAATATCAAATGGGTCTTTAGCGTCTTTTTTTGCAGGGCATATAAATATAATATACATATGGTTGTGATAGTTTTACTTCAAAATACTGTACTTTGAATGTTCTTTTTATGTAAAATATGCTATAACAATTTTAATTATGTGTAGAGGACAGAGATGACGGTGCATGGCTGAAAGGTTCACCTAGTATGTCTAATATCTGTGTACTGGCCCTGGCAGCAGTAAGCATGCAAAAAGATACATTTATTTATTCAGTGGCATTTGATAATCCATCTTTTTTTTTTTTTAGCATGAAGGGCCTGAAAGCGGATTACAATAAATTTTAAGCAGGTCATAGTAGTGTTAAATCAACAATATTGTTATTGACGACTAGGGATCAAATGAGGTCTGAGCTGACATATTAGAAATGAAGGGCAAATGGGCAGACTGGACGAGTCTAAAGCTCATCAGAAAGTTAAGATGACAATGATATGGAACTCTGATGTGTGTTTACATGAGAAATTCAATAAAAAAATGAAAAGCAAGCTTTCCAGACAGAGCCTGACAACTCCCACTCTGATGTTACTGTCTGGCCTTGAAAGCACATGCTTAATCCATTTAAAACCCATGAAAATGAGCTTTTCACACCTTTCAATGATCAACCTGGAGTTATTCCCACATCGCTTCCTGACCTTCTGCTCCAGAGTGAGGGTTGGTGGATGCTAAAAAAGACTTGCATTCCAGTACAGCCAGCTCGTGCATAGGTGTGACGGTGCAACGGCACCACTCAAAATAAATCGAGAGACCAGAGATGCAAAAACTTAATGGACAAGGAAGATGAAGTGGTGATGGTAGAGGTGGGCAGCACTGACAATGCCTCGTCCCAACACCTACGAGCTGCCATTGCACCCTAGTCTCTTGCGTACCACGGACTCACGCTTGCATCAGGAAATGCAGGTATTCTGGCTGCAAACTCTTAACGAGTCTCCTCAGGAAGTCTAAATATTAATGGGGGAAAAGGTTGAATATTTACATTTCCTAAGTAGACTCCTGAAGAGTTTGCTGGCAGAAAGCAGAGTTGCTTACCTGTAACAGGTGTTCTCAGAGGAGAGCAGGATATCAGTCCTCACACATGGGTGACATCATCCAACGGAGCCCGGCACGGAACTTTGATCTCAAAGATTCTAGAGCTTTCAGCAAGCTCTACTGAGCATGTGCAGCTGTAGCCACCTCCCTTCTCTCAGGCAGAGCCCCTCAGTCCATAATACAGCAAATACATGGAGAAAACACACTCCCAGGGGAGGTGGGTGAGGACTGACATCCCGCTTTCCTCAGAGAACACCTGTTACAGGTAAGCAACTCTCCTTTCTCAGAGGACAAGCAGAATGGCAGTCCTCACACGGGTGAATCCCAAGCCAGAGGCTGCTGAAAACAGAAATATGGGGCATCCCGTTAGTGCGGAAGCACCACAATTTCTCCCCTCTCTTAATAAGGGGTCTAGGAGGGAAAATCGTTGGGTTTTCAACCTCAGAGACTGGTATGACTGACAGAGAGACAGAAACCCCATTACGCAGCAAGGCATCCGAAGGCAGGGGCGTAATGCAAACACAAAAACCAACACAGTCAGAGCTTCTGAACAGTGAACTCTGACTAGCACCAGAAGGCCTAGGATCCAGAGGGTACAGACAATTTAAAACTAGCTGGGGCGAAAGTAAAACAAGATAGATTGGGTATGCAGAGCAACGCTCAAAGTGTAACCAAAAGGAAGCGCAGGCATGGAACCCAAATGCCTGCCCAGAGAATTAGCAGCAAGAAGCACCCGGGTCCGTAGCGGATCCCACCCGCCGAGCTACTACAAGTACAAGATCAGATGGGATACAAACCCCTGAACACCGAGGCCTGAAGGGCTCCTCCTCCCCAGGGAGCCCATGCAAGATGCTGAGCAGGGCAGAGAGCTGCTACCGAAACTCACCATAGCGGAGAAAGGATCCTTTACCCTTCCATGAAGGTATATGTGATGACCACTCCCATTTACCCCCTGGCTTCCTCCTGGACTGTGACTGAAAGGAGGCAGAACCCTGAGCTGCAGGACAAAGGAAATAGCATCTAGGCTGTAGGAAATACAGATGGGAGACTTCCCAAACATATGAACCTCCTGCTAGTCCCAACAGGAAGTTGCTATCTCCCCTCAGGAAAGACACTGAGAGAGTCCTAGACTTCAGCAGGATGAAGTCCGTAAACCTCTCTGCTGAGTGACCCTCACCAATCTGGGAACCCTGAGATAGCAGAGGAAGAACAGTCTGATCAGCAGGCGAGACTTCCCAGCAATGAGCCTAGGTATCAAACCTATGGCTCAAGAGAACCCGTTGGGCCACTTGACAATGTCACAGCACACAAGCGGAAACATCCGCATGGCTAAACACAACTACTGACAGAGTCACCTCTGAAAGAGGAGAAAGAACTCGTGACTGGAATATGGTGGGGGAGTTGCTTTCGCGTGATCCTCCACCCCCCACTGTGCAATAGTGCAACAGGGAAGTGAGAGCTCCCGATGGGCGGCCTTCGGATCACCTGCGAAAACAGAGGGTGGCTACTACTCAGTGGCTAAGCCAACCTAGAGGATGGGATGTGAAGAACCCCCTTCTCTGAGCACCTCTCGAAAGGCAAAGTCAGACCTCTCACTCCCAAGGTGGGAGGAGAGCACACTCTTCCACCAGATCCGTTCCATTCCGAAAACCCTTCCACTCTCCGGACGAGAGTGGGGCACAATCACTAACTTATGAGATCCTGCCCTTCAATGGCGCCCCTCGTTTGAAACTCTGACAGTGCCACATAGCAGCCACAGTGCTCTGCGCCGACGGTACTGAACCCAACGGCACTGATGGCACCTGCAGCACTTGACAGCATCCATCAATGGAAACCACGGTGCTCAACTGCCACCAAAGCTCTGCCTGAATAAACAGCTCTGGAACTGTCACGAGCAAAGCCCAATCCATGAGCACACGGCTCTGTGGAAAAAGGAGGACTGAGGGGCTCTGCCTGAGAGAAGGGAGGTGGCTACAGCTGCACATGCTCAGTTGAGCTTGCTGAAAGCGAGGTCAAAGGTCCCAGCTGATGAGGATGTCATGTGTGAGGGCAGACATCCTGCCCAGCCTACCAAATAGAAGATGTACACCCAACTCTGAAACCTTTTTTTTTTAGGTAATTGAATTCATATGAAACATGCACAAATGGACAGGAGCCAGGGTTGAGACCTTAATGATTAGCACTTCTTTTCTAAATGATTGGGGTTCTGAATTAATTACAAACGAGTTTCTCCCCATCCCCGGCAAAAAGAAAAAGTTAACCTGATAGCAAAGGAGACTATTTTCTGCTTGCCCTACCCTGTGAGCCAGCAGCACTGAAGACAATCCTGGGGGTGCTGACCCCTTCTAATTCAGCCCCTCTGTGCATCTCCTACCATGTGCACAGATTTCTCTACATTTGCCAGCAAGGCCAGGATTTACTGATCCGCTCTGTCGCATCAGGTCTCCACCTTCTGGTCTGCTTTTCAGGATGCATGACATGAATATTCCTTGCAGCCAGGAAGAAGAGGAGTTGGAGATCCCGTGCAGTACACAAGCACTCATCAGAAGAAAGCCGGAGTTTAATAACATGCGCGTACTCACAAAACAGGCAGGCCATTCAAGGCTAGGTTTTTACACAGCGTTTTTGGGTTAAAATGGAAAATTTCATGGGGAAATTAAACATTTTATGGCCAAATCTCACTCCATTCACAACTTACGTAATTATCAGGACATACACAAAGTCCCCGACCGAGCTCATCATTAAGCACTCCCCTGTATTTTCTGGGTATCTCGGGGTCAGAGTCAGCAACATGACAACCCTTAAAAATGCAGTAAAAATAACTCTGCCCCCACCCCGGCCAGCAGCTGAGAAAGCCCTGCATATCCTCAGTACTCCATGTACCCAGCCCACCCCCCTCCCCCATCACCACCAAAAAAGCCAATTTTGTTTTTCCCCAGTAGTAAAATAAATGTCCTTGCAAACGAGAAATTTTAAATGCAGCTTCTGCCAATAATGTAACCAGATCCATAGTTCAAAACTAGCTTACTAATTAAAAGCTGGTGGGTTTTAAATAATTCATCTCCTTAACTTGTATTGATTTGATAGTTTAGTGGTTAGAGCCTGGAAACAATATTAAACAGCTTCCTACAGCCTTAGGCTCGGCTACAGCTCTCGCAAGTGAATCACAGATCATGGAAAGCCCTGGCTGACACGCACACATGCTCCCAGAGAAAGGGAGGGAGAGGGCAAACAGGCAGAGGAGGAGGAGGATACAACAGTCAAAGGAGTGTGCACAGTCACGGGAAAAACCTGGCCCTGAGTGCCATCGAGTACAGCGGCCATTATCCCCGCACGCCGCAGCACGCCCGGGGGCCGCCGGCGCGACACTGCTGGAAATATTTACATGGCTTCCGGGTCTTAAATTCTCTGCGCACAGCAGTACCGTACTCTCCAGTGTCACGCTGAAGCCTTGCATGCGCATACAATACCCTTCTTCCCACCGAGTGTGTGCACAGGTGCAGTACTCACCAATCCCGCTGTGAGGTCTCCCTATGTGCTGCAGACTCATGCCTTTGTTCATGTCTAGAAGTCCGTTCTTAGGCCAAGTCCCAATGGCAAAACTGTAAGCCTTCAAGATAGGAGAGAATGAATCAGACCCATTCAGGTTCTCACCGCTTATCATGCTATCAAACTGCTGAGTGACCCACTGCCTTGCACCTCAGCGCCTCAATGCAAACCCAGCAAGGAGTCAGCCCAGGCGCTTGTGGCCAGGGCTTTCAGAAATGGTAACCTGTTTACTGTTTGGTAACTTACAGACTCACCAGAGGGCACAGGACCCTGCACAGATTCATCTTCTCAGCTCAAAGTCTGAGTAAGAAGCAGAGGCAAATAACCTTTAAACATTCCCAGACTTCATAAATACCAAGCAGCATGGAGGTTCATTTCACAACCATCAGGGATGACCTGCATTCAGCTTTCTTAAGGACTAAATTTGGATTTTATCTGTGTAGGGCCCTGAATGGGAGAACTTTTCTCTTCCCCCACATCAGAGCAGCTGCCTGCACACAGGGATGAGAAAGTTGCGATACCCACCCCACCCTCAACACCCAGGTGAGCTTAAAGCTGCAGATGTCTGGGGAAAGGTGGGGGTGTCACGCAGACTGGGTGGAGCTTGTGCCTCATTATCTGTCACCACAGACTGCTTTTTGGCATTGGGTCTGAGGCAGGACCCTCATTGACCTGTACAATATGGCGGATTAACACACCGGGGACTCAATGACGTTACAAGCATTCCCCAAGCCACATTTATAGGTCCCTTCCTTATAACCCATGTATGAAGTAGATTACCACACACAAAACAGCATTTATAACAATTTAAGATAAATACAGCATATATTGAACACAATACACCATGATACATCAGGCAAAGAGCAGCAGAAAACATTTCTGGGAGCTTCCTCAAAAGCGAGGCAAAACTGCAGGTGGTTGTAAATGGGCCTCAGATATTCTGAACCCCAGATCCGTCGCTGGACATTCTACCTTCCCCCAGCCCAATCACACAAGTAAAACGTACACAACAATAACATGAAGAAACATAAAACATCAACAATAAAACTAAACTAGGAAAAGGAATATTTCTAAATAGCAGACAGAGTGACATCCAATAATCAGAAACGCCAAAAAAGAAAAGAAAAAATGTTCCAGTTCCAAAACTAAAATTGAAAAACAGAGCCCACCCAATGATAAAAACTAAAAACAAACCTGGGAACCTCTGATTTCCAGATGCTCTGAGACTGTCTTGGATTAGCTCATGGGGTGGGGAGCAGGGGTTGTTGTGCACAAACATTCTCCTTTCTCTCTTATACGTTTGTTCTTTCTCACATGCACACACAAACACATATATGCTCTCTCGCTCTCACACCCTCTCACACACAGACACTCTCTGTCTCTTGCACACACACACTCCTTCACACAAGCTCCCTCTCTCTATCTCATACACACACACACAGAGGCATCGCTCGCAGCCCGCTGAATCTGCTTCTCTCGGCCGCATAGGGGATGGGCTCCGCTCACAGTCTGCGAAGTCTCTACTCCTCTCAGCTGTGAGCGAGATGGGCTCTGCTCACAGCTCCACATGGCTTCTCTTTGCCACTCCTTATTGGTTGGCGCCTAAGCGACTACCTAGTTTTGAACAGTGGAAGCGTGCTGGCCCTGCGTTATCCACAGAAAGAGAGAAAGAAGGATGAGAGGAGGTGGGCTTAGGGACAAAGATAAGGAGCTCAGTCTTGGCCACATTGAGTTTAAGGAGGTGATGGGACATCCAGGCAGCAATGTCAGACAAGCAGGCCAAGATCCGGGATTGGATTTCTGGTGTAGAATGGTAGATCTGGGGGTCATCAGCATAAAGATGGTACTGAAAGCCCTGAGAGGAAATCAGAGCAGCAAGGGAATGAGTATATAGGGAGAAGAGAAGAGGGCCCAGGACAGAGCCCTGAGGCACCAATTGATAGTGAGACGGCAGCAGAGGAGGAACCACCAGAGCAAACACTGAAAGTGCAATGGAAGAGGCAAGAAGAGAACCAAGAATCCCGAAATCCAAGTGAGGACTGAGAATCAAGGAGTAGGTGGTGAGCAACAGTGTCAAAAGCTTGAGACAGGTCAAGGAGGATAAGGACTGAGTGAAGGCCTTTGGTTTTAGCCATAAGCAGGTCATTGGAAGCTTTGGCAAGGGCTGTTTCAGGCCAAAACTAGACTGGAATGAATCAGGAATGGATGAGATGTAAGAAAGTTAAGACAGCGGCGGTGAATAGCACATTCAAGTAGTTTGGAGGCAGAAGGAAGAAGGGAGATGGGAGGATAGTTGGCAGGACAAGTAGGATCCCGGGAGGGATCCTACTTGTCCTGCCAACTATCAACTTGATGACAGCACGTTTGAAGGCAGCAGTGGAGAGTGACAGATTGATACTCATTCCCTTCACATCCTCAATGGTTATTTAAGGAAGCGTACAACAAAGAGAGAGGAGAGTAGAACACAAGGAAAATGGGAGGCGATCTGCAGAGCACCCACGCTGCAATGATGGGATGTAAAACAGAAGCAGCCCCGGGGTAACTGTGAATGAAGGCGCCTGGAGCCAGTTCTCAGCTGGAAGTCCCAAGTAGCAGGAGGAAACCGGGGGCCCTGTGCTACTGTTCTCTTTCCCCACCCCCACAAATCACTGCTTTTAATGATAGCGAAAAGCTGTGTGTGAGGGTCTCAGTACTGGAATAGCAGGGGGTGCTGCAGGGCAGGAGGGAGGTGCATGGGCAGAGCTGTGTGTGAGGGTCTCAGTACTGGAATAGCAGGGGGTGCTGCAGGGCAGGAGGGAGGTGCATGGGCCGAGCTGTGTGTGAGGGTCTCAGTACTGGAATAGCAGGGGGTGCTGCAGGGCAGGAGGGAGGTGCATGGGCAGAGCTGTGTGTGAGGGTCTCAGTACTGGAATAGCAGGGGGTGCTGCAGGGCAGGAGGGAGGTGCATGGGCAGAGCTGTGTGTGGGGGTCTCAGTCCTGGAATAGCAGGGGGTGCTGCAGGGCAGGAGTGAGGTGCATGGGCAGAGCTGTGTGTGAGGGTCTCAGTACTGGAATAGCAGGGGGTGCTGCAGGGCAGGAGGGAGGTGCATGGGCAGAGCTGTGTGTGGGGTCTCAGTACTGGAATAGCAGGGGGTGCTGCAGGGCAGGAGGGAGGTGCATGGGCAGAGCTGTGTGTGGGGTCTCAGTACTGGAATAGCAGGAGGTGCTGCAGGGCAGGAGGGAGGTGCATGGGCCGAGCTGTGTGTGAGGGTCTCAGTACTGGAATAGCAGGGGGTGCTGCAGGGCAGGAGGGAGGTGCATGGGCAGAGCTGTGTGTGAAGGTCTCAGTCCTGGAATAGCAGGGGGTGCTGCAGGGCAGGAGGGAGGTGCATTGGCAGAGCTGTGTGTGGGGTCTCAGTACTGGAATAGCAGGGGTGAGGGCAGGAGTGAGGTGCATGGGCAGAGCTGTGTGTGGGGTCTCAGTCCTGGAATAGCAGGGGGTGAGGGCAGGGCAGGAGGGAGGTGCATGGGCAGAGCTGTGTGTGGGGGTCTCAGTCCTGGAATAGCAGGGGGTGCTGCAGGGCAGGAGGGAGGTGCATGGGCAGAGCTGTGTGTGAGGGTCTCAGTACTGGAATAGCAGGGGGTGCTGCAGGGCAGGAGGGAGGTGCATGGGCCGAGCTGTGTGTGAGGGTCTCAGTACTGGAATAGCAGGGGGTGCTGCAGGGCAGGAGGGAGGTGCATGGGCAGAGCTGTGTGTGAGGGTCTCAGTACTGGAATAGCAGGGGGTGCTGCAGGGCAGGAGGGAGGTGCATGGGCAGAGCTGTGTGTGGGGGTCTCAGTCCTGGAATAGCAGGGGGTGCTGCAGGGCAGGAGTGAGGTGCATGGGCAGAGCTGTGTGTGAGGGTCTCAGTACTGGAATAGCAGGGGGTGCTGCAGGGCAGGAGGGAGGTGCATGGGCAGAGCTGTGTGTGGGGTCTCAGTACTGGAATAGCAGGGGGTGCTGCAGGGCAGGAGGGAGGTGCATGGGCAGAGCTGTGTGTGGGGTCTCAGTACTGGAATAGCAGGAGGTGCTGCAGGGCAGGAGGGAGGTGCATGGGCCGAGCTGTGTGTGAGGGTCTCAGTACTGGAATAGCAGGGGGTGCTGCAGGGCAGGAGGGAGGTGCATGGGCAGAGCTGTGTGTGAAGGTCTCAGTCCTGGAATAGCAGGGGGTGCTGCAGGGCAGGAGGGAGGTGCATTGGCAGAGCTGTGTGTGGGGTCTCAGTACTGGAATAGCAGGGGTGAGGGCAGGAGTGAGGTGCATGGGCAGAGCTGTGTGTGGGGTCTCAGTCCTGGAATAGCAGGGGGTGAGGGCAGGGCAGGAGGGAGGTGCATGGGCAGAGCTGTGTGTGAGGGTCTCAGTCCTGGAATAGCAGGGGGTGCTGCAGGGCAGGAGGGAGGTGCATGGGCAGAGCTGTGTGTGGGGTCTCAGTACTGGAATAGCAGGGGGTGCTGCAGGGCAGGAGTGAGGTGCATGGGCAGAGCTGTGTGTGAGGGTCTCAGTCCTGGAATAGCAGGGGGTGCTGCAGGGCAGGAGGGAGGTGCATGGGCAGAGCTGTGTGTGAGGGTCTCAGTCCTGGAATAGCAGGGGGTGCTGCAGGGCAGGAGGGAGGTGCATTGGCAGAGCTGTGTGTGAGGGTCTCAGTACTGGAATAGCAGGGGGTGCTGCAGGGCAGGAGGGAGGTGCATGGGCAGAGCTGTGTGTGGGGTCTCAGTCCTGGAATAGCAGGGGGTGCTGCAGGGCAGGAGTGAGGTGCATTGGCAGAGCTGTGTGTGAGGGTCTCAGTACTGGAATAGCAGGGGGTGCTGCAGGGCAGGAGGGAGGTGCATTGGCAGAGCTGTGTGTGGGGGTCTCAGTCCTGGAATAGCAGGGGGGTGCTGCAGGGCAGGAGGGAGGTGCATGGGCAGAGCTGTGTGTGAGGGTCTCAGTACTGGAATAGCAGGGGGTGCTGCAGGGCAGGAGGGAGGTGCATGGGCAGAGCTGTGTGTGAGGGTCTCAGTACTGGAATAGCAGGGGGTGCTGCAGGGCAGGAGTGAGGTGCATGGGCAGAGCTGTGTGTGGGGGTCTCAGTACTGGAATAGCAGGGGGAGCTGCAGGGCAGGAGGGAAGTGCATGGGCAGAGCTGTGTGAGGGTCTCAGTCCTGGAATAGCAGGGGGTGCTGCAGGGCAGGAGGGAGGTGCATGGGCAGAGCTGTGTGTGGGGTCTCAGTCCTGGAATAGCAGGGGGTGCTGCAGGGCAGGAGGGAGGTGCATGGGCAGAGCTGTGTGTGAGGGTCTCAGTCCTGGAATAGCAGGGGGTGCTGCAGGGCAGGAGGGAGGTGCATGGGCAGAGCTGTGTGTGAGGGTCTCAGTACTGGAATAGCAGGGGGTGCTGCAGGGCAGGAGGGAGGTGCCTGGGCAGAGCTGTGTGTGGGGTCTCAGTCCTGGAATAGCAGGGGGTGCTGCAGGGCAGGAGGGAGGTGCATGGGCAGAGCTGTGTGTGGGGTCTCAGTACTGGAATAGCAGGGGGTGCTGCAGGACAGGAGTGAGGTGCATGGGCAGAGCTGTGTGTGAGGGTCTCAGTCCTGGAATAGCAGGGGGTGCTGCAGGACAGGAGTGAGGTGCATTGGCAGAGCTGTGAGTGGGGTCTCAGTCCTGGAATAGCAGGGGGTGCTGCAGGGCAGGAGGGAGGTGCATGGGCAGAGCTGTGTGTGAGGGTCTCAGTCCTGGAATAGCAGGGGGAGCTGCAGGGCAGGAGTGAGGTGCATTGGCAGAGCTGTGAGTGGGGTCTCAGTCCTGGAATAGCAGGGGGTGCTGCAGGACAGGAGTGAGGTGCATTGGCAGAGCTGTGTGTGAGGGTCTCAGTACTGGAATAGCAGGGGGTGCTGCAGGGCAGGAGGGAGGTGCATGGGCAGAACTGTGTGTGAGGGTCTCAGTACTGGAATAGCAGGGGGTGCTGCAGGGCAGGAGTGAGGTGCATTGGCAGAGCTGTGTGTGAGGGTCTCAGTACTGGAATAGCAGGGGAGGGCAGGGCAGGAGGGAGGTGCATGGGCAGAGCTGTGTGTGGGGTCTCAGTCTGGAATAGCAGGGGGTGCTGCAGGGCAGGAGGGAGGTGCATGGGCAGAGCTGTGTGTGGGGTCTCAGTCCTGGAATAGCAGGGGGTGCTGCAGGGCAGGAGGGAGGTGCATTGGCAGAGCTGTGTGTGAGGGTCTCAGTACTGGAATAGCAGGGGGTGCTGCAGGGGAGGAGGGAGGTGCATGGGCAGAGCTGTGTGTGAGGGTCTCAGTACTGGAATAGCAGGGGGTGCTGCAGGGCAGGAGGGAGGTGCATGGGCAGAGCTGTGTGTGAGGGTCTCAGTACTGGAATAGCAGGGGGTGCTGCAGGGCAGGAGGGAGGTGCATGGGCAGAGCTGTGTGTGGGGTCTCAGTCCTGGAATAGCAGGGGGTGCTGCAGGGCAGGAGGGAGGTGCATGGGCAGAGCTGTGTGTGGGGTCTCAGTCCTGGAATAGCAGGGGGTGCTGCAGGGGAGGAGTGAGGTGCATGGGCAGAGCTGTGTATCGGGGGGTCTCAGTACTGGAATAGCAGGGGGTGCTGCAGGGCAGGAGGGAGGTGCATGGGCAGAGCTGTGTGTGGGGTCTCAGTCCTGGAATAGCAGGAGGTGCTGCAGGGCAGGAGGGAGGTGCATGGGCAGAGCTGTGTGTGAGGGTCTCAGTCCTGGAATAGCAGGGGGTGCTGCAGGGCAGGAGGGAGGTGCATGGGCAGAGCTGTGTGTGAGGGTCTCAGTCCTGGAATAGCAGGGGGTGCTGCAGGGCAGGAGGGAGGTGCATGGGCCGAGCTGTGTGCAGGGGTCTCAGTCCTGGAATAGCAGGAGGTGCTGCAGGGTAGGTGTGAGGTGGACTGGCAGAGCTCTGGGGGGGGAAGGGGAGGGGGGTCTCAGTCCTGAAACAGCAGGGGGCACTGCAGAGCAGGAGCGAGGTACCTTGGCAGAACTATGGCTGCCCTTACCACTATCATATCTGATTTTGACTAAAGCAAACAGACAGGGGCTGTCTGAAGAAGACAAGCCCTGCTGGGCAGGGACTGTATGTACAGTCTGGTGACATGTTGGCAGGAATTGGCAGAGCTCAGTGTCTTGGCATAGCTTCGCTTGTAATAAAGGGAGCCAGCCATGTGCATTGGAGCACAGGAGCTTCCCAAGAGCCGCAGGCGGGAGCTGGAAAAAGCAAGCAGCTGTTTTCTGGAGCACAGCCAGGCTCCCAGGCAGGGATACAGGTGGAAACAGCGAGGTGGTAGCAGCTGATCAGCAGCCGCCCTCCACCCGCACACCCCTGACGTGAATACGCTCCGGGAACCTTGCCAGCGGTCTTCTGGGAAGAATAACTTACACTTCAGTGAAATCTCCATACGCACTACAATTTAATTCTTCTGAATACCTCTGGGGTGGCAACAAATGTCAAGGAAGGCTGCAGGATCCTCCTCCTCTCTTTCACAGCACTGATAACAGCTCAGCTTACAATATTTATTTACAAAGTAAACCATAGGAAAACACAGTCACAGGATCAAGCACATTAGAAAAACAGATTGAAGTTCATCAGGAAAAACTGTACTATAACTGCATCTTGTCCACATAACTGAAGAGGGGCAAGACAAAAGGAACATGGGCTTACATCTCATCAAGGCAGACATACAGCTTGGGAATTTTATTTATCGAGAAAACGGTTAACATCAGCGGAGCTGGGAGCGAGATGACCAGGGGTTAAGGTTTAAAAGCAGCCTCAGAAATGTGGTTTTTAAATGGACTCAGGAAGACTATTCCAAGCACAAGGCGCAGAGTCGGCGGAGGAGAAGGGCACAGATAGGAGTGACAGCAATTAAGACTGGGAAATCTGGAAAGCAGCAGTGTTCCCCAAACTCTCCACGAAGGCCACAACTCTTTCCAGACTTCTCACTTGTAGAGCCAATCTGTTTCGGGCAGTTATTCCCAAAAGGAGCATGCATACCAAACCCCAGCATCAGACAAAGCACTGTCAGCACCCAAAGACACAGCACAGAGGACTACAGGGTAACATGTTCTTGGAATGGACCCTTAGACCACGGTGGAGTTGGCGCAACCCTCAGGAAGGAGCTCTGAAGGTCCCCATTGTCGGCAGGCGCAGCTGACTGGAGCAGAGGCCCAACTGAAGCTTCACCAATACCAGCCCTCTTTCCCCTCAGGTTGAGCCCTCAGATGCTGGGGCCACTTGGACTTAGGTGCAGGCCTCTGTGGAGGTTAAGATCTGTTGCGTAGAAGATGTTGCAGGCCAGCACGGTGAAGAAGAATCCATACGAGCAGCAGTTGCGAAAGGCGGCAGTCAACAGAGAGAGATTCAGGCTGAGGTCAGTGGCGGGGGGAGTCACTCAGTGTTGAGGTTCAGGCAGTGGTCACAGGCAGGTGGAGATCAAACAACGTTGAGGTCCAATCCAAGGTCAAGTCAGAAGTTCAATCCAAGTCAAAGCCAGAAGTTCAATCTGATGAGGGACGAAGAGAAGGAGGGAGGACGAGGAACCACAGGAGCAAGACAGACGAAGGGAAGACTGACCACAAAGAGAAGAACTCAGAAGATAAACCAGACTGCCAAGGAACCAGGAACAGGACACAGGATCTCAGGAGAAACACACAGCGGAATCAGGAACCAAGGATCAGGAACCAGGAATGCAGAGGCAAAGCATTACTCCAAGGAGTCAACCTATTGCCGGGGCACTGGAGAGATGTTCAGACAGGCTTTAAATGCTGGTGGCTTCATAATGACGTCAGAGGGTGCCGCAGGGGAATTCCCACCACGAGTAACACAGTACAGGTTGGGCGCTCGCGCGCACCTAAGGGATTCCCCGGTGATGAGCGGTAGTGCTGGCGTAGCCTGGCGGCGGCAGCAGCATCAACCTAGCCGTACTACAGCTGATTGGATTGCTGGAACCAGGGAGGGTGGCCGCATTGTTGAAAGAATGTCCTGGGAGGCCCAGGTTGGAAGTAAGAGCGGCAGTCCGCAAGACAAACCCGCAGCCCGCTGATTGCAACAACATGGTTCTATCCCCTTCAAAAAAGTTTATCCATTGGTGAGAACCCAAGGACTGCATTCACCGGTCTGAGTGTTTGTATGTAAAACAGGGCATCATGCTTCTAATAAAGACCTGTCATTTACACTGGAGCTGAATGAGCAATCATGAGCAGGACACAATACCACAAGCATGGAGTTGTCCAACAGCTCCCGTCTCTCATACAGCCAGCTCATCCGGGGTTAACATCACTGCATTCTACAGATTTCTGGTTCCAGGTCTTTACGTTTACAGGTGCAATGGGGTAGAAGCAGAATTAGCTCAGCCTAATGAATGCTTGAGTTTTTCTGGCCCTTAGGAAGAGCTGTGAAATGATGGGACACACTCCCACCGCCACCTCCAAACTCGAGAAATAAATCTCACAGCCCTTCCTAAGGAAAGGATACAATACGCCTTTCCAATGATATCTTGGGTCAGAAAAACACAAGCATTCCAATTTGTCAGCCAAGGTCATGTGCATATTATTTGAAACCCATGTTTTTCTGTAAAGCCTGTTGCTATTAATTGTTTTACTGTTTATTTTATACTGTTACATGTAAAGCCTGTTGCTAAATTAATGTTTCACTGTAAACCGAGGTGATGTATTGCTATACGTACCGCGGTATAGAAGAACCTATAAATAAATAAATAAATAAATGTGACTGCAAGGACTGTGTCATGAGGCTCCAGCCAATGGCTTTGCAGCTTTGATGACATCACAGATCACGGAGTGCTAAACAAAACAGACTTCTTTCTTTAAAGCAAAAGTGTTGGCTTTCTCTTTGGTGCCTGGACATAACAACTGAACCATCACATGAAAGAAAATGAGCCCAAAGCCCCTGGGAAAAAAAAAGTTTAATGTACACTTTGGGGCTTTACTGTTCTCATCAAATGCCCTGCAGCCAAATTACCCCCCATTTTGGCTTTTAAAAGAAAACATTGATTTTTTAAATTTATTTTACTGCTCCACTAACTGAAATCTCAGAGACGTTAGACCACACCATGTCTAGCACGCCTAACGCTGTCCTGCCATTGGTTGGTACTCCATGCTCATTATGCATCTGACGACGTCGACGGATGCTCACATGATGCATTTGACAAGTCACTTTGCTTAATTTTTCCTCAGTCATTTACTAATTAGTAGCAAACTCCACCAAGTATTGGAGCTGGAGAATACTGAAGACTGCAGCAGAAAGCAGACTACAGGGGCTAAGCAAAGGACACGCCTTCACGGTGAATACGCCAGAAACTCCTGAAAAGGGGAGTGAGGGGGCCTGCAAATGCCAGAGAGAGAGAGAGAGAGAGCGCCGGAGAGGGACTGCAATTCCGGGGACAAATCAGGAGTTAGCCCTCACCTTCCTCAGTCACTGAGAAATCCCACCTAACCGCATCTAAAGCACATGTAACCTTCCAGAGCTGCTTGTGCTTAATTTACTGCTGGACTACATTCTTCTAGCCAGGCACACACTTCCAGGGATAATTAATAGATAGCAGCGCTAATCCTATTGGGAGATGATTAGCAATTAAAACTCCTAATTAAGTCTATGCATAATTCACTAAAATTACAGTTTATGTACACAACAGGGAGTTTATTTGGTTTTGTTTGGGCTTCTACAAATATGTTCTGATGTCTTTATTGTTCAGCATCACCCATCGGGCTGTCATGGGAGGGTCGTGTTGAAGGAGAATTACCAAGCTAACATTCCATAATTACATCTGCAGTATTAAAGGAGACTTGCCCCACTCTCAGTCTGGAGTGATGGCTGCAGGTTTTTTCCTCAGGCCCTGATCTGCTGACAGCAGGCTCCCTACAAGGGCTTTGGCAGCTATTTCATCCCTTAATCTCCCAGCCACCACCTCCATGGACTACAGCAGAGGCACAATATGCTGAGGACTGTGTCAGGGACTGAGCTGTGTGGGTTCAGGAACCCGGTTCTGTCAGTTCTCGCTCTGGGCTTTCCTTCTCCACAGCATTATTTCAGAATCTGATTTGCTAGTGAAGGTCATCCTTCTTCATGCTGAAAGATCTGAGCAAACTAGCTAAGCAGACATGGAGGTGAACTGACCACTGAAGGTCAAGTGTGCGCTTATGCATATTCAAAGCTGTCTGCAGGATCGATTGCTTTCTAATTGTTTTGCCTGAGTTTTGGAAGGAAGTGCCAGGGGCATTGATCAGTTCCAAATGAGGTCGCTCACTCTTTGAGGGTGGAAGACTGGGGGTGTGGAGGATACAAAGATTATCATTCCAGAACACGAGCACGGAGAAATGAATGACAAGATGACAGCACAGAACAGAAAGCAGTTCGAAAAGAAACTCGCCAATGCCAAGGCATATCAGAAGAAAATGACAACACTACAAGTGTCGGAGTTACTGGAAACGTTAAAAAATTCAATGCCGGCTGGGGGTGGGGGCAGGATACTCTCCTCTGGAAATCTTAGCATGGAGCACCCCCTTAAAAGTACAGTGGCTCATGGGCAGACTGGCTGAACCTCGTTAAGATCCAGTTTGCAGAAAGTACTTATGGCAATATAACACAGATTCAGACCACAGGTCCCATAGGCCTCTGCCCAACACCACCCCTGAGTGCAACACTGTACCATCACTAGGGGTCCGATTCATCATGGTCTTTTCCCATAGGGAGTGAAGCGGTCCCTGTATGTGTAAAGATGACAACATGAGGGCCAATTTACTGAAGGGAAGTAACTCATGTTATGCACCTAAACTCATATCGCCCTGCTCCCTAAGGCTTAAGAAGGGAAAAGTCAATTTATTTTTGTAGATGGAGATCTTTTATGCCTTAATGTGATTTCCAGTCAAATGAGTAGAAATACACTGAACCAATACGGTTTAACAAAATTAAACATTCTCCAACAATTCCTGAAAGCTGACAGAGCAGGACAGAAGAGTGCATTGCTATTTTTCCATCAGCAGCTGAAGGCACGAGAAGTGAAGAGGGCCATGGACCACCATCCCTCTCCTGCTAAGATTTGTGGGCTATCTGATCTTCCTGCAGCTGGCCCATCATGAGGCATCTCCCTCTTCCTCCATGGTAGAGAGGAGAGTAGGATCTGTCAGGCCTGGAGAAGTAGGGCCTTGACCCAAGCTTTCTACTCTTCAGAAGAGGGGACACGATAGAAGTTTATGAAATCAAGAGTGGGGTGGAATGGGTAAATAAAGGATGATTATTTACCCTTTCAAACTCTAAAACCATGGGACACTCCATGAAACTAAGAAGCAGCAGATTTAAAACAAATCCTAGAAAGGACTTTGTCACTCGGGGCACTGTCAAGCTTGGAATGTGTTGCCAAAGGATGTAATCAAGCCGAAGAGCACCTGGAGAAGGTCATAACGCATTATTAGCCAGGTACTGCTATCCCTGTCCCCGGGAGTCAGGTATTTGTGAGCTGAACTGGTCACTGTCAAAGACTGGATGGAGCTTGGTCTGACCCAGCACGGCACTTCTCACGTAAGTTCACCCATACAGACCCACGGGCACAGATGGGCAGACAAACACAAAGAGAGGCAGCACACCCAGATCCAGAGAGAGAGGCAGGCAGAGGGACCACACCCCACGCCCAGATCCACAGAAACACATGCTACTCAGTCCTAAGGTGCCGGCCAAAATTGTTCTTAGCAGCTGAGAAAAACTCCCCCCTCCTCCCCTGCCCAACCTTTTGGTTTTTTCCCTATTTTTGTATTTTTCTTAGTTTGTTCTTTTTTGAGAGTGGCAGCTCTTGCCGTGCATCCTCCCGTGGCCGGGTCTGCTGCAGAGTAAGCAGCTCCTTTCCCATGACCCGCTTACAATGATGTCATTATGCTCTGGCAGCTTGCAGTGCCTTCATGGCACCAAGACGCGACAGTGCAGCCAGCGTGCCTCCCTTCAAGATCGTTCACGTCCCCATTTGCTCACTCCAGGTATGACATGGTATTCAGAAAGTGAACTGGGAAAATTAGATGAGCATTACATTCCTTATCTGCTGTCATATTCTATGGGTTTCATAGTTAAAGGAACAAAATATCTCCTATATTTTACCAAAACTGGAGTCCTTGCTATGTCAGAGTATTCAAATGCATTTATAACATACATCTTAGAAAGCAGAGTGGCTTACCTTTAACAGGTGTTCTCCAACGACAGCAGGATGTTAGTCCTCACAAATGGGTATCATCATCAGATGGAGCCCCGACACGGAAATCTTATGTCAAAGTTTCTAAAACTTTGTTTCTAAAACTTTGACTTGGCACACTGAGCATGCCCATGATGCCCTAAAGCACGCTCCACACACTGTCCCCCTCTCCAGTCTTATCTATATAACTGAAAATTAGGAGAAACCCAACTCTGCAGGGTGGTAGGGGGGTTTCATGAGGACTGACATTCTGCTGCCCTCTGAGAACATCTGTAACATCCCGTGCCTCCCTGCTTGTTGACATACCACATAGCTACCTGGTTGTCGGTTTGTATTAGAATGACTTTGTTGGACAGCCGATCTCTAAAAGCCCATAGCATGTACTTGATAGCCTGGAGCTCCATGAAATTGATTTGGCAACAGCTTTCCTGGGCAGACCGGACGCCCTGGGTGCTAAGCCTATCTACATGAGTTAATGGCTTCTGGATCCCCATTTAATGTAAATTCACTGGAATTGATTTCTTAACAGCATGTTCAAGATGTCCGATTTGCTTTAACATCAACCAGTACGCCAACAGCTACGGGTCAAGTTTCAGAAGTCCTGTTAAATGGGGAATTGAGAACCGAAGTTGGAAACGCCAAATTGAGAGTAAAAATTCCAGAGCCTATAGCTTTGAATTCAGAGGAAAAATTTCAACTATCGGGTGATCCAGAAGAGCCAGAGGACGCATCCATGGTTAGGACAATTAAGGTAGGAGAACTTTGAAAAGAGATCTCCTGTTCCATATTTGAAAGTACCTGCCACCAGGACAAGTCCTGGAGAGACAGGGTGACTCGGATGATGTCCTGGAAGTTCTATGTGGCCTGGCATAACTGTACTTCAGGTTCCATTGGGCTCTGCACATGTGTATTCGTGCCAACATGGATGGGTGCGGCCATGTGGCTGACATCTGCTATCTCTGCTGAATCTCTTCCGCGATGGTCAAAGAGATGGCCCTTTGACGAGGCAGGAAGGACTTGGCCTGAACCCTTTTATAGCAGGGTTCCTAGGAAGTCCAATTGAGGTGACGGGCTGAGATGGAACTTTGGATGGTTAATGACAAACCCTAGCAACTCCAACACCCAGATGGTCAAGTGCCTGAGATGTGCTTCTGACCAGCCAAATTGACCAGATAGGGGGAAACATGCACCGTCTGCGGAGGTGTGCCGCCACCATGGCCAGGCATTTTGTGAAGACTCATGGGGCTGGCGCTAGCCTGAATGGCAACACCAGGTACTGGAAGTGCTGTTTTCCCACCATAAATCGAAAATATTTCCTGTGACTGGGGAAGATCTCGATGTGAGTTTATATGTCCTTTAGATTGAGGGCACATAGCTAGTCCTCTTTTTGCAAAGGTATCCAGGGTAACCATCTTGAACTTTGCTTTGTTTAGAAATTTGTTCAAGGCTGTTAGGTCTAGGATGGGATGGCGTCCTTCTGTACTCTGAAATCAAGAAGTACCTAGAGTAGAAATCCCACCCTCTTTGCCCTGGTGGGGCAGGCTCGACCACTCTGTCCGTTAAGAGGGAAGAGAGCTCCGCTATTAGTCCACCTGATGCAATACCGGCCCACAAAATGGGCTCGGAGGGCAATTTGGCAGGACACCCAATAGATTCAATTGGTAAACCTTGATGGACAATGAACAGAGCCCACTGGTCCAAGGTTATACTGGGCCACAGCCTGCCCCTGACTAGAGGTTCCAACGTCCTAGGTACAGGTGGCTGGCATATGCTCCCTAAGACCCAGTCAAAACCCCATCCCTGAAGTTGACTGAGGCGCCAGCAGGGGCTTGGGGGCTCTCTGCTGCCTGGGATGGCCGTGGGAGCCCTCATGGTGTTGATGGAAGCGAAAGGGCGGAGGATAGTATTTCTACCGGTGAAAGAAAGACTTCCTCTATCCCGGTCTCATTGGCCTGCTAGAAGAGGAGGACGGGTCCCGAGTGCTGGAGGAGAGTTGTTGAAGGGTTTTATGGTGGTCCGTGAGCTGGGCCAACACGTCCCTCACCCTATCTCCGAAGAGATTCTCCCCAGTGCACGGCACATCAGCAAGTTGTTCCTATACCTCTAGTCGGAGATCCGAGGCCTGCAGCCATGTCATTTTGTGGGCACCGATTCCTGCTGCAGACACCCTCAATGCCATCTCAAAACATCGTAGGTCGCTTGGACCTTGTGCTTTCCGCACTCCAGGCCCTTATACACCAGCGACATGAGGGTTTCCTGCCGTTGTTGACGCAGCTGCTCAGCTACCTTCTGCCAGATGCCCCACGAGTACTGGCTCATGTAAAGCTGGAAGGAGGTGATGCAGGTAATAAGCAGGACCTTGTAAGACTTTCCTCCCAATAGGTCAGAGATCCCTTAGCTCTCTTGGGCGGATTTGACCACCACCGACTGGTGAGGCAGCTGTCGCTTATCGAATCCGGGAGCCTTCTGGACGAGGTAAACTCCATCAGCCTTATTTTATTCATTTTACAAAATTTATATGCCGCATCATCTAAAATTCTGAGCGGCTTACAATTAAAACATCCATAATAACACAAAACTACATATATTTCTACATCATAAAACAATAACATACATAAAAACAAGAAGTAAAATTATAAGAAAATAAAAATAAATTAAAACAAATAGGCCCACATTTGCTCACATAGATGATAAATATTCCTGCCAATCAAATTTTAAAAAAGCAATCTCAAACAAATGTGTTTTAAGCTTTTTTTTTTTTTTAGGACTTGAGACATACCTGCTTTCGTAATGACAGAGGTAGTTTGTTCAACGCGTCAGTACCAGCAATAGATAATTTTTCTTGGGATTCTACTAGATGGATGGTTTTATGATTCGGGATATCCAATAAGCATTGCCCCTCTGATCTTAAATTTCAAACTGGACGGTGGATCTTAAGAAGAATATTAAGACAAATAGAGGCCTCATGGCTTAGAGATTATGTATTAAACTTAAAATTTTGTATTCTATTCTATATTCAGTCGGTAGCCAATGCAAGGAAGTTAAGATTGGTGAGATGTGTTCAAACTTTGAGGAGCCCGTTAAGATTCTTGCAGCAGAGTTCTGTATCATCTGCAAGGATGCTCCTCGTGCTTTGCTGGGTCTTGCGTAGCCACCATTTGCTGAGATTGTGTGCTTCAAAGAGAAAGTATGGCAGCAGCCCTCTTCAGCTCAGAGAACAGCTTGGCTCTTGAAGTTCTCTGTAAAATGCGCATCATGACGAAGGCGAGTTGTGGGTGGAACGGTCCCTGGAGGAACTTTAGAGGCCTTCTCAGAGCCTGAAGCCTATAGGAGTGATTTCTCTCTTTCCCCTGATTCTTTTTCCATTGATCTTATTCACGGGAGGCACTGTGAAGGGGTGTTCCCATATCCTCAGCTCCTAAAGGATCTCATGTACTGGGACCGCCACGATCTCCGTAGGAGGCTCCATGAACTGAAGGAGCTCAAGCATTTTGTGCCTGATATCCATCTCCGTCATCAACTGAAATAGGAAGGCTTCCGCCATCGCCGTCACAAACCCTGCAAAGGTTAAGTCCTCAGGCGGGGTCTTCCTTTGCTCATCTGGAGGAAAAGGATCTGAGGGAGACTCTGAGGTATCCTCCCCCAGGGGTCATTGGGACTCTTATCCTCACTGAAGCCACAGGGGATGAGGCCCTAGGTACTCAGCCTTTGTTTAGAGGTGCGGGCACCGGCAAAGCTGGACGGGGGGGGGAAGAGACACTACAGGCCTCAGTCTCTCTGCCAGCCTAGGTAGAGCTTCCTCTATGGAAGAACCTCCAACAATCACCATATTGGTAGGGGGAGACATCGGTGCCCTACCAGGCACTGGTGCTGTCTCGGAAACAGACACCAGCTGGGACAGTAATGCACCGATGAGCATGCTGAGCTTCTCCAGCAGCAGTTCCAGGATGGAAAGTACTGGCTTCGGTGCCGTCAGTGCCATAGGACCAATGCCCTGCAATGCCCATTCCACCACCAGCTGGACTTGGCACTCGAGCTCCTCCTTGAACGTTGCCGATGCCAAAACTGACTGGGAGGAAGAAGGGGTAGCCAGATCTTCTTCGGACCCGTGAGGAGGATCGGTGACTGGCATCAGGACCAGGGGAGACCATGGCAGACCCCCAGCACCAATGGAAAACTGTCACTCCTCGCCACAGGGTCACTTAGGTGGCATTGAGGCATGAGCCGGTGTGTCCTCGTGCATCGACAGGGACCAGACGATGCTTCTTGGGCTTCTCTTGATGCTCGGACTGGTCCTTCCCTGGTGCCGAGGCCGATGTCGAGGAACCTGACATCCTTGGCCTGGAGAAGATAGACAGTGGCAATTCATATGTTCATCTGTCTCAGGCGCCCCTATCCACTGGCAGCACTGACAGAACCAATGGTCCCGCCGATGTTGATGGCGCGGTGTCTATCTGTGTGGCTCCACAGTCCATCAATGCCGATGCCGATGGCTCATTCCTCTTCAGCTCGAAGAGCTGCTCCATCTTGTCAAGTCAAAGTCAATGTTCCTTCAGGTTCATCTGGGCATATAAATACCAACTCGAGACATCATGCAATGCCCCCAGGCAGAGGACATGTATCTCGTGAGGGTCCGTAACGGGCATGGTCCTTGGGCACCGGAAGCATCGCCGAAAACCAGATGTGAGAAAAAAAAGTTTTCCAAAAGGCCAAAAAACAGCCAAAGTGAGCTCACTCATATCACAATACTTACAGCTCCACGGAAAAAGAGAGACTGGCGAGGGACAACACATGGATGCATAGTTTAAGGCATGCTGGGCATGGTCAGTGTGCCATGTCAAAGTTCTAGGAACTTTGACATAAGTTTTCTGCGTTGGGGCTCCATCTGATGATGTCACCCATATGTGAGGATTACCATCCTGCTTGTCCTTGGAGAAGATTATTTACTGACTGCTCAGAGGTCATTTATATCATACATATAGAGATGAACAAAATCAGAGCCTGTTGGTCCTTAGGTATCAAATACCAATTATTCATTCAAGATCAAATATAGCATATGTTCTTTCTGCGCAAGCCACTACTGGAGTACAAAAATAAGCAGCCATCTTTGGACAGCATTTCCTATACAAGCACCTGTTGGATTTGCAAATGTCGAAAAGATGGTTGGCGATCAGATTGGTTGTGTGAATCACCAATTCAAATCTGAAGCATTGTAGAACAACTCCTGAAAACTGCAAAGGAAAAGTATTTTCATAAAAGCCCAACCTCTCATCCTGCTGCAGCAATAGAGGCTTTCATTACTGGGAGAATTTAAGAGTAAGTTGTCAATTCTCCCTCTGTCAATGTCCTATACTAGGGTCATTCAAGAGCCAAAATTGGCACTTATGTCCAGTGACACTGAACATGTGACTCTGTTCATGCCAGAGAAATTCTAAGGCATAGATCTGAGAAAAAGTTTGCTAACCCCAAGCATAATATTGAGAATTAGAAATTCTTACCATGATACCTTTTTTTTAAAAAATTGAAACCAGTCTTTTCTTACGCAGTCAAAGGGTATAAATTAAACAATTCCACTTTTCTTGGGGCTTGCTAATGAACAAAGTAGGAACAATGAAGTCCATACTCAGAAGCATTTAGTCAGAGAGCTCAGACGTTATCCAACTAAATTAATATTTTGGCATTTATCCAGGTAAATTTTGGCCAGTTAAGTCATTCTGGGGGCATAATTGGGAGGAGCTGAGTTAGCCGGATAAGTTATCCAGATAACCAATCCAGCTAAGTCTGGTCATCCTGTAGACCTGTCCTAAAATTAGTCTGATAGCTGGGTATATCGTGCTACTGAATATATAAAGTTAGCCAGATAAAGTTATCTGGCTAGCTTGCTGAGCCACATAGCAGCTGAATATGGACCTCAATAAGACTAACTCAGAAATTATACACAAATTCCTAGTTTCTTTAGCACAGTTAATTGGATAATTAGAATCGGGTGCTTAAATAACTGAGTAAAAAGTAAACCATCCTGCACAGTAAATCTGCACTGAGTACAAGTATATATACAGGTCCAAAAGGTTTTAGATATGGTCTTCACCATGCCATAATCAAAAGAAATTTCAGAGAACCTATTAAAAAAAGTAATTGATATTCATCTGAATAGGATTTCAAGATAATTTCTAAATAATTGGAGCTCCATTCATCCACTGTCAGACATTCAGTGTACAAATGGTAACAGCTGAAGGCTACAGGGACTCTACCGAGGAAGGTTTGTCCTGCAAAGCTGACCACAAGAGCAAACTAGAATATCATTTACGAAGTCAAAGAACCCCAGACAAACATCTGAAGATCTGCAGGCCTCTCTCGCTGAGGCTGATGCAAGGGTTCATGCATCAATCATCAGGAAGAAATCTGAATGAGAACAGTGTTCACGCGAGAAAAGCTAGGAAGAAACCACTGCTTTCTAAAAAGCGCATTTTTTCCCGTTTCAGGTTTGCCAAAGAACATCTGAATGACCCACAAAACTTGAGAAATAATGTGCTCTGAACAGGTAAATAAAAAATTGGACATTTTGGTCACAACAACATGTTTTGATTGGCAAAAATCAACACCACCTTCCAAAATAAGAACCTCATCCCGACTGTCAAGCACAGTGGTGAAGATAACATAGTGAGGGGCTACTTTGCTGCATCAGGGCCTGGACAACTTGCCATCATTGATGGAACCATGAATTCTGCTTTATAATAGAAAATTCTAGAAGAGAATGCCAGTTCATTGAGCTCAGCTTCAGCCATGAATGCTGCTTTATAATAGAAAATTCTAGAACAGAATGTGAGTTCATTGGGCTCAGCTTCAGCCATGAATGCTGCTTTATAATAGAAAATTCTAGAAGAGAATGCGAGTTCATTGGGCTCAGCTTCAGCCATGAATGCTGCTTTATAATAGAAAATTCTAGAACAGAATGTGAGTTCATTGGGCTCAGCTTCAGCCATGAATTCTGCTTTATAATAGAAAATTCTAGAAGAGAATGCGAGTTCATTGGGCTCAGCTTCAGCCATGAATGCTGCTTTATAATAGAAAATTCTAGAACAGAATGCGAGTTCATTGGGCTCAGCTTCAGCCATGAATTCTGCTTTATAATAGAAAATTCTAGACGAGAATGCCAGTTCATTGGGCTCAGCTTCAGCCATGAATTCTGCTTTATAATAGAAAATTCTAGACGAGAATGCGAGTTCATTGGGCTCAGCTTCAGCCATGAATGCTGCTTTATAATAGAAAATTCTAGAACAGAATGCGAGTTCATTGGGCTCAGCTTCAGCCATGAATTCTGCTTTATAATAGAAAATTCTAGAAGAGAATGAGAGTTCATTGGGCTCAGCTTCAGCCATGAATGCTGCTTTATAATAGAAAATTCTAGAACAGAATGCGAGTTCATTGGGCTCAGCTTCAGCCATGAATTCTGCTTTATAATAGAAAATTCTAGACGAGAATGCCAGTTCATTGGGCTCAGCTTCAGCTCACGGACAGAAGTAACTCATGTGGCAATACAATAGCCCTAAACAGTCAAGAAAATCTACTGTAGAATGGCTGAAGATTGTATGTTCTGGCCAAGTCAAAGTCCTGATCTAAACCCTACTGAAATGTGGTGGCAAGACTTAAGGCGAGCTGTTCATAGAAGAATGGACCAACATTTCTCAAGGGCTACGTGCGAGACTGATCAACAGTTACAGGAAAACGGTGACTTGAAGTTCTTGCTAATCAAGTAGCTGCAAATACGTTTTCACACAGGGATACTTATTGTTGAATATTTTTGTTCGATAAATAATCAAAATGCTTCCTTTTTGTCAGGTAATTATTCAATGGGCTTATCGGGATTTACATTAGCCTCTAATTATGTATTCAGTATAAACTGTGCTAAAATACAGACCGTCCAAGGGGTTCACAAATCTTTTTCCAGCACTATACACCACAATCGGAATACAGCTCGGAGGTGGAGCTTGCTAATAAGATCAAAAGGTTAAATATCACAATGTTTGTCATAGCAGCCAAATATGGCTACAAACTAAGTTCTAATCCCTGTTCTGTCATTGAGATTCGGTGACTATTCAGAGTCACTTTTTGTGCCTGTGTTTTAATTCCAGCTCTGCCAATGTCTTTGAGCGTGACCCTGGGCAAGTCACTTTCGGGCCAATCCTGTAAAGTGCGGCTGCGTTTACCCTGCTCCTAAGCCGCTTTTAACTCACGTTCCGGCCGCGTTAGCCCTTCCTGCGATCCCGAATCCCCTTTAACCTACTCCTACCGCGTCCTAAATTCCCCGGGTAACCCCTTCCGCCCGCGGCATGTATATTGCATGCAAACGAGCGAATTAGCGCGATATTGCATGCAAACGAGCGAATTAGCTATTCCCCTAGCATCCCGTAACCCGTGCCCCGACTAACGCTACCTTTCCCTGCCGCTTTGTCGCGCGTTTAACCTGCAAACTTACCGCCTACCCTGACCCAGGCGGTAGAGGCAGGGGTCAGGGTAGGTGGCAAGCTTTCCCCCAGCCCCCGCTCACCTGCCCCGGCCGCGATCATGGGTGCCGGTCTCCGTGGCAGCCCCAGTCCTCTCCCCTGCTCCCGAAGCCAAAAAAAAAAGCTTTTTTTTTTTTTTTGGCTTCGGGAGGAGGGGAGAGGACTGGGGCTGCCACGGAGACCGCTTTCCCCCGTGCAAGTAAGTTGTTTCGCCGCTTGTCTCTTCTCCCCCCTCCCGGAGCAGGGCGCGAAAAGCCGCCTTGCTCCGGGAGGAGGGGGGACACTGACAGCGGCGAAGCTTTCCCCCAGCCCGGACACCGGCGAAGCCAGAAGATAGCGGCGGAGAAACGGCGAAACGACTGTCAGTGTCCCCCCTCCTCTCGGAGCAGGGCGCGAAAAGCCACCTTGCTCCGGGAGGAGGGGGGACACTGACAGCGCACAAGCAGCGATGGAGAAACGGCGAAACGACTGTCAGTGTCCCCCCTCCTCTCGGAGCAGGGCGGAAAAGCCGCCTTGCTCCGGGAGGAGGGGGGACACTGACAGCGGCAAAACTTTCCCCCAGCCTGGACACCGGCAAAAAACTTACTTTTTTTGCAGCCACGAGCACGAACACGATCTGGCCTGCCTTAGCTCCTCCCGACAAGATGGCCGCCTGCACGGGGAAAGCGTGCAATTGGCCGCTGAAGACGTGACGTCACGACATCACGTCTTGAGCGGCCAATTGTACTCTTTCCCCGTGCAGGCGGCCATCTTGTCGGGAGGAGCTATCGGAGCCAGATCTTCGCCTTCCTGCTCGTGGCTCATGGCTGCAAAATTGTAAGTTTTGCCGGTGTCCGGGCTGGGGGAAAGTTTTGCCGCTGTCAGTGTCCCCCCTCCTCCCGGAGCAAGGCGGCTTTTCGCGCCCTGCTCCGAGAGGAGGGGGGACACTGACAGTCGTTTCGCCGTTTCTCCGCCGCTGTCTTCTGGCTTCGCCGGTGTCCGGGCTGGGGGAAAGCTTCGTCGCTGTCAGTGTCCCCCTTCCTCCCGGAGCAAGGCAGCTTTTCGCGCCCTGTTCCGAGAGGAGGGGGGACACTGAAAAGTCCTTTCGCCGTTGCTTCTGCGCTGTCGCCGCCGTTGCTTCCTGGTATCTGTCATTTCAAATGACATTTGAAATGACAGATACCAGCGTGGCGTGAAGCCTTAGGCCCGCGCACCCAGGATCCTGTATAGGCGCTCTATCCAGTATCCTGGTTTGCGCGGGACTAAGGCTTTTCGGACGCGGCTTACATTTACATATAATTAGGCTTCAGGATCGCGCGGTAGGTGAGCTGCTCTGTGCGGGCGGTAACTGCGGGTGCCGTAGGCACTAACGCAGCTCTTCCTACCGCACGATACAGGATTGGCCCGACTATCTCCCCGGGACTCTATTTATCCAGCATACAAAAAAAATAAAGCTTTCAGACAACAGCCCCAGAACCGCTAGACGCAAAGAGCTTTTGGGTGCTGTTTGTATGAAAGGCACCATCTGAACCTTGGTTGTTCTTTGTATGCTATCCTGTTCATGGTTATGTTCAGCGCTCACACGGGAGGTGGCAGTATCACAGTTCAAGCACTTTTAAATCATTTAGGAAAAAAGCACAGCCCTAAACGATCAGAAATTCCATTTAATAGGACAAATAAAGAAATAGCAATCTACTCCATCAGCTACAGCAAGACAGTTTTGATTTAAGAAAGAAGAGGAGAGAAAAAAAAAAGAGGAAAGAAAAAGAGAGAGGAGGATAATGTGAGTTTACTCAAGCAAAGAAAAAAATATTTAAGTGATGTCGAAGAGCAGATTGCAGTAACTAGTGAAGAATAACAGCGGCTACTTGGCTGTCAAATCACACAAGAATTTCAGTAATAGATTCTCGGGCTGACACTCCATTCGATTCAAAGGTGATCCTGCTTTATCCCGCCACATCAAATATTAAAGGCTGGTATTAGGCAGCGAGCATCGCTTTCCCCAGCTTACGCTCTGCTTTATTTCATGCATTTCCTCTTCCCTTCACGCACCTGAATGTTCTCAATGTTATCTGGACAGGCCTTCATACACTTGGCTTATCAATCCTTTGGGGGGGGGGGGGGGAAGAGAAGAGGATACTTAAAAACGGTATTAAAGGTTTTTCTTTATTTCCCCTGATTATTATTTTCAAGCTTTTCAATTTTTATCCAGAAAAGCTTAGAGGTGAAAACAGGAGGGAGGTGGGAGGTGGGGGTAGGCAAGTGAGGAGAAAGAGAAGAAAGGAATGAGCCAGCCAGCAGCCCTTGTGTGACCGATACCTTTCAACAAGAGCAGTCTAGCTTGTCCAAGCCCCGGCTCAAGCAAGATTGGCACATCTCGCCAGCACAGGCTGTCCCCGACAGCAGCCTCAGCCACTGGCCCTCCCCGTAACGAGCGCTGGCCTGGGGTTTTACCGAAACCGTACTCTCCTCTTACTCCTCTGAACATGTGTCGGGCAGGGTTTCCAAACTCCTTACCCTACACTCCTGTGTAACTCTAGAAGCAGGGCCTCCCATGCACTGGATCCGACTGATCTGTGAGGGCTGCGGCATGGCAGATGGCATCACACAAAACACTGGCCAGTGTGAATCCAATGATGTTCCAAGCAAGGGCTCTTCCTGGGGAGCCGCAAGGCAGCAGCTAAAAGAATAGAAGAATGAAGGAGAGGAGTCCATTTTGAATGGATTCCGGATGGGACTATTTATGTCTGAAATACTGCGCCGTACACGGATGCTCCAACTTTACTTTGAAAGGTCCCAGCTAGAGCCGACAACTTTAGTAATTACAAATCGATGCAAAGCCATCAATCCGTCAGATACCATCTTTTTACATGAGACACCGTGTTTCTGTAAAAAGGGTTTGGGCGTTTAACAAAATAAAGAAAGAAGCTCAACGGGGAAAGAAAGATAAAAGGGCGGTTGTAATCCGGCTTCACAGACGTGGTAGCAGGGAGGAGGCTGGAAACCACAGACCGTTTAACCTTACCTTGGTGGTGGAAAGCATAGGGGGGGGGGGGGGGGGGGTCGCAGGATCCGAGGCAACATGGTTTGTCAGAGGAAGACTGGGGCAAATGAATCTGAATTTTCTGATTGTGTGACCGTAAAAATAGATCAAACTTGGCCATTAGATGCAATTTATTTGGATTTCAACAAAGCCTTTGATATGGTCCCGCATAGGAGGCACACGAATAAAATAAGCAGCCTAGAAGTGGGCCCAGAGGTATGAGAAACTGATTGACCCACAGACTCACTCTGAGGAGAGAAAGATGACTGGTGGGCTGTCAACGGGATCACTTCTGGGGCTGCTTCTGTTCAATACCTTTGTGAGCGGTTAGAAGAAAACGTTTGTCTTTTTGCAGATCTGTAACAGAATGGATACCCCCTGAAGGAGGAGAGAGAATAAGAGAATGATCCCTAAAGCCTGAGGAGTGATCGAAGATTTGGCAGCTGGGAATCAATGCCAGGAAGAGCAGAATCCTGCATCTGGGGTGCAGTAATCCCGAGGCATGGAATGTGATGTGCAAGGACCTAGGGAGATACCTCAAAGTGACAGTGTCTGATGAACTGAAGGTAGCAAAGCAATGTCACATGGTGGTGACTAAGGCTGCATAGAAAGAGGAATAACCAGCAGGGAAAAGAAGGTGATAATGCCCCTGAATTCATCATTGACGGGGCCTCACCTTTAGTACTGTGTTCAAAAAGCTCAGAAATAGGTTAGAAGCAGTCCAGAGAAAGACAATCACAATGATGTGGGTCTGCATCAAGTACATATGTGATGAAACTTGAGGACCTAAATATGAATAACCTATAAGAGAGAAGAAATGGGGGATATGATACAGTCATAGCTCCCTCTAAGCTGAGCATGCGAGCGAGTGCTCATACATTTTGGAGCATTGCTCACAGGTTTTAGATGGTTGCTCACATACATATTTCTTTGTGCTATATACAGAAATGCAACGCCAATATTGGCACTCAAAAATTGTTTTAAAAAGATGTGCCCAGACCTAGTCAGTCCTTGGAGGGAGCAGTAGATACAGTCCAAAGGCAGTCAGGCATTTGGACTGCAAAAACCTGGGGAGTAAAATTCTTCCATGCAAAAAAACAAGAGCTGGATTTGGGGGTGATCATATCTAAGGAATTCAAGGTGGCCAAAAAGGTAAATAATGTGACAGAAAAAGCCAGAAAGATGCTTGGCTACATAATGAGAGAAATGGCCAGCAGAAAAAAAAGGAGGAAATATTGTCCCTGTGTAGGTCCCGGGTGAGACCTCATTTGGAATACTGGAGACCGCACCTTCAAAAGGATAGAAAGAGGATGGAGTCGGTCCACAGGGAGGCCACTAAGTTGGCCAGTGGTCCTCATTCTAAAGCATATGGAACAGATTTAAAGATCCAAGCATGGATACCCCTAAAGGAAAGATAGAGACATTCAAATATCTCGAAGTACCCAGGAGTTGAGTCTCTTCCAATGGAAAGGAGACTCTTGAATAAGGGGTCATGGGATGAGGGTGAAAGGAGCAATCTAAGAAATATTTCTTTACA